>NC_069500.1:783253505-783619755 GCF_027579735.1 Bombina bombina | reverse complement strand
CAATTTAAAATTGTATTTTATTTTAAAATGATCTGCAGAAAATTTTACTAAAAAAATCTCATCGCAGAAAGTGGTGAAAAGTTCTGCCTCTGGGAATAGGGTTGCCATATAACCGATATTTAATGACATGGGCAGTATTTTTAAAGTTCAGGTCAAAGTTGAAAAGATTAACTATATAAATAAAAATGTTATCACAGTCAAACTTCTTCTATGTGTATTTGAATCTACATATAAACAAATTATCATTTAAAATGAGTCCTAGCAGATTTATGCAGTATGATTAGATATGTACATTTATGGTAATGAGCATGACTGGCATTGTTTCCCTAAAAAAGTGGCAACCCTAATGTATATATAGTTTATACATATCACAATATATTGAATATTATCTAATGGATACAGACTTAAATTATGTAAAATAGTTTTTCTCAAACGCCGTCCTCAAGAACCCCTAACAGGCCAGGTTTTCATTTTAGCTGAACTAGAGCAGAGGTGAAATCATCAGCTGATGGGTAATAGCAGGTTAGTAACCATGGTTACTGATAAGCTGATTATTTCACCTGTGCTCTAGTTCAGCTATAATGAAAACCTGACCTGCTGGGGGTACTTGAGGACCGGGGTTGAGAAACACTGATGTAAACTACAAAACAAAATGAATATTTGGTAGAAATATTATAATGGTGCAGTTCATATCCTATAACAGTCATTCAAAAAATAGAGAAGATGCAGAGAAAAATAATCTTAGACCTACACAGAGGGAATTCAGCAATATATTTTTTTATATCAATGAGTGTAAATATTAAGATATTTATTACAAATCTTCAAAAGAGTAACACAGTACAAAACCATAAAAAGGTCAATCAATAAACAAAAAAATAAAGATCAATCCAATTTATGTCATAATGTTTACTTCTATTGGTAGTTCTTGTCAATTTAGTATTGACTTCAGGAAGGTAATTGCTTTGATGCACTGGTGTGCTAAATCTCTGTATGTACAGGGAGTGCAAAATTATTAGGCAAGTTGTATTTTTGAGGATTAATTTTATTATTGAACAACAACCATGTTCTCAATGAACCCAAAAAAAACTCATTAATATCAAAGCTGAATAGTTTTGGAAGTAGTTTTTAGTTTGTTTTTAGTTATAGCTATTTTAGGGGGATATCTGTGTGTGCAGGTGACTATTACTGTGCATAATTATTAGGCAACTTAACAAAAAACAAATATATACCCATTTCAATTATTTATTTTTACCAGTGAAACCAATATAACATCTCAACATTCACAAATATACATTTCTGACATTCAAAAACAAAACAAAAACAAATCATTGACCAATATAGCCACCTTTCTTTGCAAGGACACTCAAAAGCCTGCCATCCATGGATTCTGTCAGTGTTTTGATCTGTTCACCATCAACATTGCGTGCAGCAGCAACCACAGCCTCCCAGACACTGTTCAGAGAGGTGTACTGTTTTCCCTCCTTGTAAATCTCACATTTGATGATGGACCACAGGTTCTCAATGGGGTTCAGATCAGGTGAACAAGGAGGCCATGTCATTAGATTTTCTTCTTTTATACCCTTTCTTGCCAGCCACGCTGTGGAGTACTTGGACGCGTGTGATGGAGCATTGTCCTGCATGAAAATCATGTTTTTCTTGAAGGATGCAGACTTCTTCCTGTACCACTGCTTGAAGAATGTGTCTTCCAGAAACTGGCAGTAGGACTGGGAGTTGAGCTTGACTCCATCCTCAACCCGAAAAGGCCCCACAAGCTCATCTTTCATGATACCAGCCCAAACCAGTACTCCACCTCCACCTTGCTGGCGTCTGAGTCGGACTGGAGCTCTCTGCCCTTTACCAATCCAGCCACGGGCCCATCCATCTGGCCCATCAAGACTCACTCTCATTTCATCAGTCCATAAAACCTTAGAAAAATCAGTCTTGAGATATTTCTTGGCCCAGTCTTGACGTTTCAGCTTGTGTGTCTTGTTCAGTGGTGGTCGTCTTTCAGCCTTTCTTACCTTGGCCATGTCTCTGAGTATTGCACACCTTGTGCTTTTGGGCACTCCAGTGATGTTGCAGCTCTGAAATATGGCCAAACTGGTGGCAAGTGGCATCTTGGCAGCTGCACGCTTGACTTTTCTCAGTTCATGGGCAGTTATTTTGTGCCTTGGTTTTTGCACACGCTTCTTGCGACCCTGTTGACTATTTTGAATGAAACGCTTGATTGTTCGATGATCACGCTTCAGAAGCTTTGCAATTTTAAGAGTGCTGCATCCCTCTGCAAGATATCTCACTATTTATGACTTTTCTGAGCCTGTCAAGTCCTTCTTTTGACCCATTTTGCCAAAGGAAAGGAAGTTGCCTAATAATTATGCACACCTGATATAGGGTGTTGATGTCATTAGACCACACCCCTTCTCATTACAGAGATGCACATCACCTAATATGCTTAATTGGTAGTAGGCTTTCGAGCCTATACAGCTTGGAGTAAGACAACATGCATAAAGAGGATGATGTGGTCAAAATACTCATTTGCCTAATAATTCTGCACTCCCTGCATATGTATATATATATATATATATATATATATATATATATATATATCTATATATATATATATATATATATATATATATATATATATATATATATAAAATCTGCCTTACATATACAGTATATACAAATTGGGACTCAATTGTATGTGTGTATGTGCCCAGTCCTATAACTAATCTCACTATGTAGTGAAATTAAATCTGAGAACTACTAATATAACCCACAAAATGCAAAAACTTAACAAACAAAAATAATAGGAGCAGGACTGTCTACACAAAATATATTTGGCAAACCTAGCAAAAAAGAGATGAATAATAGAAATTAATTTGTTTAGTAGTAGAATCTGCATAGCACTTTGGCAAGCTAACTACTTTAAAGGGCCATGATACCCAAATGTTGAAACACTTGAAAGTGGTGCAGCATAGCTGTAAAAAGCTGACTAGAAAATATAACCTGAACATCTCTATGTAAAAAAAAAAGATAGTTTACCTAAAAAGTTCCTCAGTAGCCACATCCCATTGTAAAGGACTTCTAAGCAACAAATAAGTATGTGTGTCCCGGGAACGGCAAGGGAGTGAGTTTTGTGAACACTCATCTTATTTCCCTATTCAGTTTAAAGAAGTTTACTATGAAATCTCATGAGAGTTAAGTGAAATCTCATGAGATCACAGTAAAAGAGTTCATGACCTCAGCACTGCTGATTCTGATTGGCTGTTGTTCATTTCTTCATTTTTTTTAAAAAAAATGTTTTACCTGCAGCTGGACAGCAGCTGAATTATAACTTTTTACACAGAACTTACTCTGCTGAGCTGAGAAAGTTGTAAGGTAAAATATCTTCCTTTTTTTACATAGAGATGCTCAGGTGATATTTTCATGTCAGATTTTTACAGTTATACTGCATCAGTTTCAAGTGATTTAGCATATGAGTATTATGTCCCTTTAATGAATATGAATATTGTTTCAAGGAAGGACATATGTGCTTTTACCTGTATACAGTAATATGAAAATCTCCACCATTAATTTTTTTTAGAGTAACCTGCATATGCTGCAAATCAAATAGTTGGTTGCAATAGTTTATCGTGCACCCGTAAATGGGCAAATTTGCCCACTTAAAGGAACATTCCGGTCAAAATTTAAATGCACATAGAATTACATCTTAGAATGGAAACAAATTTGCAATATACATGTATTGGCAAAAATTATTCTAGTAAAAGTTATCACTGTTTTAGTGTTAACATTTTTCTCTGCATGTGCACGTGAAGTATAAATAGATATTCTCACAGCACCGGCAATTTAAATACTGCAGTTGTTTAGATCATCAGTGGGGCTTGTATCATGTCAGCAATTAAAGGGACCCTAAACACCTTCTGTTTTCATGTAATTATCATTTTTATTAATCTTATTTTTAGTTTAAAACGTTATTTGTTTCTTCATGTTTTTATCTAGCCTCTGTTCAATTATTTTGTATTCTCAATGTTACTCCTAAACCACCGCCAACTGAATGCGGTGGTAGCCGCCATGTTGTAACACACGTTGTATGTGATAACATATAGACTTAATGTGCACTCCCTTCTTCACTTCCGCGCATGCGCATACAAAGTAAAGTCTTTGCCGCTTCTATGAAGCTCGTTCTCATTAACTCTGTGAACGAGCTTCATAGATTTAGTTGTTTCAATTGCAGCCGTTTTAACTGAATGACAGCTGTGTGAGAGGACCGGCTTGTCAGTGCTCAGTGATTATTGTTATTCAGTTTTTCATGCCGCAAAGCTCAAAATCAGTTGTCCTGTGCCAGCTCTAGGTGATATCATTGAGGTGCGTGTGCACTGTGGTGGGCCATTTGTTCCTGCAGTGCTTTATTGAGGGAAGGTGTGGGAGCTCAGCGTGGAGTGGACACACACAGCCTTGGCAGCCAGTCACTAAGCCCTCTGTGCAAGGTAATTTTGAACCCACATTATCACACTTGTGATGATTCACAGACACCGCTAGTTATTTAAACTTTACCACCAAGTACTGTCATATATCACTCCTCTCTACATTGCTAACTGCATGGAACAGCCTCTTGCCACTTCCTCCAGATGCCTTGGCACCCAATTACCTCTTCCTCTCACATTTTCTGCTAGCCATCCACAAAAAGGTAGTATGGAAAGAAAAAAAATGAACCGACAGCATAAATCGGCCTGCGGGCCACATGTTGCACACTGTTAGGGGTAATATGAACCTGATAGCAGCCATCTTGTTCTTTGCAGCCATCTTGTTCCTCGCAGCCATTTTGTAATGAATAGACTTTATTATACTGGGGTATTATGCAGTGAGAATTATATGCATGTTATGAGTTTCTTTAGCTATTCGGCCTTGCCAATGTACCCTGGCCTAATGCCTAGAAGTAAGATAGAATAAGATAATGTAAACAAGAGGCTTTAGACACTCGGTTGTCTCTGCAGATGGTAGTTTGTTATGACTCTGTAAATATTGTTATGAGAAACTCATGTTCCAGTTTTTCCTTGTAAATTGCTCTGTATAACTGTGTAAGATGACGCGGTCCTAACGTGTCATCCCCTTAACCCTGTATGTTACTATAAGAAAGGCTTGCACTGTGCAATAAACAGAATTGGCTTTCGATCATAATGCTGCGTGGTCTGAGTCATTCTAAGGGGCCCTTATCAGATAATCTACATATGCCTCAGGTGGTACACTAGGCCCCAGGCTTTGGCCTGCGCTGACACCCCCCCGTGGGATTATACACCTTACAATTCTTGGTGGCAGCGGTGGGATTTGCACTGCGTAAGTATGAGTGCTTTTACCATGCTTTCCTTCTGTGAATCTGAACCTAAATTTAGTTGTTTGTGTTTTTTTTTAAAAAAGAAAAAAAAAAAAAAAGTGTAATATATGATAATGATATAAGGGTTAAAGGGGTTCCTGTGGTTGAAGCACAGGTTTGCGGAGGTTATAGTCCTGCCGGCAGTTTTGATACCCCTCCAGACAGGTAATCAGTCCTGTGCTGGGACACGACAGGTATTGTGAGTCCTGTCGGTGATAAGCGCGCAAGTAATATATTTATGCCAGTTGACGGGGAGCTTTTAAGATAAGCTACTCCGGGCGAACGTGGCAGTAGAGTGAGTGAGTCTCACGTGTGTTGAAGTTTCCCATATTCATTCCCATAATAGAGTTTTGCTACCCACCTGAAGCTCATGTTGATATCTGATGCTTGCTTTGCTTTGGTTATTTGTGTGGTGCTGCTATATAAAATGATGCTGTGCGTAGAAAATATTAAGTGGCTGTGCATGTTATTATTGTCGCTATTATTGTGTTGAGAAATGGGATCTGCTTATAGATAAGAATGCACAGAGAAAATTACATGTATAAGGTAAAAGAAAAGGAGAGTTAATAGTTTCTGCAAAAGACAGAAATATTTTTTTAAAACACTGTCAGTAAGTACTGCTGTTTGATAAATAGAGAAATCTCTGTGTTAAAGAATGTAGCAGGCAAAGAAGGGGGGCCACCACTGAGCGCGCACATAGCTCAAAAAAGAGAGAAAAGAAATCCTGTCTCCGTTTGTAAGATTTTTTTGTTTGCTTGCAGTAACAAAAATGAAATTTTGTATATTGAGATGCATAATGTGTGATGGTCTGTAGGTTCTCACTGTGGTATGAGTGTAACAGATTTGCTTTAAACCAAAAACAGAATGTATTATTTGAAAATGATTATCCCACTCCAGGCAAAAAAATGGCCATTTTGCGTGGAATCGGAAAGAAAAAAAAAAATGCATTGTGGACATGGTGAAAAGTTAATCTAGTGTTTTTATATATATATATATATATATATATATATATATATATATATATATATATATATATATATGTATGTCGTACGCTATGAAATAGATGCTTTTCTGAGAAAGGAAAAAAGGGAGTGAATCTCTGGTATGCGAGATGGAATGAACTTGTGTGTCTGTATCGTAATAATGTTTCCTTCTGTTTCTCTGCTGGGAAATCAGACGTTTTTAGAAGATATTTGGTCATGTTATTTTATATACCTGTATTTTAAAGTCACCAGCATGTTTTAAGTATGTGGTATTCATATGCAGTTTTAGTTTTAAGTGATAATTGTTGTTCGGCATGTAAAGATATGATATTGTTTTTGCAAGTGAAGTAACGGCTTTGAAAGTGCGATGGTGTGTGATTTTTTGTCACGCTCTGGTAAATATGAAATTGTTTCTGGTATGATTAATGGGTTAACGTATGTTGTATTTGTAAGGTCTGTGCACAGAGTTGGTGCACCCAATGACATATAGTTATAGGCTGTAATTGAAAGTTTTTCTAAAAGGGCGTCCGTTTTTGTTGCAAGTAAATTAATCTGCAGGTCATGCTACAGTACAGAGGTGAAATTGGTGTGGTAAATCATACAAGCAGCCTAAATTATGGTTAGGATATACATATGTAATTTGCGTGATGAATGGTTAGTCCTTAAAGGGACAGTTCACTGTAACAAGGTGTTGCTATTAATGTATTGTCCATGACTTGTTATACAAGCGGCATATTATCTTATATTTCTCTGGAAAATCAGAGCTCAGTGCGTAGACGGAGCAATAGAAAATTGTCATTTTATTATTTAAAGAACCAGTGCAATAACCCTGTATTAGTAGTTTGCTAAATATATTTTTAGAGACCTTTCTTTGTATATATTTATTTTAAATTTGCTGTTCAGATACCAGATATTTTTTTGCAGCATACCTTAATTCTCTCTGTAATGCAAACTGAAGTGATAAGTTGTCTACAATTTTAGTGTAGGGATCCGTGAGACTAGCGGACAGAAAAAAAAAAAAAAACGAGAAAAAACAGAGGAGTGAAAATATTTAAAGGGATACAGGAAAACTGGTATAACATCTGAGAATTTAAGGGAATATTTACATAAAAGACGATGAGGTTTACTGTAAGCCTAACACTAGTATATTTCACTGTGTTAGCAGTTTCAATTAAAGATTATTTTTAGTTTGGTTAAAATGTCCCTTTAATTAGCCTGCATCCCACTGTGAGTGCGTTCTTATGCTGCTTATGCTTGTTTAGGCTATTTAATGAACGTCAGTATACATTTATTTATTATAAGGATCATTGGGATTAATTTAAAGGGGAAATTGTATTAGTGTTTCTTTTTCAGAAAGCTTATTTTTTTGTGTTATATGCGGTTGTTATATTTGGCTGGAGAGCTGCAGAATGGGGAATATCAAATTATATACAACGTTAAATCCAATAATTTTGTTGTGGTTAAACTAATTAGCATTTATCAAGTTTTAGTGTGAATTTTATATTTTTAAGCAGTAAACAGTGTTTCTCCTTTAAGTAGAAATGAAACTTTGAGCTTGCCTCACTATCCTTGAGAAAGACTGATAACACTGTGCATGTTTTGGTTTTCTTTAAAAAAAAAAAAAAAAAAAAAGAAGTTTCTCTCTTGTGTTTGGCTTTGTTACAGAGAGAACAATTTGCACTGTACATTTAAAGCGGCAGTACTGGTGTTCTATGTTATAAAAAATGATAACTATAAATTGCTCACTACAAAGAAACAAGTATTTATATTATATTCTGTCCATAGAATATAGCTTAAAAAATGATAATTTTATTTCTGTGGGCTGTCAAACTGTATCTCACAGATATAACTCTTTGTTATTAAAATAACCCCCACTGCGTTCAATAAATAAATGAGATATTATTTAATGAAGTGATTTCAGTGACACTTTAAAATATATAGTTATTTGGTTATTAACTAGTCTACCACTATTATTGCAATGACTTTGATTGCTGCTTAACAGTTAAGCTGTGGTCTATAAGGTGTCTAGAAATAAACACCCCTAAAACAAATGATGCACAGTTTATCTGATTCTACTGCATTTATATAACTAGCTAATTTATCTGTTCACAGTTTTGGTTTTATTTAGATGGCTTACGTGTATTCTGTCTCTTGGTGTTGTAATGAGATTTATACAGCTTGTGATAAGAGGCAGCCCTCAAAGGCTTAAAAATTAGCATATAAGCCTACCTATGTTTGGTTTAATCTAGGAAGGTTGGTTAAAATTAAAAGTCCTATCTGAATAATGAATTTTCATTTATCCTAGAATGTCCCTTTAACAGTGGCTACTGTGGTTATCTGATCTTTCCCAAATAAACGCAATTTTATTTGTGCAATCTGCAACTTAAGTTTCTTGGGCATCTGCTGTGATTGCTTTCTTTGTGTGATATTAAAGTTTTGTACATAGTGGATGTTTTTAATTGTTTGTCATGTTCTGAGTGTGTTGCATTTCAGCGAATGTCAGAATATGTGTTGCATTCTAAGTTAATTGTGGTTGTTTGCAATTTGTGTCAGCAGCTAATGTTTCGTTTTGTGTAAGACAAGAACGATTGGTTTTCATTGTTTGTTATGTTTTTCTCTTTTGTGGACAGCATATTGAATTGTGAAGTGTATTTCATTTTGCTTGCTATTGAGAATTGTCTCTGCATGAGTGGAGTGCATGATTTATCATTTAGTTTCTTGTTATCTTGTGTTTGCGTGTCACATGAGATGTTTTACGCAAACATGGGGGAAGTATTGATGAGTATTGATGAATATCTTTATGTAATGGGGGTGATTGTTTTTAGGAGGTGAACCTAAAACGTTTTGAATCTCCTCGTACAATGTTATTGTGTTAATTTCAGATGCCTAAAATGTTTTATTTTTCTATGTGGTTCTTAACACTATATTTGTATTTGCAGGATGAGAGTATGCTGTCTTCAGAGATTGAAACACACTAACTGAATTATTTTTGAGTTTCCATATTTAGGTAAAATCTGTACAGGCAATATTCCATAAGTGCACTCTTCAAAAGATTAAAGATTGAAAGCAAGTAAACCTTTAAAGAAAGAAAAGATAAAGATGAAAGACCTTTTGTCAAGCTTGTTTTAACCACCATACTGCAGTAAAAAAGTTACTGAACTATCTTTGGATCCATTCTTTGCTTTGCATGCTGGTACCAGCCCCAGAACTGGACTCTGGGTAATCCATGACTGTTTTCTCTGATGTTGTCTTCAGGACATAAAGACTATCCTTCTCTGGACTGTGCCTTACCGCTCGATATGGAAGTCCTGTTATGCTGTTACAGGATCAACCAATTAAATTAGGGGAGTATTGTTTTAACTCCATTCATTATATTGCTTGTTTTGTATTTTCTTGTATTTGTTTTATTTTTATTGATCATATTTGGTCTAAGAAATCATATGCTTCATTGGTATTAGTGCACATTGTAGTTTATGTGCTTAACAAAGTAACTCTTTAGATAAGTGTAACTGTGAACTTTGCAGTATTGTACCCTATTGAATGGCCCACTGAGTATAAGAAAATATGTTCAAGGAAAATGCTGCAACATAGCATAATATTTTAGACCCTTCACCCTTTAGAACATAAGGAGGACACGTCTAAGCTAGAAGTTTATAGTAAATATACAGAGAAATGTTTGTTCAGGGAATAGCATAATTATGGGTTATGAAAGCAAATGTATTTTTCCCTTTTATTAATTAGTATGGCATCTGGCAAAGTGACTTTGGTCATTCCTGATGTTTGTCAAAGAGAGTAATTCTTACCATAAAGATGTGTTTACCTTTAAAAGAGCTTGTAGTTTTAAATGATGTTCTGTTTGTATGCTTTCCTCATATAGGAGTGTGAGAGAATTTAGGATGCATAAAATAATTAGTAAACTAGTAGTGTTTATATCAGATGAGATTGTTGAATATTAGGGATCATGGTTGGAGAATTATAAGCATTATAGATAGCAGCCATCCAGATAAAGCAACACAAGGTTCTTTTATTTTTTAGAAGTTCAAAGTGATATTGTAAAGAAATTCATTTATTTTCATTGACTGTTTTCTTTTTCCATTCTTACTACAGGGCAGTGCCTTAGCATAAGTTTTAGCATAAACATTCAGGCCCTTGAGGAAGTCTGACAGGTTTTCACTTGCGTAGTATTCATGAAGTATCATTTAAAAGTGTATAGAGAAGTTGTAAATTATTCTCTGAGAAATGTCAATGTATTTACGGTTGTATTATATATCAACAATGTTTTGTATTGATTTTAAATGACATAGGATGAAAGTGACATTTTATTTGGACATAATTGTGATTGTATTGCGGTGTGTACTCATCCTGTACTGTTTCTGTTTGCTTCCTAGACTCCCTGTGACTCGAGTGTCTGCTTGCCATGGGTATCCACTGTTGCCTTGTCTACCCCATGAACAAACCATCAGATTTCCAGTATCTCCCCTGCGGAGAACCGTGATAAGCACCCCTACTGCAAATGAACTGTTGGAGAACTGTATTATAGCAAAGTGTCAAGGTGCAGCGCTCTCAAATGGACAAAGACTGTTCTAAAGGTATTCAGAGGCCACCTAGAGACAGTTGTGCTGTTGCTATGTCATGCTTTACTGTGGAAAAGGAACTGTTGGACATATTGGGGGGTGCTAGCAATGCAGGTGGAGAGATAGAAGATGCAGCGTTTGTTTGGGGGTAGATTGGGGCTGGTTGGATCTCTGTGCTGTAGACCGGTAGTTTTGGGAGGGCTGGAGGATAGATGGAAGGTATTGGGAGGGACTGTACCTATATGCAGTGACAATTTAGCCTATAAAAGTATATCACGACATGCGAATATTTTTCTCTTTAGTATTCTCACAGAGTTCTGTTACCATAATATAAGGCTTTACTAATTTTCTATGCCTGTCCTATTTTTATGTTATTCTGTTAGAATAAAAAGGATGGTATGTTAGGGGTAATATGAACCTGATGGCAGCCATCTTGTTCTTCGCAGCCATCTTGTTCCTCGCAGGCCATTTTGTAATGAATAGACTTTATTATACTGGGGTATTATGCAGTGAGAATTATATGCATGTTATGAGGTTTCTTTAGCTATTCGCCTTTGCCAATGTACCCTGGGCCTAATGCCAAGAAGTAAGATAGAATAAGATAATGTAAACAAGAGGCTTTAGACACTCGGTTGTCTCTGCAGATGGGGTAGTTTGTTATGACTCTGTAAATATTGTTATGAGAAACTCATGTTCCAGTTTTTCCTTGTAAAATTGCTCTGTATAACTGTGTAAGATGACGCGGTCCCCTAACGTGTCATCCCCTTAGAACCCTGATGTATGTTACTATAAGAAAGGCTTGCACTGTGCAATAAAACAGGAATTGGCTTTCGATCATATGCTGCGTGGTCTGAGTCATTCTAAGGGGCCTTTTATCAGATAATCTACATATGGCCTCAGGTGGTACACTAGGCCCCAGGCTTTGGCCTGCGCTGACACCCACCCCCCCGTGGGATTATACACCTCACAGTAAAAGATGTTCATGACCTCAGCACTGCTGATTCTGATTGGCTGTTGTTCATTTCTTCATTTTTTTAAAAAAAATGTTTATACCTGCAGCTGGACAGCAGCTGAATTATAACTTTTTACACAGAACTTACTCTGCTGAGCTGAGAAAGTTGTAAGGTAAAATATCTTCCTTTTTTTACATAGAGATGCTCAGGTGATATTTTCATGTCAGATTTTTACAGTTATACTGCATCAGTTTCAAGTGATTTAGCATATGAGTATTATGTCCCTTTAATGAATATGAATATTGTTTCAAGGAAGGACATATGTGCTTTTACCTGTATACAGTAATATGAAAATCTCCACCATTAATTTTTTTTAGAGTAACCTGCATATGCTGCAAATCAAATAGTTGGTTGCAATAGTTTATCGTGCACCCATAAATGGGCAAATTTGCCCACTTAAAGGAACATTCCGGTCAAAATTTAAATGCACATAGAATTACATCTTAGAATGGAAACAAATTTGCAATATACATGTATTGGCAAAAATTATTCTAGTAAAAGTTATCACTGTTTTAGTGTTAACATTTTTCTCTGCATGTGCACGTGAAGTATAAATAGATATTCTCACAGCACCGGCAATTTAAAATACTGCAGTTGTTTAGATCATCAGCTGGGGCTTGTATCATGTCAGCAATTAAAGGGACCCTAAACACCTTCTGTTTTCATGTAATTATCATTTTTATTAATCTTATTTTTAGTTTAAAACGTTATTTGTTTCTTCATGTTTTTATCTAGCCTCTGTTCAATTATTTTGTATTCTCAATGTTACTCCTAAACCACCGCCAACTGAATGCTGTGGTAGCTGCCATGTTTGTAACACACGTTGTATGTGATAACATATAGACTTAATGTGCACTTCCCTTCTTCACTTCCACGCATGCGCATACAAAGTAAAGTCTTTGCCGCTTCTATGAAGCTCGTTCTCATTAAACTCTGTGAACGAGCTTCATAGATTTAGTTTGTTTCAAATTGCAGCCGTTTTAACTGAATGACAGCTGTGTGAGAGGACCGCTTGTCAGTGCTCAGTGATTAATGTTATTCAGTTTTCATTGCCGCAAAGCTCAAAATCAGTTGGTCCTGTGCCAGCTCTAGGTGATATCATTGAGGTGCGTGTGCACTGTGGTGGGCCATTTGTTTCCTGCAAGTGCTTATTGAGGGAAGGTGTGGGGGAGGCTCAGCGTGGAAGTGGACACTCACAGCCTTGGGCAGGCCAGTCGCTAAGCCCTCTGTGCAAGGTAATTTTGAACCCACATTATCACACTTGTGATGATTCACAGACACCCACGCTAGTTATTTAAACTTTACCACCAAGGTACTGTCCTATATCACTCCTCTCTACGTTGCTAACTGCATGGAACAGCCTCTTGCCACTTCCTCCAGATGCCTTGGCACCCCATTACCTCTTCCTCTCACATTTTCTGCTAGCCATCCCACAAAAAGGTAGTATGGAAAGAAAAAAAAACGAACCGACAGCATAAAATCGGCCTGCGGGCCAACATGTTGCACACTAAATGTTGAAAAATGCAAACTTTCCAAAAAACTTGTATAACCTGTAATTACGAAAAAAAAAAAAAAAAGCTCAGTACAATGAGGAAATAACTGGTCACATCAGAAGCTGGGTATGAGAGCAGTTATTTCCCTCATTGTACTGAGCAATTTTTATTTTAGTATTTACAGGTTATACAAGGTTTTTTGGGAAGTTTTTTGCATTTTCAACATTTAGTGTCCAACATGTGGCGCCGCGGGCCGATTTAATGTCGGTGGTTGTTTTTTTCTTTCTTTCCATACTTACCTGGTTGTGGATGGTTAGCAGAAAATGTGAGATAAGGAAGAGGTAAGTGGGTGCTCTGGAGGAGGTGGCAAGAGGCAGTTAGCAACGTAGAGAGGAGTGATATATGACAGTACTTGGTGGTAAAGTTTAAATAACTAGCGGTGTCTGTGAATCATCACAAGTGTGATAATGTGGGTTCAAAATTACCTTGCACAGAGGGCTTAGCGACTGGCTGCCAAGGCTGTGTGTGTCCACTCCACGCTGAGCTCCCACACCTTCCCTCAATAAAGCACTGCAGGAACAAATGGCCCACCACAGTGCACACGCACCTCAATGATATCACCTAGAGCCGGAACAGGACAACTTGAAATAACAAATACAATCAATAGCTGATGCCACTTCAAAATCTATTCAAGAGGGGAAAAAAAAAGCTAAAGATAATTGCTGCAAACTTTATAGCAGCAGTAGTTTTTTACTTATGCTGTGAGCGCGATGTCTACATGCGTGCGCGCTCACAGCAATAAGCACAGACTTCCACATTTGAGAGCATCACTTTCACCATGTCTGCACGGATAGGTTACAAAGCGCAAGTAAATGTAAAAAACAAACAAATAGGTACAACTATAATAAAAAAAAAAAGTGATATGCATTTTAATAACTAAAGCAGCATTATGACTAAAAAAACAAAACAAACCCTAATGAAGTGTTTAGGGTCCCTTTAACAAATTGAGTCATTACCAGATATTAAAAGCACCTTAGGCTCTCTGAGTAAGGGCTATGTTTAAAATGCTGGTGCACGGTGCATACTTAAATACACTTTTGAAACAGCTATAGCTTTTATTAGAAGCATTTTTGCTAATGCATGTATATTAAAAAAATGCTTCTATTCAAAACTACAATGAATCCATGTAAATTACATTTTGACTGGAATGTCCCTTTAAAGGCAAACGATAAATAACCAGACATTGCAAGTGGCTGGTTAATGCTCATGCCCGCTTGCGGTAGCAAATAGTGCTCCGAAAATTAACAAGGGATCAGATCTCTGGATGTACCCCAATTGCTTAAGTGTAGTGTACATTTGTAAGATTAACATATTTGTACATTTTTATTTTTGTTAAATATAACTGCACAAAGCAGTTATAAGGGGTTAAAGTGAGGGGATGTGGGGTGTTAGAAAAAAAACGGCACTGAAAAAAGACTTTCCATAGTGTTCTATGGGGACTGTGTTTTATACTGCAAATATATATGAATATGCTTTTATACATATATGTTTATGTATTAATATGTGCGCTAGGTTTATTAGAAAAAATAATTGCACTACTAATAATACTAATAATGGCACTACTTTTAATAATATTAGGGTCTATTACCGTTCTGATTAGGTTTTTCTGGCCTAGCAATATCGTATATAGAGTGGTAAGAAGGTGCTATGTATCATTCGAACAACATTCACTATTATCAGTTAAAGGAACTGAACAGAAAAGTTGATACTATGTAAGCACTCTTGTGAGACCCTTGTGTGCTTATAGTAACTAGGGTATTGACATCATAGAACAATTAAAACATAAAACTTTATTAAATGGATAAATTAAAACTTAAATGCTAGCAGTAATAAACCCCGGTTATATATCCTGGATATTATCACTGTATAAGCAGTTACTGTGCCTGCAAATAGGTATAGGTATCTTTACTATGCATGTAATACGATCCACTAATGATACTGAGTTGCTAACTGACAGTAATAGAAAGTCAATATCATCCAACAAAAGAATCAATATAGTTATGACAGTAGATATATCCTCTAAGTGTGTGCTGGCGGCAGTTTGAAATAAGTTTCGCCGGAATGCCGGTGAAACATATCAAGAGAGGGGAGTGAGTTAGAGGTAGGTCTCTTATTTTAAAACTTGCAGCAGTTATTTACTCCAATAGAATTAATGATATTTGATATATGATATCTGACCGCAGTTTACTCGATCCTGATTTATACCAGGGATATTAAAAGTAGACTTTAGAAGCGATGCGTACACAAATACTAATACCTATCAACCACAAGAAATATTATTGTATGGCAGTACAGCCTAACAGATATTTAGTGTATGAACTTAAAGGGACACTGAACCCACATTTTTTTTTTGGTGTGATTCAGATAGAACATGCAATTTTTTTTTTTCAATTTCTTTTTCCTTTTTTTCCAACAGCATATTTACTAAGAGCCTAGATTAGAGTTGGCGGTAGCCGTGAAAACCAGCGTTAGAGGCTCCTAACGCTGGTTTTAGTGCTACCCGCCGGTATTTTGGAGTCACTCAAAATAGGGTCTAACGCTCACTTTTCAGCCGCGACTTTTCCATACCGCAGATCCCCTTACGTCAATTGCGTATCCTATCTGTTCAATGGGATCTTCCTAACTCCGTATTTAGAGTCGTTTGTGAAGTGAGCGTTAGAGCTCTAACGACAAAACTCCAGCCGCAGAAAAAAAGCAGGGTTAAGAGCTTTCTGGCTAACGCGCGGTTCATAAAGCTCTTAACTACTGTACCCTAGAAGTACACTAACACCCATAAACTACCTATGGTACCCCTAAACTGAGGTCCCCCCACATCGCCGCAACTCGATGTAAATTTTTTTAACACCTAATCTGGCCGAACCGCCACCTACGTTATACCTATGTACCCCTAATCAGCTGCCCCTAACACCGGCCGACCCCTGTATTATATTTATTAACCCCTAACCTGCCCCCCTCAACGTCGCCGCCCAGCTACTTACAATAATTAACCCCTAATCTGCCGACCGCAAAGCGCCGCCACCTACGTTATCCTTATGTACCCCTAATCTGCTGCCCCTAACACCCGCCGACCCCTGTATTATAGTTATTAACCCCTATAGCCTGGGCCCCCCACAACGTCGCCGCCGAGCAACTTACAATAATTAACCCCTAATCTGCCGACCGCATAGCGCCACGCCCCCTATCGTTATCCTTATGTACCCCTAATCTGCTGCCCCTAACAACCGCCGACCCCTATAGTTATATTTATTAACCCCTAATCTGCCCCCCTCAACGTCGCCTGACACCTGCCTACACTTATTAACCCCTAATCTGCCGAGCGGATCCTGAGCGCTACTATAGATAAAGTTATTAACCCCTAATCCGCCTCACTAACCCTATCATAAATAGTATTAACCCCTAATCTGCCCTCCCTAACATCGCCGACACCTAACTTCAATTAGTTAACCCTAATCTGACGACCGGAGCTCACCGCTACTATAAATAAATGGATTAACCCCTAAAGCTAAGTCTAACCCTAACACTAACACCCCCCTAACTTAAATATTAATTTACATCTAACGAAAGTAATTAACTCTTATGAAATAAATTATTCCTATTATAAAGCTAAATACTTACCTGTAAAATACTTCCTAATATAGCTACAATATAAATTATAATTACATTGTAGCTATTTTAGGATTAGATTTTATTTTACAGGCAACTTGGGTAGATTATTTTAACCAGGTGCAATAGCTATTAAATAGTTAAGAACATTTAATAGTTACCTAGTTAAAATAATAACAAAATTACCAGTAAAATAAATCCTAAACCTAATTATAATTAAACCTAACACTACCCTATCAATAAATTTAATTAAATAAAATACCTACAATTACCTACAATAAAAACCTAACACTACACTATCAATAAATAAATTAAATACAATTCCTACAAATAACTACAATTACATAAACTAACTAAAGTACAAAAAATAAAAAAGAACTAAGTTACAAAAAAATAAAGAAAATATTTACAAACATAAGAGAAAAATATTACAAACAATTTTAAACTAATTACACCTACTCTAAGCCCCCTAATAAAATAACCAAAGACCCCCAAAATAAAAAAATGCCCTATCCCTATTCTAAATTAATAGAGTTAAAAGCTGCTTTACCTTACCAGCCCTGAACAGGGCCCTTTGGCGGGGCATGGCCCCCAAGAAAATCAGCTCTTTTGCCTGTAAAAAAAAACATACAAATAGCCGCACCCCCCAACATTACAACCCACCACCCACATACCCCTAATCTAACCCAAACCCCCCTTAAATAAACCTAACACTAAGCCCCTGAAGATCTTCCCTACCTTGTATTCACCTCAACAGGTATCACCGATCCGTCCTGGCATCCAGTGCTGAAGGGTCCAGGAAGAGGCTCCAAAGGTCTCCTCCTATCCGGCCGAAGGAAGAGGACATCCGGACCGGCAAACATCTTCATCCAAGCGGCATCTTCGATCTTCTTCCATCCGGTGCGGAGCGGGTCCATGTTGGAAGCAGCCGACGCGGATCCATCCTTTTCTTTCTGCGTCTCCCGACGAATGACGGTTCCTTTAAGGGACGTCATCCAAGATGGCGTCCCTCGAATTCCGATTGGCTGATAGATTCTATCAGCCAATCGGAATTAAGGTAGGAGAAATTCTGATTGGCTGATGGAGATCAGCCAGATCAGCATCAAGGTTCAATCCGATTGGCTGAATCCCATCATCCAATCAGATTGAGCTCGGCATTCTATTGGCTGTTCCGATCAGCCAATAGAATGCAAGCTCAATCTGATTGGCTGATTGGATCAGCCAATCGGATGAACTTGATTCTGATTGGCTGATTCCATCAGCCAATCAGAATATTCCTACCTTAATTCCGATTGCTGATAGAATCCTATCAGCCAATCGGAATTCGAGGGACGCCATCTTGATGACGTCCCTTAAAGGAACCGTCATTCGTCGGGATACGCAGAAAGAAGGGGATGGATCCGCGTCGGCTGCTTCAACATGACCCGCTCGCACCGGATGGAAAGAGATCGAAGATGCTGCTTGGATGAAGATGTTTGCCGTCCGCGATGTCCCTCTTCTTGCCGGATAGAGGAAGACTTTGGAGCCTCTTCTGGACCTCTTCAGCACCGGATGCCAGGACGGATCGGTGATACCTGTTGAGGGTGAATACAAGGGAAGGAAGATCTTCAGGGGCTTAGTGTTAGGTTTATTTAAGGGGGGTTTGGGTTAGATTAGGGGGTATGTGGGTGGGTGGGGTTGTAATGTTGGGGGGGGGGTATTGTATGGTTTTTTTTACAAGCAAAAGAGCGGATTTTCTTGGGGCATGCCCCGCAAAGGCCCTGTTCAGGGCTGGTAAGGTAAAAGAGCTTTTAACTCTATTAATTTAGAATAGGGGTAGGGCATTTTTTATTTGGGGGTCTTTGTTATTTTATTAGGGGGCTTAGAGTAGGTTGTAATTAGTTTAAAAATTGTTGTAATATTTTTCTTATGTTTGTAAATATTTTTTTATTTTTTGTAACTTAGTTCTTTTTTATATTTTTGTACTTTAGTTAGTTTATGTAATTGTAGTTATTTGTAGGAATTGTATTTAATTTATTTATGGATAGCGTAGTTTTTAGGTTTTATTGTAGGTAATTGTAGGTATTTTATTTAATTAATTTATGATAGGGTAGTGTTAGGTTTAGATTATAACTTAGGTTAGGATTTATTTTACAGGTAATTTTGTTATTAATTTTAACTAGGTAACTATTAAATAGTTCTTAACTATTTAATAGCTATTGTACCTGGTTAAAATAATTACAAAGTTGCCTGTAAAAGTAAATAATTAATCTAAAATAGCTACAATGTAATTATAATTTATATGGTAGCTATATTAGGATGTATTTTTACAGGTAAGTATTTTAGCTTTAAATAGGAATAATTTATTTAATAAGAGTTTAATTAATTTCGTTAGATTTAAATTATTATTTAATTTAGGGGGTGGTTAGTGTTAGGGTTAGACTTAGCTTTAGGGGTTACATCCATTTATTATAGTAGCGGGTGAGCTCCGGTCGTCAGATTAGGGTTAATAATTGAAGTTAGGTGTCGGTGATCTTAGGGAGGGCAGATTAGGGGTTAATACTATTTATGATAGGGTTAGTGAGGCGGATTAGGGGTTAATAACTTTAGTATAGTAGCGCTCAGGTCCGCTCGGCAGATTAGGGGTTAAGTAAGTGTAGGCAGGTGCAGCGACGTTGAGGGGGCAGATTAGGGTTAATAAATATAATGATAGGGGTCGGCGTGTTAGGGCAGCAGATTAGGTGTACATAAGGATAACGTAGGTGTGCGGCGCTTTGCGGTCGGCAGATTAGGGTTAATATTGTAAGTAGCTGGCGGCGACGTTGTGGGGGCAGGTTAGGGGTTAATAAATATAATACAGGGGTCGGCGGTGTTAGGGGCAGCAGATTAGGGGTACATAGGGATAATGTAAGTTGCGGCGGTTTACGGAGCGGAAGATTAGGGGTTAATAATATAATGCAGGGTCAGCGGATAGGCGGGGGCGGCAGATTAGGGGGTTAATAAGTGTAAGGGTAGGGGTGTTAGACTCGGGGTACATGTTAGAGTGTTAGGTGCAGACGTAGGAAGTGTTTCCCCATAGGAAACAATGGGGCTGCGTTAAGAGCTGAACGCTGCTTTTTTGCAGGGGTGTTAGGTTATTTTTTCAGCTCAAACAGGCCCCCATTGTTTCCTATGGGAGAATCGTGCACGAGCACTTTTGGAGGCTGTGCCGGGGCGTCCGTAAGCAGACTCTGGTATCGAGAGTTTGCATTTGCGTAAAAATGCTCTAGCGCTTCCTTTTTTTGGAGCCTAACGCAGCATTTGTTTTGGACGCTTCGATAGCCAGAGTTAAATTTATGGTGCGGCCAGAAAAAAGCCCGCGTAGCGTTAACAACCCATCTACGCGCCAAACTCCAAATCTAGGCCATATTAGCCTATTACATATAAAGTCTTGTTCGCCTCGCAGGGCGTTACATTACCAAAGAAAAAGAAAAAAATACAGAAAATCAAGGGGAAAAGAGAAATATGGGGTTTATTCAATTGAACATCGTACAGATATTTTCCTTTATCTCAAAAAAAAAGAAAAAGCAGGCTATAAACTAGTCTAATAACAGCTCTTGAAAAAGAGTTCATTCTAAATATAACCTTTTTGACCCTTACGGGTCATCTATTGCGGCAATCTTGTCCTATCCCATTGTTGGTGTTCTAGAGTCATGTTCTACTTATGTAATTCTATATTATATTACTAGGGCCTGTTGGTATGATGGGGATCTGCATTTAACCTGCTACCCCTAGGGTGTGCTCAGTGAACTAAGTATGATTAGTATAGGCCGGGGGGGAAAAAGAAGGAACAAACCTGAAAGGGGGGGGGGGGAGGCATGAGAGGAGGCAGACGAAGGGTATGGGAGAGAAGAGGGCAGAGAGAGGAAAAAAAAAAAAAAAAAAGGTTTTTGGAAGCGGGGGAGGAAGCCTAGTTGTTCCTTTCCCTTCTTATTTCTCAAATTCAGCAGTGGCCTTACCAAATTCCTAGAAGAACGTAGATCTGAATTCCTGAATGGATAAATTAGATGATCTATTCTTCTTTTGGGATGATCTTTTATAAACGCTGACCATTTTTGAAAAAATATATGAAAGTCCTGTGGGTTCAAATAACTTTGAGTCATGCTGTTCTTAGTATACATTGCTTTTTTATACAATTTCTGATCTCTGGGATACTAGGAGTTATATTTTCCTTCCATTTCTTAGTACAATAAGTATCTTGCTGCCATGTATAGTAATGTTAACATGAATTCTTTATCTAAAGGAATTCCGTCTTCTGTTGTAAGAAATATTATTTTTTATATATGAATAACGTGACATGGTAATACCTATTTTTCTACTAAGCCAGAATTCCACCCTCCTCCACATTGCTCTAATCTTTGGGCATTCCATAGCATAAGCTTAAGATTAGGCTGCACCAAGTGGCACACTTTGAACACATTATTAAATTGGGTATTTCCCCATCTACAACTCTTTCCCGGGGTAAAATATATCATATACAAAGGTGTTCAAGTGTGATTCCTCCATGTGGAGGAGAGTGTTGTTCCCGTCCAACCATGATATGGGATGTTGTGGAATATCCCTGCGTCTAATCGTGTTGGCTCTATAATTGGTTTCCCGATTTTTGATTCTATTTTGCTATATTAATTGGGGCCTTTTACTTGCATTCAGTAGTTGATAGCAGGGAGAGATATACATCTGGCTGCCGCTTTTGGGCCTGCAAATAGTCCATTTCTCTAATGCTCCTAGCGACCAATTCCAGCCTGATCTACTTGTTAACTCCAAGTATAATGTCTTAGCTGGAGATAGATAAAGAAATCTTTTTGTGGAATGTTTAAACTAATTTCTAATGGTCATTAAATGATTTAATGCAATTCCTCGCTGTATCTATTAATTGTGCCACTCTTTCAAGACCTTTTTTCTGCCATCTTTGGAGAGGAGATATTTGTAGTCCTAATTCAAACTGCGGGTTTCCGATTAAGGGTAGGTAGTTTGAGATATTTTCATTAATTTTTAACAGATTACAGATTTTTAGCCACGCTTTTATTGGAACAATGAGATAATGGAATTTCTTTTGGTATATCAGTAATTTTATTATGAATTAGCGCTATAGGGAGATAAGGAAAGCTGATATTCTTCTCTAGCTCATTATCCATTACGTAATCTTTACAATGGATCCAGTCTGTTACTATACGAGCTAAAAAGGCAAGATTATATAAATGTAAATCTGGTAAAGCACATCCTCCGTATTTTACAGGAAGAGATAATTTTTCAAGAGAAATTCTAGGTTTCTTGCCTTGCCATATAAACTTTCTAAGTGTTATGTTTAGAGTCTTATATCTTTTTGCTTTAATAAAATCGGTACATTTTTACATATAATACAGAATTTTTGGCAATATTATCATTTTGTATAAAGCGATTCGGCCTGAAAGTGAAATAGGGAGGTTCTGCCAATTCTTCAATGTATTTCTAGTGACTTCCAAAATTGGAGAGATATTAAGAGAATACCACTGTTCTGGATTTGAGGAAATTATAATACCTAGATATTTAAATGAATCGGTTGCAATCTTATGCGGTATATTTTCTATGGCTTGTTTTGGGTATATTAACCAGTAGAGTTCAGACTTATTGGCGTTTATCCTATAACCCGAGAATGAACTAAACTGAGATATGATAGATAGTAATTTAGGGATATTTTTCTGAATATTACTCATATAGATTAAGATATCATCCGCGTATAATGATATTTTCAGTTCTTTCTTCCTTATTTTGATTCCTTCAATATCCTGCCTGATTAAAGTTGCTAGCGGTTCAATTGCTATATTAAACAGCAATGGAGATAGAGGACAGCCTTGTCTTGTACCTTTCGCAAGATGTATGTCTGTTGATTGCCTTGTGTTAACTAGTAGCTTAGTATGTGCTTTTTTTGTAAAGATTATCAATAAATTTAGGGAATTGACCTTTAAACCCAAATTGAGATAGTGTATATAATATATGGTCATGATGAATCGAGTCGAATGCCTTTTCGGCATCGACTGAAATTATTGTTTTGTCTGAATCATCCTGTCTACCGCCTTGTTCTAGAGTCGGTTCTTTCTTAACATAGTCAATGGTAAAAAATAACTCGCAAATTTTAGCTGAAGAGTTTCTGTTTGTCAAGAATCCTGCTTGACTTTTATGTATTATATGTGCGAGAGGGGCTTGTAATCTCTGTGCAAGTATAGATGTCAAAAGTTTGTAGTCTACATTTAGTAGAGCAATAGGTCTATACGACTGTTTTTACGATTTATCTTTACCAGGTTTTAAAATAAGAGTTGTATAGGAAGCTGAAAAACTGGCTGGTGGTAAGCTACCTTCTCTGTACATATCGTTAAATAATTTTGTTAAATATGGAACTATAGCCGGCGACAGTAACTTGTAAAATTCACTAGGCAAGGCATCTGGACCTGACGCTTTATTAATAGGCAAGTCCTCTATACCCTTTTTCACTTCTAGCTCTGTAATGGGAAGGTTAATTACTTCATTTATTTCTTCTGAAATTCTTAAAAATTAGATTTTCTTCCAGAAATCTTCTCTTTCAAGATTATTTGATGAGTTTGGAGAGTAGAGATCTTGATAGTATTTTGCCATTATATTTAGGATCTCTTCTGGCTCTGAGACTAATTTATCATCCTTCTGAATGTATTTGATAGGGGAATTTCCTCTAATCTGGAGAGTAGCTTTCCTGCCTTATTTCCATACTTATATAATTGTGATTGAAGTCTTAGTTCTTGTTGAGTGGCTTTATGTAATAGAAAAGAATCTCTATCTTTTTTTGCTTGTTCGTATATGTTCCAAGTTAAAGCTGTTTTGTTAACTATATAGTTATTATAGGCATTTGATAAAGATTTCATAATACTTTCTTTTTTTTTTATATACTTCTTAGTTCTATTGATATTATAAGCCAGTATCTCTCCCCTCATAACTGCCTTTGTGGTTTCCCAGAATAGCATTGGGCGATCTTTATATTCTCTATTAAAATAAGCATATTCTTCGAATTTTAAATTTACTATTGTTTTGAATTCTGGGTCTGTAGCGAGATGTTGGGGAAAATGAAATCGATTATTTCTGATTTTAGCATCTTGTGGATATATTTCAAATGTTATTGGAGCATGGTCCGAGATTGTGATCGGCAGGATTCTGGCCTTAATCTGTAAGTTTAATAGTTTCTCATCTACTAAGAATAAATCAATTATCGTAAGAGATTTGTGTGCTTTAGATAAACAGGTATAATTTCTACTCTCTGGATTCTGAGATCTCCATATATCTTTTACTCATAAGTTATTGAATAGCTTGTTAAAAATTTTGGCTTCTAAATTGTCTTTTTTTGTTTTCAGTATTTTAACCCCTTAACGACCAAGGACGTACGCCACACGTCCTCAAAAAAATACAGTTAATGACCGAGGACGTGTGGCGTACGTCCTTGGTCTGGAAAGCAGCTGGAAGCGATCCTGCTCGCTTCCAGTTGCTTTTCGGTTATTGCAGTGATGCCTCGATATCGAGGAATCCTGCAATAACCTTTTTTAGCAATCCGGTGCAGAGAGAGCCACTCTGTGGCCCTCTCTGCACCGGACATCACCGGCTAAATCCATTGGTGGGTGGGAGCCGGTTCGGGAGGCGGGTGGCCGCCATCATTGGCCCTGATGATGTGGAGGGGGCGGGATTGTGGGCGGGGGTGATCAAAGGCGCGCACGGACGTGCGCACGTGCACGGGAGGGCGGGGGCGGGTGCGTGCACGGGGAGGGAGCGGGTGGGAACCACTCCACTACAGAAAAATGAAGTATTAAAAGTTTTCAAAAGTAGTCAGTATTTATATAAAACTACATTAGTCAGGGGGTGGGGGATTGGTCTGTGTGGGGGGGAAGCTACACTACAGAAAAAGAACATAAAAAAAAAAAAACATTTCTCTTGCAAACTGGGTACTGGCAGACAGCTGCCAGTACCCAAGATAGCCCCCAATAAGGCAGAGGGGGAGGGTAAGAGAGCTGTTTTGGGGGGGATCAGGGAGGTTGGGGGCTAAGGGGGGATCTTACAAAGTAGCATATGTAAATATGCTAAAAAATTATTTTATTTTTAAAAAAAAACTACTTTTATTTTAGTACTGGCAGACTTTCTGCCAGTACTTAAGATGGCGGGGACAATTGTGGTGTGGGGGAGGGAAGGGAGCTGTTTGGGAGGGATCAGGGGGTCAGATGTGTCAGGTGGGAGGCTGATCTCTACACTAAAGCTAAAATTATCCCTGCAAGCTCCCTACAAACTACCTAATTAACCCCTTCACTGCTAGCCATAATACACGTGTGATGCGCAGCAGCACTTAGCGGCCTTCTAATTACCAAAAAGCAACGCCAAAGTCATATATGTCTGCTATTTCTGAACAAAGGGGATCCCAGAGAAGCATTTACAACCATTTGTGCCATAATTACACAAGCTGTTTGTAAATAATTTCAGTGAGAAACCTAAAATTGTGAAAAATTTAGCGTTTTTTTTTATTTGATTGCATTTGGCGGTGAAATGGTGGCATGAAATATACCAAAATGGGCCTAGATCAATACTTGGGGTTGTCTACTACACTACACTGAAGCTAAAATTAACCCTAGAAGCTCCCTACATGCTCCCTAGTTAACACCTTCACTGCTGGGCATAATACACGTGTGGTGCGCAGTCGCATTTAGCAGCCTTGTAATTAGTAAAAAGCAAAGCCAAAGCCATATATGTCTGCTATTTATGAACAAAGGGGATCCCAGAGAAGCATTTGCAACCATTTATGCTATAATTGCATAAGTTGTTTGTAAATAATTTCAGTGAGAAACCTAAAGTTTGTGAAAACAATTGTGAAAAAGTGAACAATTTTTTTTATTTGATCGCATTTGGCGGTGAAATGGTGGCATGAAATATACCAAAATGGGCCTAGATCAATACTTTGGGATGTCTTCTAAAAAAAAATATATACATGTCAATGGATATTCAGGGATTCCTGAAAGATATCAGTGTCCCAATGTAACTATCGCTAATTTTGAAAAAAAGTGGTTTGGAAATAGCAAAGTGCTACTTGTATTTATGGCCAAATAATTTGAAAAAAAAGCAAAGAACATGTAAACATTGGGTATTTCTAAACTCAGGACAAAATTTAGAAACTATTTAGCATGGGTGTTTTTTGGTGGTTGTAGATGTGTAACAGATTTTTGGGGTCAAAGTTAGAAAAAGTGTGTTTTTTTCAATTTTTTCCTCATATTTTATAATTTGTTTTATAGTAAATTATAAGATATGATGAAAATAATGGTATATTTTGAAAGTCCATTTAATGGCGAGAAAAACGGTATATAATATGTGTGGGTACATTAAATGAGTAAGGGGAAAATTACAGCTAAACACAAGCTAAACACAAACACCGCAGAAATGTAAAAATAGCCTTGGTCCCAAACGGACAGAAAATGGAAAAGTGCTGTGGTCATTAAGGGGTTAAGGTTGTGTCTGAATTTGTCTAAGACATGGTAAGGTGACATATTAAAATCTCCTCCAATTATTAACATCTATTTTAGAAAGGATCTTATTTTGTAAAATCTCCCAGAAGGCATAATCTATAATGTTTGGAGCATAGACATTACAGAGTGTATACTCAGCATTACCATGTTTTATTTTTACAACTAAAAATCTCCCCTCTGGGTCTGATTCAATAACCGTGCTTGTTGTTTTTATTTGATTGCCTATTAGGATTGCTACCCCCCGTTTCCTTCCTAATGCTGAAGTAGCTATGACTTCTTTCACCCAAGATTTTTTTAATTTGTGAACTTCTAATTTTATATGGGTTTCTTGAAGGAGGGCAATATCTACCTTCAGCTTTTTAAGATAAGAGATAATTGTATTCCTTTTTATTGGGGATGTTAGGCCACCAATGTTCCAAGAAACCATTTTACAGTCGTTTGCTGTCATTTTTAATTATAACAAATGTGACATCCTAAAGTACAACCAGAACCAGGTAGGAGGGGAAAGAGAGAGGAAAAAAAAAAAAAAAAAAAAGAGGACATCCTAATCTATGAGTCCTTTCAACTATTATGCGGGGGTAAGTTTGAGGCAACTGGAGATGTTGTGGAATAGTTTCTGTAATTAGTTTATTTAAATCCTCATACTGTTTATTTTCGGGAACACCGATTATTCTGATATTATTTCTTCTTGCCCGGTTTTCTAAATCTTCTATTTTCAATTGCATTTTCAGTACTTTGGCATTTATTTCTTCTAAACTAGAATTCTGGTTCAAAGCGGTATCCTCTAAGTCAGAGATTCTCTGTTCTGCCTCAGAGATTCTTTTAGAAAACTGCTGTACTTCTATTCATCTCTCAATTGCTCAAATTTAGGGGAGAGGGCTTCTGAAATTTTAGTAACTAGTGTTTGTATATCAAGTTGCTCATTTATATTTAGCGGACTAATTGGGCGTGATTCTGCTGCAATATCTTGAATGTTCTTATTTTTCCTCTCTCTTTGCTTTGTTGCCATGGTTGAGGGAGAAGTTCTAATTTGTGCAGTGATGTATTTGTCCATAGATTGTGAAAAAAAAAAAAATTTGTGTGATTGTGTCGTGGATTAAGTGATACAAGATAAGAGGGGAGGAAAAGATTTTTCCAATCTCCCAGGGTGAATGGGGAAAGAGAAGGGCAACAACAAAAGAAGAAAAGAAAAAAAAAAAAAAAAGAGAAGAAAGGAAGGAAGGGGTGAAGTGCTAGGAAGCGGATATCCGGTGAGATAAGTGAGAATTGGTAAGGTGCTATAGTGACTTATATGAAGAGTGTAACAGTGAGAAAAAAAAAAAGGGAAGATAAGGAGAAGGAAAAGGGCGAGAAGCCTGTGTATTTCAGAACATCTCAGTCATGCAGATTTTCTGTTGAGGAGGAATATTTCTAATTAGATTATGTTTTTTAATCTTATTTGAATATGTGATAATAATAGAATTACCTTTATTTATATTATTCTAAGATCCCGCAAAGGTTTAGTTGAACTTACATAGAATTATGTTAGTTTACATTATACCCAGTTGAGAATAATTTTAAGATGTTTATAAAAATATTATAAGAAACACTATTAACACTTTTCCTTTACAAAATAAAGAAATGCTTCAGTCACCTCAAGTAATCACAATTTCATGCTGTTAACTACTCCCTTTCTGTTAGACCCAACCTTTATAAGCACTGTAAGCTATTTAGCAGCTCCTAACAAAATTCCAATAAATTGATGCCCTCTTAAATTTCACTATATTAGAGACACTTAAAGGGCCATAATACCCAAATGTTTAAACACTTGAAAGTGATGCAGCATAGCTGTAAAAAGCTGACTAGAAAATATCACCTGAACATCTCTATGTAAAAAAGAAAGATATTTTACCTCAAAAGTTCCTCAGTAGCCACCTCCCATTGTAAAGGATTTCTAAGCAGCATATCAGTATGTCTGTCCCGGGACAACTGAAGGGATGAGCTTCGTGAACTCTCATATTATTTCACCAATCAGGTAAAGGAAGCTTACTATGAAATCTCATGAGAGTTAAGTCAAATCTCATGAGATCACAGTAAGAGTTCATGACCTCAGCACTGCTGATGCTGATTGGCTGCTGTTCATTTCTTCATTTTTTTACCTGCAGCTGGGAGCAGGTGAAGTATAACTTTTTACACAGAACTTACTCTGCTGAGCTGAGGAGATTGTGAGGTAAAATATCTTCCTTTTTTACATAGAGATGCTCAGGTGATATTTTCCTGTCAGCTTTTTACAGTTACACTGCATCAGTTTCAAGTGATTTAGCATATGAGTTTATGTCCCTTTAAGCTCAGGTAGGATTAGTACCAATACAAAAATAAACATGCAAAGATAGTATATTTAAACGTAGGAGGTAGAAAAGACAAAAGTGAAGTTATATAGCAGCCTAGGGTTAAATTTCAACCATTTTTTAACATGTTTTTCTTTTTAAGTAGGGCGTAGTCAGTGAGGCGATACACTTTTAGTTTTATTACGCTGAGTATATATGCAGTGAAATTCCCTTTGCTATTGTATTTGTTAAACTTATATAGAGTTTTATTAAACTATATCAATACAGTTGACCCTAGTTTTACAACGGTTCAATTTATACCGTTTCAGAATAACAACCTTTTTTTCCAGTTATGTGACTGCTATTGAGAAGCAGTGCATTTATTAAAATAGCCAGTAGGTGGAACGGTCTGCTTGTGTTGCAGCAAAGCCAAGCAAGCTGAAATTAATCAGTTTAACCAGACCTGAGCTATTGAGCAGATTTCAAAGGAACAAGATCTTCCCGTCTATAAATCAGTCCAGATTGAAAAGCATAGAAAGAACTGTTTGCAGAAAAAGTGGTCTGTGTTATGTGATTATATTGTTAGGTTTATAATGCTGTTTAGAAAATATTTTTGTTCATTTAACTTAGTTTGATTATATATTCTGTCTTGTGTGATTATTGTATTAGGTTTATAATGCTGTTTAGCATTTAAAGTCTTCATTTCAAAGCTTTAAAAATATTGTATTAGGTGTTACTTATGACAATTTTGAGAGGGGCCTGGAACCTATCTCCCTCACTTCCCATTGACTTACATTATAAACTGGGTTTCAATTTACAAGAAGTTTCGATTTACAACCATTCTTTCTGGAACCTAAGCCCGGCGTAAACTGAGGGCTACCTGTATATACAACTGCAGTTCTATCTCTCTATTTAGTATTATTTCTGCACTTATGTAAAAGGCAGTTTAAGCACTTAAATTCAACAATTTAAATCAACGAAGCCCTAAGCTCTGCAACAGATATTTCAGTTATTTTACTCAGTTTGGTCAAATATGATCAAAGTAAAGATGAATCACTTTTGTATATTATGTATCAGTTTCTGTACATCTGAAACACAGAAGATAAAAAAATCTGCTGTTTTAACACTATATCCTCAAACACACAAAGATACAATGGGGGGGTAGTTATCAACGAGTCTATTTTACCTGCCTTCGCCGGCCCAATACGCCCGTCTAAGCTCGCCTCACATCTCCGCCGCGGACCTGCAAAAATTCGCCTAAGTTATCAAAAAAGCTGTCAAAAAGCCGTGCACCAAGTACGGGGCAATGAGCAGTGGATTGTGAAAGTTATCACTCATCCGATCTCGCTACTCTTCGGCTTTTTGACAGCTTTTTTGCTAGCCTGTCACTAAGCACCCACACTCAACTACACTGTTCTAACTAAAAAAAGTTAGTAACCCCTAAACCGCCACTCCTAGACCCCGCCGCAACTCTTATAAATGTATTAAAACCCCTAAACCGCCGCTCCCGGACACCGCCCCAACCTACATTATACCTAGTAGCCCCTATCCTGCCCCCCCCTATACCGTCGCCCTCTATAATAAAAGTTATTAACCCCTATCCTGCTGATCCCGGACCTTGCCGCAACTAAATAAATAGTTTAACCCCTAAACCGCTGCTCCAGGACACCGCCACAACCTATATTAAACTTATTAGCCCCTAATCTGCCCCCCCTACACCGTCGCCACCTATAATACATTTATTAACCCCTATCCTGCCCCCCCTACACCGTCGCCACCTATAATACATTTATTAACCCCTATCCTGCCCCCCCTACACCGTCGCCACCTATAATACATTTATTAACCCCTATCCTGCACCTCACTACACCGCCGCCACTGTAATAAAATTATTAACCCCTAAACCTAAGTCTAACACTAACCCTAACACCCCCTAACTTAAATATTAATTAAATAAATCTAAATAATATTTCTATTATGAACTAAATTAATCCTATTTAAAACTAAATACTTACCTTTAAAATAAATCCTAAGATAGCTACAATATAAATAATATTTATATTGTAGCTATCTTAGGATTTATTTTTATTTTACAGGTAACTTTCAATTTATTTTAACTAGGTACAATAGCTATTAAATAGTTATTAACTATTTAATAGCTTACCTAGCTAAAATAAAGAGAAATTTACCTGTTAAATAAAAACTAACCTAAGTTACAATTACACCTAACACTACACTATACTTTAATAAATTATTCCTATTTAAAACTAAATACTTACCTGTAAAATAAACCCTAAGATAGCTACAATGTAATTAATAATTACATTGTAGCTATTTTAGGATTTATATTTATTTTACAGGTAACATTGTATTTATTTTAGCTAGTTAGAATAGTTATGAAATAGTTATTAACTATTTCATAACTACCTAGCTAAAAGAAATACAAAATTACCTGTAAAATAAATCCTAACCTAAGTTACAATTAAACCTAACACTACACTATCATTAAATAAATAAATTAAATAAATTAACTACAAATAACTACAATTAAATACAATTACATAAACTAACTAAAGTACCAAAAATAAAAAAAGCTAAGTTACAAAAAATAAAAAAAAATAAGTTACAAACATTTAAAAAATATTACAACAATTTTAAGCTAATTACACCTAATCTAAGCCCCCTAATAAAATAACAAAGCCCCCCAAAATAAAAAAATGCCCTACCCTATTCTAAATTTAAAAAGTTCAAAGCTCTTTTACCTTACCAGCCCTTAAAAGGGCCTTTTGCGGGGCATGCCCCAAAGAAAACTGCTCTTTTGCCTCTAAAAGAAAAATGCAACCCCCCAACATTAAAACCCACTACCCACATACCCCTAATCTAACCCAAACCCCCCTTAAAAAAACTAACACTACCCCCCTGAAGATCATCCTACCTTGAGTCGTCTTCACTCAGCCGAGCAGCGATGGAACCGAAGAGGAGATCCGGAGCGGCAGAAGTGATCCTCCAAGGGGCGCTGAACAAGTCTTCCATCCGATGAAGTGATCCTCCAAGCGGCGCTGAAGAAGTCTTCCATCCGATGAAGTGATCCTCCAAGCGGCGCTGAAGAAGTCTTCCATCTGATGAAGTGATCCTCTAAGCGGCGCTGAAGAAGTCTTCGATCCGGGCGATGTCATCTTCCAAGTCTTCAATCTTCTTCTTCAGGATCCATCTTCATTCCGCCGACGCGGAACATCCTTCTTTCCCGACGGACTACCGACGAATGAAGGCTCCTTTAAGGGACATCATCCAAGATGGCGTCCCTTCAATTCCGATTGGCTGATAGGATTCTATCAGCCAATCGGAATTAAGGTAGGAAAAATCTGATTGGCTGATTGAATCAGCCAATCAGATTGAAGTTCAATCTGATTGGCTGATCCAATCAGCCAATCAGATTGAGCTCGCATTCTATTGGCTGATTGGAACAGCCAATAGAATGCAAGCTCAATCTGATTGGCTGATTGGATCAGCCAATCGGATTGAACTTGAATCTGATTGGCTGATTCAATCAGCCAATCAGATTTTTCCTACCTTAATTCCGATTGGCTGATAGAATCCTATCAGCCAATCGGAATTGAAGGGACGCCATCTTGGATGACGTCCCTTAAAGGAGCCTTCATTCGTCGGTAGTCCGTCGGGAAAGAAGTATGTTCCGCGTCGGAATGAAGATGGATCCTGAAGAAGAAGATTGAAGACCCCGCTTGGAAGATGACATCACCCGGATCGAAGACTTCTTCAGCGCCGCTTGGAGGATCCCTTCATCGGATGGAAGACTTCTTCAGCGCCGCTTGGAGGATCACTTCATCGGATGGAAGACTTCTTCAGCGCCGCTTGGAGGATCACTTCAACGGATGGAAGACTTCTTCAGCGCCCCTTGGAGGATCACTTCTGCCGCTCCGGATCTCCTCTTCGGTTCCATCGCTGCTCGGCTGAGTGAAGACGACTCAAGGTAGGATGATCTTCAGGGGGGTAGTGTTAGGTTTTTTTAAGTGGGGTTTGGGTTAGATTAGGGGTATGTGGGTGGTGGGTTTTAATGTTAGGGGGGTTGTATTTTTCTTTTACAGGCAAAAGAGCAGTTTTCTTTGGGGCATGCCCTGCAAAAGGCCCTTTTAAGGGCTGGTAAGGTAAAAGAGCTTTGAACTTTTTAAATTTAGAATACGGTAGGGCATTTTTTTATTTTGGGGGGCTTTGTTATTTTATTAGGGGGCTTAGATTAGGTGTAATTAGCTTAAAATTGTTGTAATATTTTTTTAAATGTTTATAACTTAATTTTTTATTTTTTTTGGTACTTTAGTTTATGTAATTGTATTTAATTGTAGTTATTTGTAGTTAATTTATTTAATTTATTTAATGATAGTGTAGTGTTAGGTTTAATTGTAACTTAAGGTTAGGATTTATTTTACAGGTAATTTTGTATTTCTTTTAGCTAGGTAGTTATTAAATAGTTAATAACTATTTAATAACTATTCTAACTAGCTAAAATAAATACAAAGTTACCTGTAAAATAAATATAAATCCTAAGATAGCTACAATGTAATTATTAATTACATTGTAGCTATCTTAGGGTTTATTTTACAGGTAAGTATGTAGTTTTAAATAGGAATAATTAATTTAATGATAGTGTAGTGTTAGGTGTAATTGTAACTTAGGTTATTTTTTATTTTACAGATAAATTTCTCTTTATTTTAACTAGGTAGCTATTAAATAGTTAATAACTATTAAATAGCTATTGTACCTAGTTAAAATAAATTGAAATTTGCCTGTAAAATAAAAATAAATCCTAAGATAGCTACAATATAATTATTATTTATATTGTAGCTATATTAGGGTTTCATTTTAAAGGTAAGTATTTAGTTTTAAATAGGATTCATTTAGTTCATAATAGAAATATTATTTAGATTTATTTAATTAATATTTAAGTTAGGGGGTGTTAGGGTTATTGTTAGACTTAGTTTTAGGGGTTAATAATTTTATTACAGTGGCGGCGGTGTAGTGGGGGGCAGGATAGGGGTTAATAAATTTATTATAGGTGGCGACGGTGTAGGGGGGGCAGATTAGATGTTAATAAGTTTAATATAGGTTGCAGCGGGGTCCGGGAGCGGCGGTTTAGGGGTTAATACATATATTATAGTTGCGGCGGGGTCAGGGAGCGGCAATTTAGGGGTTAATCAGTTTATTAGAGTGGCGGTGGGCTCCCGGAGTCGCGGTTTATGGGGTAATAAGTTTATTTAGTTGCAGCGGTGTAGGGGGACAGATTAGGGGTGTTTAGACTCGGGGTACATGTTAGGGTGTTAGGTGCAGACAGCTCCCATAGGAATGAATGGGATGTCTGGCAGCAGCGAACATGAACTTTCGCTATGGTCAGACTCCCATTGATTCCTATGGGATCCGCCGCCTCCAGGGCGGCGGATTGAAAACCAGGTACGCTGGGCCGTAAAAGTGCCGAGCGTACCTGCTAGTTTTTTGATAACTAGCAAAAGTAGTCAGATTGTGCCGCACTTGTGTGCGGAACATCTGGAGTGGCGTAAGAATAGATCTGTGTCGGACTGAGTCCGGCGGATCGAAGCTTACGTCACAAAATTCTACTTTTGCCGGTATCTAGGGCTTGATAACTAAGGCGAATCAGCCTCGCCACAAATACGCTGCGGAATTCCAGCATATTTGAGGTTGACGGCTTGATAACTACCCCCCAATTTCTCTTTTTGTACTCAGCAGCTGTTAAGTTTTGAGAAAATATGTATAAGTCCTAAACCTGTTTTTCTTTTTAAGTAAGGTGTGGTCAGTTATGCGATACACTTTTAGTTTTATTACGCTGAATATATATGCAGTACTATTCCCTTTACTATTATCAAACACAAGGAAAGAGGCGCCGTATGTGTGAATCTGAAACAGCCAACATCACATATAAAACATGTGCAGGGTACTCACAATCTGGAAAGGCACTCTGGTGTGCCTATAGGAGCGGGCTGGTATTCACAGCACACCAGCTGGCTGATCTGGCAATCCCTGGTATCCAAGGTAGAAGATTCTGTGTCTAGACTGATGGTGTATGATGTGTCCAGCAATATGGAAGCAGGAGCTAGGTGCAAAACAAAGGCACACCACTGTGTGAATCTGCAAGTGTATACTGGTAAATTTGCAATCTGTGCAGGGTACTCACATACTGTGGCGGCACTCAGTTGTGCCAATAGAGGCCGGCTGGCTTTCTCAGCAACCCAGCTGGCTGTACAGGGAATGATGCAGGAAGATCCACAGCATTCAGAATGAACAGGTAGCTCAGGAATAATCAATTGCAATGAGGTTTATATGATTAAAAAAGATTTAATAAAATTATCAACAGTTAAAAATACATATATCCCTCATATACAATAAGTAAAAATCATGCAACGCGTTTCTCGGTATAAACCGTTTCTTCAGGCATGTATTCTATCTCTGCATGTACGTCTTATAAAGATCTGAGCTACCTGTACTGCCCCTCCCTTCCTACCAAAAAGGACCAATCATAGAAGCCCTTTGTTTAATTGCCCATTATTTGATGCACCTGCACACTTCTCATCCCTTATCCTGATAGGTTTATTGGGCTTGTACAAGTGTTATGGTCACTAGAAGGAAAAGTACTATAAATGTTTATTACAAATAAACCCAATTATAGATCATGATATCGTGACTGTATGTTTAATGATATTACATATACAATCCCCAGATGATGTGATACCTCATTGAATCTGATATTAGCCTCAAAGAGTGAAAAACACATATTCGTACCTGTCTGCTGATGCTTGTCATCGTGCGTAACTGAAATATAATAATATGTACAATAAGCCGCATTTCCCTAATAGTTTTTCTATGTCTCACTGTATGTTTTCATAACTGTTAGCCTAATTTAACCATTTTGTGTTATGTGGAGAACCGCCACCCGGATTATGACAAATAAGCGATCTCCTGTAATTGTTTGGCGTCTGACGTAAGCGCACGCCATAGGCTGATCGGCTCCAGCTTTCGGACCAATCCTGGATGTTAGCCGCTGCACACCCCCACTATAGTGTATCAGCCGATTTTCAGATTCGTAACAATGAATCGAAGCACTCAGTTGGTGTCCCCAGTACACACAACACGCTGCACGCATTATCAGCGCCTGCCCATGTAACAATCAGATTCAAAGACTAAATGCTGCTCCCGCACAAGTACCGACAGAGGGGATGTCTCTCCCATCCGCGGTCAAACTACAAAAGGACACGCCTCTCCATTACGTCACGGAGCTGTCAAAAAACTACCGTGAGCCCTCCCATATATGAATGCACTCGATCAAATGTGGCATCCATCGACAACAAGAGAGACACTCATAAAGATATGTACACATATTTCGCTACACGAGTCCACAAGTGTATCTCCTCCCGGTGTCCCAATATCTGGGCTCCAATCCAAAGCGGGACATAAGGAGACCCCCTGGGCGTGAACAGGACCACCATATTAGGTGGTCTATGCTGATAGTCAATGTACTCACAGCTCACTATTATTTGTAATAAATGTTCATAACATGTGTGAAAATCTAATAGAATTAGAACTACTAACTAGCCTGTGTTGTATTGTGTAACAACATTTGCTAACAATATAAAATGTACTGTGTGTAAAAAATTGCTAACCTATTGATAACCTTACTCATAAAGATATAATTTCCTATCATTCCTCTATCCCTCAACACACCTAACCCTACCAGTGCCATTAAAGTGTTACTGAAATGGTCATTAATCAGAAAACTATATGCATATGACCATAATAAACAGTACTCACATATTGTGATCCATAGACAGTGCTCACATATTGTGATCCATAATTGTAAGTATATATAATCTCATACCCTACTCCTCCTACTTGGACAGTGCTAACCATACTAGTGCTAATAATTAAAGTGATACTCAGATTGTCATAAGACCTTATCGATAATTGTCATGTAAAAGATGACATAGTGATACAATATAAATAAACACATACTTTTAACCTATCCCATATTGGCAATAAATTATATATCATATAAAAACAATAAGAGAGGCATCCTGATCATATTTGACCGACATGATCCTCAAAAATAAAAATGAAAATAAAATTAAAGTGGTACCTAAAACATTCATCAGCAATAGCTGTGTTAGTGAAAACTAAGATTTTTCATAGTGGTGTATACTAAATCTAAAGTGATCTATAAAGAGAAAGCTTGTGAGTTAAATTGGTGTGACGGAATCTGTGTGACATACTATTCTCATTGTTTATCCCCAATTAATGATATGTTGTATATGGGTGTAGCCCTATATAGCTACATAAATCAATATATTTAAATATGTGTATATGGAGAAGTGAGCAAGTATCAACATAGGATTAAACTCCGGTTCACAAAGATATGCACAATATCATACAAAGCTCGCAGTATCTATCACTTCATTTAGACCTAATGGGAACAACGTTTTGATCCTATAGATCCAGTAGGTCTCTCTCTGTCTGAGTCGTGAAAACCTATTATATGTGCGGCTAGGTGGAATGCTTTCTAATGGGGTGATTTTAAATCTACATCTCCCTGCGGTGTGTTCCTGGCAAACATGCCTAGGTACACTATGTTTCATTGATTTGTTTTTAATATTTCTAAGGTGTTCGCTCCACCTGATTCTTATTTTTCTGCAGGTTCTTCCAATATATTGGACCCCACATTCGCAGGTAAGTACATATATCACATATGAAGAATCACAAGTTATTCTAGAGGTTATCTGATGTTGTTCTCCCGTTGTGAACGATTTTACATTCAAAGCTTTATGGGTAATATACTCACACATAAAGCAACGGGTCTTACCACACCTAAAACTGCCCTTAAGTAGATGTCGAGTGGCCATCACTTCTGATTTCTTTGAGGTATTTTTCTGCGTTATACGTTTGGATAACATAACCACTTTACTGGGTGCTAGTTTTTGTTTTAGGGTGGGTGCCCTTCGATATACAATTTTAGGTCGTCCCGGTAATGTCTTTTTCAAAACAGGGTCTCTCATAAGGAGTGGCCAATGTTTTTCTAAGATTTTCCCTATAGCTTTATAATTAGAGTTGTATTGGGTCACAAAAAGAGGGATCTCCTTCAATGAGTCCCCTTGTTTTTTCTCATCATTGTTTTTTGTTGACAACAACAATTTAGTACGATTGAGTTCTCTGGCCCTTTCGTAGCTATTAGTTACCAGTTGTAATGGGTAGCCTTTCTCTAAAAATCTAGACTTAAGTGTTTGGGATTGTTCATCATACTTGTCAATGGAGGAGCAATTACGTCTTATTCTACAAAACTGGCTAAAAGGGATATTTTTCTTCCAGTTTAGTAAGTGGTTGCTGCCAAAGTGTAAGAAATTGTTGCAGTCAACTTGTTTGAAATAAGTTGCAGTGCAAACATTACCCTCAGTGTCCCATGTGAGGCTTAAATCCAAAAATTCTATTGTAGATTGCTGAATGTTGGAGGTAAAGCCAATACCCATGTTATTATTGTTAAGATGTACTACAAATTCTTTCGCCTCAGCAATGGAGCCATCAAAAATAAACAAGAGATCGTCTATGTACCGGCCATAGAACACCAGATTGCCCCACCAATTAGAGTCATATATATACAGCTTTTCAAAATGGCCCATAAACAGATTAGCAAAACTGGGGGCAAATCTGGTGCCCATGGCCGTACCCTTGATCTGTAAATAAAATTCGTCTTGAAACTGAAAATAATTATGATGTAAAATAAAATCAATCAGTGTAAGTAAATATTCCTTTTGTGTTTTGGGCATATAGATGTCTCCTTCTAGATATAGACTAGTGGTGAATAACCCTATCTCATGCGTGATGTTGGAATATAAAGATCCTACATCACACGACACCCATAGGATGTTGGTCTTCCTATTAAGTTTGATCTGTGATAACTTATCCAATAGATCTTTGGTGTCTTTGATGTAGGACGGTAGATTACACACATATCTCTGAAGATAGAAATCTACGTATTCTGACAATTTGTCCGTCAAACTATTAATGCCAGCGATAATCGGTCTTCCCGGAGGCACTTTGTCATCCTTATGTAATTTTGGAAGATGGTAATAAAAAGGTATATCTGGGTGATTTGGCAACAGATATCGTTTTTCTTTTTTATTTAGAATACCAGAATTATGACCATATTCCAATATTTTTCCCAGTTTTTTGGAAAATTCCAAGGTGGGATCGGATGTAAGCTTTCTGTAGTATTCTTGATCCCAAAGGATGCGTTTGGCCTCCTTAAGGTAATCACAAAGGTCTTGTAGAACAATCCCACCCCCCTTATCGGCCTGACGAATGACTAAATTGTCATTCATAGTCAGGTTATATAGTGCTCTTGCCTCATTAGGCCAAATCTTTTTCTTTTTGGGGATGTGATTGGGGATTCTCTCCCAATCTTCCAATACCAGCTGTTGAAATAGGTCGATGTAAGATACATCTTCCCTCGGGGGGGACCATGTGGAAGGGGGATGGAAAGGAGTGTGTAAATATTCCTCAAAGAGGGTTTCTGTGATTTGACTGACATGATTTTTACTTATTGTATATGAGGGATATATGTATTTTTAACTGTTGATAATTTTATTAAATCTTTTTTAATCATATAAACCTCATTGCAATTGATTATTCCTGAGCTACCTGTTCATTCTGAATGCTGTGGATCTTCCTGCATCATTCCCTGTACAGCCAGCTGGGTTGCTGAGAAAGCCAGCCTGCCTCTATTGGCACAACTGAGTGCCGCCACAGTATGTGAGTACCCTGCACAGATTGCAAATTTACCAGTATACACTTGCAGATTCACACAGTGGTGTGCCTTTGTTTTGCACCTAGCTCCTGCTTCCATATTGCTGGACACATCATACACCATCAGTCTAGACACAGAATCTTCTACCTTGGATACCAGGGATTGCCAGATCAGCCAGCTGGTGTGCTGTGAATACCAGCCCGCTCCTATAGGCACACCAGAGTGCCTTTCCAGATTGTGAGTACCCTGCACATGTTTTATATGTGATGTTGGCTGTTTCAGATTCACACATACGGCGCCTCTTTCCTTGTGTTTGATTTTAGATTTATTAACCTTTGGAGGGTGAAGATCGAGTGCTGCCTTCATAGAAGACAGATACCTGTACCATATTGGACTTCCTTGGACTTACTGTCTTTTGTTTTCCACCTTTTGATCCAGGACTGTGGTATATAGTAGTGTGCTCACACACACCAGTATTGTATCTATGCCATACCAGTAATCTGCCGATTAATGGTCTGAAATATTTATATATTACCACGTAGGCACACATATATATTGTATATTATTCATACTAGCGCCCCCTATTGGGTTATACCCTTTGTTTTTTTAGTGTTCCCTTTACTATTATACTTATGCGACTTGTATAAAGTTTCATTAGGCTGTATCAATATATACGGCTGCAGTTCTACCTCTCTGTTTAATATAATTTCTATACCTATGTAAAAGGCAACCTACACACTCAAATTCAGCGATTTGAATCAAAAAGCCCTAAGGTCTGCTACAGGTATTTCAGTTATTTTACTCAGTTTAGTCAAGTATGTTCAAAGTAAAGATGGATCACTTTTATATATTATGTATCAATTTCTGTACCTCTAAAGCAGAGAAGGTAAAAAATCTGATGTTTTAACACTATATCCTAAGATACACAAAGATACAATTTCTCTTTTTATACTCAGCAGCTGTTAAGCTTAAAAAAAATATGTATCATTTCTAATATCTCTGTTTTTTACCACACTGGGTCATATACTTCAACTTTAGTCCTTTAAAAACAGCTGTTGTCCTCTTTCGATATCTTTCTCCTACCAGTTTTTTTTTTCTTTTTTTCCTGCAATAAACAGTTTTATGTGCTCCTGCCACAAAACTAGACCCAAGGTGGTTCTATAGTTCCACTCGTAGCTTGTGGCTCGCTGTCATGTAAGGGACACCAACAAAGCAAGCAAACAACAAAACTAGCAAACAAGAAAGCGATAAAGAGTGTACCTGACCCGATTTTACGGGATCTGCTAGTCCCAGGACAGCAACGGTCAGAGTATTCACACTCTGAATGAAGGACTAGTCTCCCCCGCGCAGCATCGGTGGGGGGGACCCTGGAAGAGTGAGAGAAGAGCCTGGACTTGTTTAGAGGCGCAAGCCACTACACATCACGGAAGGCGTCTGTCTTTCAAGGCTTTTTCCCTCCTTCTGCTCTGGGCGCATCAAACGTGTCAGTACCGTCTGGCCTCACTTACACCAGGCTGTAAGAGAATCGTTCCGCCTCCAGGTAGGTGTCAGTTCCGGGCATAGATACACTCCTACGCTTCTCCTCTAAGCAACTGGAACAATCACACCAGGGGATTTACCAGCTGCCAGACGTCAATACCAGGTGATTAACTTTTCTGAGCGTTCAGCGTACCTTTGCAGAAGTTTTTGAACACCTTTTTGTTATTCCTCACAGGAGAAAAAAAAAGCGGCATTTGCAGGGCTGAGAATCCTCTGCTCCCCCTCACGCAGCACCGGTGGGAGGGGGGGTTAGTGTAGCGTTCCCGATATTACAAAAGTATCAGCTTTAGGAGTATTCAACTCCCACAGTTGTTTTATATTAAGACCGGGAAGCAAGCAGTTCTTTATAACTTAGCTATTATTTTCCTTTGCCAGATTTTATTTTCTTTCTTTGGGTAGGAACCAATTCTTCTTAGCAGCAGTAAGGAAAACAGTTGTCTCAGTCTGTAAATTGCTGCACACTGCAGCTGGGTGCGTTGGCTTTGCACCTGTGGAGTGTTTGGAGCTGATATTAAGTTGCTAATTGAGCCACCCACAGACTGGGGTTTAGGCACCAATTCTCTGCCAAACAGCTCTAAGGGAGTAGAGAGCAAGCGTTCTCACGTCCTCACTCTTGTGCTCCACCCAAGACACTATTCTCTAGAACATGCAATTTTAAGAAACGTTCTAATTTACTCATATTATCAAATTTTCTTCGTTCTCATGCTATGTTTATTTGAAAAAGAAGGCATCTAAGCTAAGGAGCCAGCAAATTTTTGGTTCAGAACCATGGACAGTACTTTTTTATTGTTGCTGTCCAATCAGCAAGGACAACCCAGTTTGTTAACCAAAAATGGGCCGGCATCTAAACTTACATTCTTGCTTTTCAAATAAACATACTAAGAGAATGGAGAAAATTTGGAGTAAATTAGAAAGTTAATTAAAATTGCATGCTCTATCTGAATCACGAAAGAAAAAAATTTGGGTTCAGTGTCCCTTTAATGAATGGTATTAAACCGTGTGATTAAACATTCCCTATTATATAATAGACATGTGCATGGCGAAAAAATAAGGTTTGGTTTGGTTCGGATAGATTAGAAATTTTTCGAAGTTCGGTTCGGATCGATTCGAATTCGGAAAATTTCGTTTCGGATTTGTTTCGGATTCATTCGGATTCGAAGAAATTCGGCTGGATTCAGTTTGATTCGGTTCGGTTTGGAAATTCGGAATTTCGGTAAGTGTTAGGTGGGATTAGACTAGTATTATGTACTGTATATTAGATGTAACCCATAGCAGAGTGATATAACCTAATATACTGTACAATACTAGTGTAATCCATGGCCATCCGAATTTACCGAATAAATCAGAAGTAATTAGGATTTATTTGCGAAATTCTGCAGTTTTTTAATTCGGAAATTCTTAAATTTCACTGTATTAGAGACACTTAAGCACAGGTAGGATTAGTACCAATACAAAAATAAACATGCAAAGATAGTATATTTAAACGTAGGAGGTAGAAAAGACAAAAGTGAAGTTATATAGCAGCCTAGGGTTAAATTTCAACCATTTTTTAACATGTTTTTCTTTTTAAGTAGGGCATAGTCAGTGAGGCGATACACTTTTAGTTTTATTACGCTGAGTATATATGCAGTGAAATTCCCTTTGCTATTGTATTTGTTAAAGTTATATAGAGTTTTATTAAACTATATCAATATATAATACTGCAGTTCTATCTCTCTATTTAGTATTATTTCTGCACTTATGTAAAAGGCAGTTTAAGCACTTAAATTCAATGATTTAAATTAACGAAGCCCTAAGCTCTGCAACAGATATTTCAGTTATTTTACTCAGTTTGGTCAAATATGATCAGAGTAAAGATGAATCACTTTTGTATATTATGTATCAGTTTCTGTACATCTGAAACACAGAAGATAAAAAAATCTGCTGTTTTAACACTATATCCTCAAACACACAAAGATACAATGGGGGGGTAGTTATCAACGCGTCTATTTTACCTGCCTTCGCCGGCCCAATACGCCCGCCTAATCTCGCCTCACATCGCCGCTGCGGACCTGCAAAAAATTTGCCTAAGTTATCAAAAAAGCTGTCAAAAAGCCGCGCAGCAAGTACGGGGCGATGAGCAGCGGATTGTGAAAGTTATCACTCATCCGATCTCGCTGCTCTTCGGCTTTTTGACAGCTTTCTTGCTAGCCTGTCACTAAGCACCCACACTAAACTACACTGTTCTACCCCCTATACCGGCGCCCCCCGAGCCCCCCGCAACTAAAAAAAATTAGTAACCCCTAAGCCGCCGCTCCTAGACCCCGCCGCAACTCTTATAAATTTATTAACGCCTAAACTGCCGCTCCCGGACACCGCCGCAACCTACATTATACCTAGTAACCCCTATCCTGCCCCCCCTATACCGTCGCCCTCTATAATAAAGTTATTAAGCCCTATCTGGCTGATCCCGGACCTCGCTGCAACTAAATAAATAGTTTAACCCCTAAACCGCCACTCCAGGACACCGCCGCAACCTATATTAAACTTATTAACCCCTAATCTGCCCCCCCTACACCGTCGCCACCTATAATACATTTATTAACCCCTATCCTGCCCCCCCCTACACCGTCGCCACCTATAATACATTTATTAACCCCTAGAATGCGAGCTCAATCTGATTGGCTCAATCAGCCAATCAGATTTTTCCTACCTTAATTCCGATTGGCTGATAGAATCCTATCAGCCAATCGGAATTGAAGGGACGCCATCTTGGATGACGTCCCTTAAAGGAGCCTTCATTCGTCAGTAGTCCGTCGGGAAAGAAGTATGTTTCGCGTCGGCGGAATGAAGATGGATCCTGAAGAAGAAGATTGAAGACCCCGCTTGGAAGATGACATCGCCCGGATCGAAGACTTCTTCAGCGCCGCTTGGAGGATCACTTCATCGGATTGAAGACTTCTTCAGCGCCGCTTGGAGGATCACTTCATCGGATGGAAGACTTCTTCAGCGCCGCTTGGAGGATCACTTCATCGGATGGAAGACTTCTTCAGCGCCCCTTGGAGGATCACTTCTGCCGCTCTGGATCTCCTCTTCGGTTCCATCACTGCTCGGCTAAGTGAAGTTGACTCAAGGTAGGATGATCTTCAGGGGGGTAGTGTTAGGTTTTTTTAAGGGGGGTTTGGGTTAGATTAGGGGTATGTGGGTGGTGGGTTTTAATGTTGGGGGGGTTGTATTTTTCTTTTACAGGCAAAAGAGCAGTTTTCTTTGGGGCATGCCCCGCAAAAGGCCCTTTTAAGGGCTGGTAAGGTAAAAGAGCTTTGAACTTTTTAAATTTAGAATACGGTAGGGCATTTTTTTATTTTGGGGGGCTTTGTTATTTTATTAGGGGGCTTAGATTAGGTGTAATTAGCTTAAAATTGTTGTAATATTTTTTAAATATTTGTAACTTATTTTTTTTATTTTTTGTAACTTAGCTTTTTTTTATTTTTGGTACTTTAGTTTATGTAATTGTATTTAATTGTAGTTAGTTGTAGTTAATTTATTTAATTTATTTAATGATAGTGTAGTGTTAGGTTTAATTGTAACTTAGGTTAGGATTTATTTTACAGGTAATTTTGTATTTCTTTTAGCTAGGTAGTTAAATACAAAGTTACCTGTAAAATAAATATAAATCCTAAGATAGCTACAATGTATTAATTAATTACATTGTAGCTATCTTGGGGTTTATTTTACAGGTAAGTATTTAGTTTTAAATAGGAATAATTAATTTAATGATAGTGTAGTGTTAGGTGTAATTGTAACTTAGGTTAGTTTTTATTTTACAGGTAAATTTCTCTTTATTTTAACTAGGTAGCTATTAAATAGTTAATAACTATTTAATAGCTATTGTACCTAGTTAAAATAAATTGAAATTTGCCTGTAAAATAAAAATAAATCCTAAGATAGCTACAATATAATTATTATTTATATTGTAGCTATATTAGGGTTTATTTTAAAGATAAGTATTTAGTTTTAAATAGGATTAATTTAGTTCATAATAGAAATATTATTTAGATTTATTTAATTAATATTTAAGTTAGGGGGTGTTAGGGTTATTGTTAGACTTAGTTTTAGGGGTTAATAATTTTATTACAGTGGCGGCGGTGTAGTGGGGGACAGGATAGGGGTAAATAAATGTATTATAGGTGGCGACGGTGTAGAGGGGCCAGATTAGGGGTTAATAAGTTTAATATAGGTTGCGGCGGGATCCGGGAGCGGCGGTTTAGGGGTTAATACATATATTATAGTTGCGGCGGGGTCAGGGAACGGCGGATTAGGGGTTAATCAGTTTATTAGAGTGGCGGTGGGCTCCCGGAGTGGCGGTTTAGGGGGTAATAAGTTTATTTAGTTTCGGCGGAGTAGGGGGACAGATTAGGGGTGTTTAGACTCGGGGTACATGTTAGGGCGTTAGGTGCAGACAGCTCCCATAGGAATGAATGGGATGTCTAGCAGCAGCGAACATGAACTTTCGCTATGGTCAGACTCCCATTGATTCCTATGGGATCCGCCGCCTCTAGGGCGGCGGATTGAAAACCAGGTACGCTGGGCCATAAAAGTGCAGAGCGTACCTGCTAGTTTTTTGATAACTAGCAAAAGTAGTCAGATTGTGCCGCACTTGTGTGCGGAACATCTGGAGTGACGTAAGAATCTGTGTCGGACTGAGTCCGGCGGATCGAAGCTTACGTCACAAAATTCTACTTTTGCCGGTATCTAGGGCTTGATAACTAAGGCGAATCAGCCTCGCCACAAATACGCTGCGGAATTCCAGTGTATTTGAGGTTGACGGCTTGATAACTACCCCCCAATTTCTCTTTTTGTACTCAGCAGCTGTTAAGTTTTGAGAAAATATGTATAAGTCCTAAACCTGTTTTTCTTTTTAAGTAAGGTGTGGTCAGTTATGCGATACACTTTTAGTTTTATTACGCTGAATATATATGCAGTACTATTCCCTTTACTATTATACTTATGCGACTTGTATAAAGTTTCATTAGGCTGTATCAATATATACGGCTGCAGTTCTACCTCTCTGTTTAATATAATTTCTATACCTATGTAAAAGGCAACCTACACACTCAAATTCAGCGATTTGAATCAAAAAGCCCTAAGGTCTGCTACAGGTATTTCAGTTATTTTACTCAGTTTAGTCAAGTATGTTCAAAGTAAAGATGGATCACTTTTATATATTATGTATCAATTTCTGTACCTCTAAAGGAGAGAAGGTAAAAAATCTGATGTTTTAACACTATATCCTAAGATACACAAAGATACAATTTCTCTTTTTATACTCAGCATCTGTTAAGCTTAAAAAAATATGTATCAATTTTAATATCTCTGTTTTTTACCACACTGGGTCATATACTCCAACTTTAGTCCATTAAAAACAGCTGTTGTCCTCTTTCGATATCTTTCTCCTGCCAGTTTTTTTTTTTACTGCAATAAACAGTTTTATGTGCTCCTGCCACAAAACTAGACCCAAGGTGGTTCTATAGTTCCACTCGTAGCTTGTGGCTCGCTGTCATGTAAGGGACACCAACAAAGCAAGCAAACAACAAAACTAGCAAACAAGAAAGCGATAAAGAGAGTACCTGACCCGATTTTACGGGATCTTCTAGTCCCAGGGCGGCAGCGGTCAGAGTATTCACATGGGGGGGACCCTGGAAGAGTGAGAGAAGAGCCCGGACTTGTTTAGAGGCGCAAGCCACTACACATCAAGGAAGGCGTCTGTCTTTCAAGGCTTTTTCCCTCCTTCTGCTCTGGGCGCATCAAACGTGTCAGTACCGTCTGACCTCACTTACACCAGGCTGTAAGAGAATCGTTCCGCCTCCAGGTAGGTGTCGGTTCCGGGCATAGATACACTCCTACGCTTCTCCTCTAAGCAACTGGAACAATCACACCAGGGGATTTACCAGCTGCCAGATGTCAATACCAGGTGATTAACTTTTCTGAGCGTTCAGCGTACCTTTGCAGAAGTTTTTGAACACCTTTTGTTATTCCTCACAGGAGAAAAAAAAAGCGGCATTTGCAGGGCTGAGAATCCTCTGCTCCCCCTCACGCAGCACCGGTGGGAGGGGGGGGTTAGTGTAGCGTTCCGGTATTACAAAAACTATCAGCTTTATGGAGTATTCAACTCCCACAGTTGTTTTATTATTAAGACCGGGATGCAAGCAGTTCTTTATAACTTAGCTATAATTTTCCTTCGCCAGATTTTATTTTCTTTCTTTGGGCTAGGAACCAATATTCTTAGCAGCAGTAAGGAAAAACAATTGTCTCAGGCTGTAAATTGCTCGCACACTGCAGCTGGGTGGTGTTGGCTTTGCACCTGTGGAGTGTTTGGAGCTGATATTAAGTTGCTAATTGAGCCAACCCACAGACTGGGGTTTAGGCACCAATTCTCTGGCAAACAGCTCTAAGGGAGTAGAGAGCAAGCGTTCTCACGTCCTCACTCTTGTGCTCCCACCCAAGACACTATTCTCTAGAACATGCAATTTTAAGAAACGTTCTAATTTACTCATATTATCAAATTTTCTTCGTTCTCATCATGCTATGTTTATTTGAAAAAGAAGGCATCTAAGCTAAGGAGCCAGCAATTTTTGGTTCTGAGGACCATGGACAGTACTTTTTTATTGTTGCTGTCCAATCAGCAAGGACAACCCAGTTTGTTCACCAAAAATGGGCCGCATCTAAACTTACATTCTTGCTATTACAAATAAATATACTAAGAGAATGGAGAAAATTTGGAGTATATTAGAAAGTTAATTAAAATTGCATGCTCTATCTGAATCACGAAAGAAAAAAATTTGGGTTAGTGTCCCTTTAATGAATGGTATTAAACCGTGTGATTAAACGTTCCCTATTATATAATAGACATGTGGCATGGCGAAAAAAATTCGGTTTGGTTTGGGTTCGGATCGATTCGGAATTTGTTCGAAGTTCGGTCAGATCGATTCGAATTCAGAAAATTTTGAATCGTTTAGTTTTCGGATTCGTTTCGGATTCATTCGGATTCGAAGAAATTCGGCTGGATTCAGTTTGATTCGATTCGGAAATTCGAATTTCGGTAAGTGTTAGGTGGGATTAGAGTAGTATTATGCACTGTATATTCGATGTAACCCATAGCAGAGTGAGTATAACCTAATGATACTGTACAATACTAGTGGTAATCCATGGCCCTTCCGAATTTACCAATAATTCGGATTTATTCGCGAAATTCGGCTGTATTTTATTCGGAAATTTGGTTCGATCTGAATCGTTGAATTTTCCGAATTTCCGAATCGAACCGAGCCAAATTTGCACATATCTAATTATATAATACATGCTAACATATAGGTCACTTAAACCCTACAGCTATAGTGATTTCACACTAGTCTGCTTAGACTCACAGAAAGTGCGCTGATCTTGCAGTGATAATTTAATTTGTATATAGACCATTGGCAACAATGTATCTACATAAAACACTAAGTATAAGACTAATATTAATAGTGACCATTTACATAATATATAGCAACTGGTATCAGCGTGGTGAAAACAGCTACTTTGTGAGAAACAGCAGTGAATAATATGTACTACATCTAACTTATTTCAAACTGCTACTAGCACACACTAATAGTCTATATCTACTGTCATAACTATATTGGTTCTATTGTTGGGTGATACTGACTTTATATCACTGTCAGTTAGCAACTCAGTATCATTAGTGGATCGTATTACATGCATAGTAAAGCTACCTATACCTATTTGCAGGCACAGTAACTGCTTATACAGGGATCATATCTGGAATATATAACCAGGGTTCATTACTGCTTGCATTTTATTTTTAATTTACCCATTTTTAATGCTACCCTAATAAAGTTTAATGTTTTAATTGTTCTATGATGTCAATACCCTAGTTACTATATGCTCACTAGGGTCTCACAAAAGGTGCTTATGTGCGCTAGGTTCTCTGATGTGTCTCATGGCAAGAGAACAAGGCTCCATCGTGAGTTCAAAGCTTCGCTGCAGTATGATCGAGAGGTCACATTTGTATTGGGCTTGACTTGTAATATCAGCGCACATTTGCATGCGCGGTACTACTGAGTGAAGCGCAAATATCGTGCTCACGCCAAGCGCACTTTTGAGCTCCACTCGTAATCTGGCCCTTATTCGTTTGTTTTTGCATTTTGAATGTTTATACAACTTTCTAACATTTGTTTAACGTAATAGTATTTCTAATGCTATCTTTAAATGTAATATGAGAATTAAAATTTGAATGTGTATATTTGATCTAATTATGAAGATTCAAAAACAAAAGAAACATTAGAAAATCAGAAATAACACTTGTTTAACACATTTTAAGGAAAAGGGGCTTTTCGTCAAAAATGAATGTCCAGGGGACTATTCGTTCAACCAAACAAATTGTACATTCAATACATTTGCCCATCCCTATTATGCGGGTGCCTATTAAATGCATTCTTACTTGTATCAATTTTTTAAAGCTAAATAATTGAAAATAATATTTAGCTATTTGCACCAGTGTTTACATGACAAAATGTTAAAGGAACGTACATGAGAACTTTTTCTCTAGGGTGATTCAAACCAAAAGCATTCAAATTTATCTGCAATTTTAAAATTATCCATCTGAGCTGAGGTAAGAAGTCAGTTTGCAAATTATCAGCTTCACATGGTGCGCTAAGTGCTTTGATTTACTATTGGGGAAATATTCACTCTATATTAATACCACTACTGCTACTATATTGCTTCTAATACTAAGTAAATAAATTAGAATATATTGTAGCAATAATTAAAAAAACATTTACCTAGATTTTTGAGCTTTGCACTAAAACTGGGTTTCTAAACTAATGCCAAAAAAGTTGCGTTATTTCACTCTCCATAGTGCTTGCCATTACGAGTTACTGAAAAGCCTCCTTGTGGCGTGCGATATGGTGGCTTTAAGCTTCATACCGCACAAAATCCAAGGGCTGATTTGACATGCTTGTGCAAGCTTTCCCCCATAGAAATCAACGGGGAAAGAAGTGTTAGAAGAAAAACTAACACCTGAAGTGGCCCTTTAGGAGCAATCAGTAGTTTAGGATTTTTTAGAGTTAGGTTGTTTTTATTTTGGGGGGGTGGTTGTATGGTGGGTTTTACTGTTGGGGCGACTTTGTACTTTTTTAAGGTAAAAGAGCTGTTTAACTTAGGGGCAATGCCCTACAAAAGGCCCTTTTAAGGGTTATTGGTAGTTTATTGTAGTTAGGGGGTGTTTTTTATTTTTATAGGGCTATTAGATTAGGTGTAATTGTTTTATTTTTGATAATTTTGTTTATTATTTTTTGTAAGCCTTCAGTGTTTTTTATTTTTCACAATTTAGTGTTTGATATTTTTGTAATTTTAGATTATTATTTTTTTCTTAGTCTTAGTTGTCTTTTAAATGTGTAATTTAGGTTTTTAATTGAATAGAATAGTTATGTTAGTTTAATTTATAGTTTAATGTTAGGTTTATTTTTATTATTTTTTAGTAGATAAAATACCATGCACTTGTATTAGACCATATACTGTTCAGTGATAACCATTTTCTTTTTACTGCTAGAGACTTTGCATATTTTTATCCAAACACAAATAATTTATTTTTTCAATATATACCCATGTAGGGAATATATATATATGTATATTTATTTAATCTTTTTTATAAACTGATGTAACATTCTATCTATATCATCTCTCCCCATGCCAATTATGCGCCAGATTACAAGTGGAGCGCTATTACTACTTCCACACGAGCGTTAACTGTGCTAGAAGCAAGCTGCGCTAGAAGCATGCAAAACCCGACATCCGCAAACACCCTCTTTTGCATGTAACTATTAGCGCTCCACTCATAATCTGGCACCATGTATTTTACTGCAAATGGTTAAATAGTGATTCTATTAAACATTCTCAAGAATTGAACCAACCTTTCACCATAAGATAAAAAAAGAATGACATAACTTACTTTGATTTTGAGTATTCTCCTTGAATTGTAACTTCTCTTTATAATAATCCAATATAATTGATGACTTCAGGTAAAAGAAAGCCAAACTTAGAAAAAAGACAAGGAAAATAAATGCCAACCTTTTTTTTAGACAAAATCATCTTTTGTTTACAACTTTCATAGGTTGTGCAGGTATCTGCTCCTCACAATTTAATGTTCTATGAGAGTCTCTTACACTGTACTTGTAGAACTGCCAAACAAAAAGGAGAAAAAAACACTAAGAAGTGATACCAATGAGACCACACCCTTTGCTCTACTGTACACTAGTTGTACTGAGCAATGCAATGCATTCATTATATTTTACATTTCCAAACATATGCGATGATTAACTCATTAAATCAGAGAGATTACCGTCTATTAGAATTTATGCTCTCACTCACTCACTTTTTTTAAAAAAAATATTGTGAAGCTTTTATAAACTTACTTTCTAGTATATGAAGTCTGCTGACTTATCCATAAACATATACCTCTTTCTAAGGGGTGCAGATTCAGAGCATGTATATATATTATATTAATATACTTTACACTGTTAGAATTTTCATAGTATGATTGGTTGAGAAATGTTTGGTATTTAATATGTGGAATGAAATCAACCAATTCACTGATGGTCAAAATAAAAAATCATTTTGTTTCAATATAATGTAATATATAAACAAAAAAGTGTCACAAAACACATAAAAATACATTGAAAAGTACAGTTACACTCGTAATAACACAATCTAATAAAAATTATTAAAAACATGTGTACAAAAAATAGTTATTTAAACTGTAGGTGCATTGGGGGAAAAAGCGTTCCGCATAACTAAGGGATAAGGCTAATATTATACTGGGAGCAAGATGATGGTGTTAGGTAAACTAATGGAAAACCGCAATGCTAGGCCAAGACATATAAACAAACAGGAAGCTAAAAACATGGTATAGTTTAAGATAACAAATTCCCAAGGGTAGCTTTGGCTAAAATTGAGAGATTTGGGACATAGCATCCTAGCTTACAACCTATGAACCCTGTCAGCATAGCTAAAAAAATAAAAATAAAAGATAAATGGAGCCTAGTAGCACTAGATGCAATTCAACACATTAGTATGGCATATGGACTCAGGTTAGTACCCACTAAGACAACTGGATATTTGGTGAGTGAAAGCATGGAAAACATTAGTAATAAAGAAATTATCATGGGAGACATCCTATACTTTCACAATTAATGAATACAAACGATGATAAATATAAAATAAACTAGTGTAGTGCAGTGGAGGCTCCTCCATTTGTGCACATGAGCACGTGCCCCCCTCAGCATCCCAGAAGAAAAGAAAAAAAACAGAAAAAAAAATATAATTATATTTTTTTTACCCCCAGAAAAAAATACAATATAAACTTATTTTATTTTTTTTATTTCATTTATTTAATGATCTGATCATGATCATGTAGTAAAAGTTACAGTATAAATAATATTATACAATATACAGTATTAGCCTGTGTAGCCTCAGCCTGCCTGGTCCCTGTACTAAATTTGTCTATCTAAGCCCTAACCGCACGTGCGATAGGCTAAGCTATGGCACTGTGCTATTGCGCATTCTAAAATCGCCTGCTGCGCAGCTCCCAGCCTCCCCATTCCCCATAGTAAGCCTGTTCGCACACTTCAGCCTGTGCGAGGGGTGGGAGGTGTTAGAGAGAGACAGGCAGCAGGCCAGCAGCAGCCAGTGACAGAGAAGAGCGTCATCACTCACAGTCACGCGATGACGCTCGACAAGCTCCTCCCAGCTCAACGGCGCGAAATCTCATTGTGGAGATAGTCGTTGAGCTGAGAGGAGCTCAAACACTGTGTGTGTGTCTACAGTATGGGGGGTGGGGCTACACAGTGTTTTCATGCTCCAGTGTAGTAGCCGGTAGCAACCCAGACTGAATCCCTGCAATGAAGGATCAGGAACTAAGTGAGTAGGCTCGACTGTTTACCTACGGCATGTCAGGCTACTTTTGCACAGGTGCTTCAGTTGATAGCGATTACTGAGGGCGAGGCATGGATGCGGTCTGAGACTTCACTGCACAGTGCAATGGCAGCCACAACTGGGTGTTTTAAACCTTGCAAAAAAAGTGCAGCGTGGTGCCTTGTAAATGATCACTGAGGGGGGAGGAGGGGAATGTCTGTGTGTATGTCACTAAACAAATTATTATTGCCTTGAAGCACAACAGCCGTGTTAGCTTTAAAGTTGTCCACATTAGAATGTATTTTTATTTATCTTCAATTGTATGGACATTCTTAAACGGATTAAAAGGAAATGGTGTGTGCAGCTCGTAAGAGAGGAAGGAGGGGAGTGTTTTTAGTGTGATGATGAAATACATATATACATATATGTTTACATTTAAACATATATGTATTTCATCATCACACTAAAAACACTCCCCCTCCTTCCTCTCTTACGAGCTGCACACACCATTTCCTTTTAATCCGTTTAAGAATGTCCATACAATTGAAGATAAATAAAAATACATTCTACTGTGGACAACTTTAAAGCTAACACGGCTGTTTTGCTTTAAGGCAATAATAATTTGTTTAGTGACATACACACAGACATTCCCCTCCTCCCCCCTCAGTGATCATTTACAAGGCACCACGCTGCAGAACGTCTATTTTTTCCCATTCGGGTCACTTCCTGGTCACTGCTGATAGATACACACATCTCATAAAGTTTGCCAGAAGCGCAAAATCTGTCACTGATGAAAATGTCTGTTGCTGATCTGACAATATATGACTGGTCAGTCCAAAATCTTACTGAGGGTAGTGAGTTAAATAGAGGTAGAGTGACGGTGTGGGAGAGAGCTGCAGCAGGAGCCACTACGGCTGGGTTATCAGGACCTTTCCCAGGGGTTACAATTTGCATATGCTCATTATGACAGGCAGTGTTTAGCATACGCAGAACAGTGGACGGAGCTTCTGTTGTGCTTGCCTGCATACCAGGAATACCAGTTCAACTTTGACTGGTATTCCTGGTATGCAAGCAAGCAAAATAAACGATCCGTTCACTGTGAGATTGCTGAATAATACTGCCTGTCAATGCTGCTAGTAATATATGTCTAATGTGATCATATACTACTGCTAGTAATGTATGTCTAATGTGATCATATACTGCTAGTAATGTATGTCTAATGTGATCATGTCTAATGTGATCATGTACTGCTAGTATGTCTAATGTGATCATGTACTGCTAGTAATGTATGTCTAATGTGATCATATACTGCTAGTAATGTATGTCTAATGTGATCATATACTGCTAGTAATGTATATCTAATGTGATCATATACTGCTAGTAATGTATGTCTAATGTGATCATATACTGCTAGTATATATACAGGGCTGATGTATCTGCTGCTACTGTATACAGGGCTGGTGTCACTGTTGCTCTTGTATACAGGGCTGGTGTCACTGCTGTTACTGTATACAGGGCTGGTGTCACTGCTGTTACTGTATACAGGGCTGGTGTCACTGCTGTTACTGTATACAGCGCTGGTGTCACTGCTGTTACTATATACAGGGCTGATGTCACTGATGTTACTGTATACAGGGCTAGTGTCACTGTTGCTCTTGTATACAGGGCATATGTATCTGCTGTTACTATATACAGGGCTGATGTATCTGCTGTTACTGTATACAGGGCCGGTGTCTGATGTTACTGTATACAGGGTTGGTGTCACGGCTGTTACTGTATACAAGGCTGGTGTCTCTGCTGTTACTGTATACAGGGCTGGTGTCTCTGCTGTTACTGTATACAGGGCTGGTGTCACTGCTGTTACTGTATACAGGGCTGGTGTCTACTGTTACTGTATACAGGGCTGGTATCACTGCTGTTACTGTATACAGGGCTAGTGTCACTGTTGCTCTTGTATACAGGGCATATGTATCTTCTGTTACTGTATACAGGGCTGATGTCTCTGCTGTTACTGTATACAGGGCTGATGTCACTGTTGCTCTTGTATACAGGGCTGGTGTCACTGTTGCTCTTGTATACAGGGCTGGTGTCACTGTTGCTCTTGTATACAGGGCTGGTGTCTCTGCTGTTACTGTATACAGGGCTGGTGTCTCTGCTGTTACTGTAGCGTGACTTTCGCAAAGGGGTGTGGCTTTTAAAAATAGGTGTGGCTTGTTAAAAGGGGCGTGATTTTTAAAAGGGGCGTGTTTTTCAAAGGGGCGTGACTTTCTAAAAGGTGGCAGGGTCTTGTGCACCCCCATCCTAAAAATTCACCAGCCGCCACTGGTGTAGTGTAAATGCCGAACAGCCAATATAATTTTTCACTATACATATAAAATAATTTCCCTTTTTTTTTTTTCTGTTTGCAAACAAGACCATTGTGTACTGACAGTTAAGAGTTAAGGAATAAGTCAAAGCAAGCGCTTAGGTTGGGAGAAGATTATAAGATATAAGTCACAATAGTATAACTTACCTAGCAAACATATTAAAACATTTTGCACTTATCTTAAAGTAGAAATATATATAAGAGAGATATTTAAATGTTCAAGGCATGTAATTAATATTATAGCTTAAACCTTCAGATATGACCTGTTGTGTCCAATTTACATAGAAAGCCACTAGATTTGTGCTAATGGCTAAAAAGGGGGCATAGTTCATACAACCTGCTGAGAAGCAAAACATCCTTGGGAAATAATGTTCTGTCAAGAAGAACAAGTAAATCAAGAACGCCAGCTAGAGTTCAAGCAGTTAGTTATAATTCCCCCAAGCTTCTAGGGCACTGGGAAGTGTAAGTACAAACTAATTAAATACAGGAGAAGCCCCAAACAGCCACCAGAGCAAGTACCTTAGGTTTGAGCAAGGGGTTAATGTGGTCGATACTATTAACAACTGTAGCTTGGGCCCTCCTATACTAAACTCTCTATAATCACATATTATTCTGAATTTAGAAGGGGGCTAAGCGTGCAGTGACAGAATTTCAGCAACTGGGACATGTTAGACAACGTATCAGACATTTTGATCATGTCGTCATCAATATATGTCTGTCTATGGGGCAGGGAAGTAACCAAAAAAGTCAACCAACACCAATATAAATGATCACCTTTGGATCAATAACAACCTATAAGGGCAACGTAAAGGTTAGGTAAATTAGAGGGAAAATCTATGAGACTTGTGAACAGGCTTGTAGGTAGCTATCGCTTAACCATAAAATAAATGGTATTAGGTAAGGCACATGCCATCTAGCAATGCTCTAATATAGTAATGAATTAGATATCACCATATCAAATATAGGATATAGGCAAGTGTACTTAAAGGGACAGTCTAGTCAAAATTAAACTTTCATGATTCAGATAGGGCATACAATTTTATACAACTTTCTAATTTACTTCTATTATCTAATTTGCTCAATTATTTAGATATCCTTTGTTGAAGAAATAGCAATGCACATGTGTGAGCCAATCAAACAAGGCCTCTATGTGCAGCACCCAATCAGCAGCTACTGAGCATATCTAGATATGCTTTTCAGCAAGTGATATCAAGAGAATGAAGGAAATTAGATAATAGAAGTAAATTAGAAAGTTGTTTAAAATGATATGCTCTTTCTAAATCACAAAATAAAAAAATTGGGTTTCATGTCCCTTTAGCAACCCAAACATTATTAATAATCATGCAAATACAGAATAAAGATGGGGAAATTACATAACTCTATATCTTAATAGCAGTATCAAAGTCAACCTATAACAACTTACAATGATATTAACAGTTAAAGGACCAGTAAACACAGCAGATTTGCATAATCAACAAATGCAAGATAACAAGACAATACAATAGCATTTACTTTGAATTTCAAATGAGCAGTAGATTCTTTTCTAACTCATTTTAAAGTTATGTATATTTCCACTCCCCCTGTACCATGTGATAGCAATCAGCCAATCACAAATGCATATCCGTATATTCTGAGTTCTTGCACATGCTCAGTAGGAGCTAGTGACTCAAAAAAAGTGTAAATATAAAAGACTGTGCACATTTTTTTCCAAAGTAAATTGGAAAGTTGTTTAAAAATACATGCTGTATCTGAATCATGAAAATTTAATAAAACCTGAGTGTCCCTTTAACTCTCTATTGATTGATAATAAGCATATATTGTGCTAGCGAGTAAACTTAGTAGGGAGAGATATCTATAACCAAATGTGTTGTCTAGGGTTAAAGTGAGATGATATGAAGAGTAGATAACAAGTGGCTGTTAATAAATACAGTAAGATAGAATATTGGTATTAAACAGCATCAATCTAACATTGAGTATACACGTTGTGTAGTGAAAGTACTGTTAGTATGGTGACAGCTACTCTTAGGAGGAAATAGCAAACACCTAAAAATAACTAGTTGCATTTTAAATAACAATCTAGGGCCTAGATTTGGAGTTTTGTCGGTAACGACCCGCGTAGCTAACGCCGGCTTTTTTCTGGCCGCACCATAAAAATAACTCTGGTATTGAGAGTCCACATAAAGGCTGCGTTAGGCTCCTAAAAAAGGAGCGTAGAGCATTTTTAACGCAGCTTCAACTCTCGATACCAGAGTTGCTTACGCAAGCGGCCAGCCTCAAAAACGTGCTTGTGCACGATTCCCCCATAGAAAACAATGGGGCTGTTTGAGCTGAAAAAAACCTAACACCTGCAAAAAAGCCGCGGTTCAGCTCCTAACGCAGCCCCATTGTTTGCTATGCGGAAACACTTCCTACGTCTGCACCTAAAACTCTAACATGTACCCCGAGTCTAAACACCCCTAGCCTTACACTTATTAACCCCTAATCTGCCGCCCCCGCTATCGCTGACCCCTACATATTATTATTAACCCCTAATTCTGCCGCTTCCGTAAACCCGCTGCTACTTACATTATCCCTATGTACCCCTAATCTGCTGCCCTAACATCGCTGACCCCCTATATTATATTTTATTAACCCCTAATCTGCCCCCCACAATGTCGCCTCCACCTGCCTACACTTATTAACCCCTAATCTGCCGACCGGACCCGAGCGCTACTATAATAAAGTTATTAACCCCTAATCCGCCTCACTAACCCTATAATAAATAGTATTAACCCCCTAATCTGCCCTCCCTACCATCGCCCGACACCTAACTTCAATTATTAACCCCTAATCTGCCGACTGGAGCTCACCGCTATTCTAATAAATGTATTAACCCCTAAAGCTAAGTCTAACCCTAACACTAACACCCCCCTAAATTAAATATAATTTTAATCTAACGAAATTAATTAACTCTTATTAAATAAATTATTCCTATTTAAAGCTAAATACTTACCTGTAAAATAAATCCTAATATAGCTACAATATAAATTATAATTATATTATAGCTATTTTAGGATTAATATTTATTTTACAGGTAACTTTGTATTTATTTTAACCAGGTACAATAGCTATTAAATAGTTAAGAACTATTTAATAGCTAAAATAGTTAAAATAATTACAAAATTACCTGTAAAATAAATCCTAACCTAAGTTACAATTAAACCTAACACTACACTATCAATAAATTAATTAAATAAAATACCTATAATTATCTACAATTAAACCTAACACTACACTATCAATAAATAAATTAAATACAATACCTACAAATAACTACAATGAAATAAACTATCTAAAGTACAAAAAATAAAAAAGAACTAAGTTACAAAAAATAAAAAAATATTTACAAACATAAGTAAAATATTACAACAATTTTAAACTAATTACACTACTCTAAGCCCCCTAATAAAGTAACAAAGCCCCCCAAAATAAAAAAATGCCCTACCCTATTCTAAATTATTAAAGTTCAAAGCTCTTTTACCTTACCAGCCCTGAACAGGGCCCTTTGCGGGGCATGCCCCAAGAAGTTCAGCTCTTTTGCCTGTAAAAAAAAACATACAATACCCCCCCCCCAACATTACAACCCACCACCCACATACCCCTAATCTAACCCAAACCCCCCTTAAATAAACCTAACACTAAGCCCCTGAAGATCTTCCTACCTTATCTTCACCATACCAGGTTCACCGATCGATCCAGAAGAGCTCCTCCAATGTCCTGATCCAAGCCCAAGCGGGGGGCTGAAGAGGTCCATGATCCGGCTGAAGTCTTCATCCAAGCGGGGCAGAAGAGGTCTTCCATCCGATTGAAGTCTTCATCCAAGCGGGATCTTCTATGGTCATCCATCCGGAGCGGAGCGGCAGGATCCTGAAGACCTCCGACGCGGAACATCCATCCTGGCCGACGACTGAACGACGAATGATGGTTCCTTTAAATGACGTCATCCAAGATGGCGTCCCCTCGAATTCCGATTGGCTGATAGGATTCTATCAGCCAATCGGAATTAAGGTAGGAATATTCTGATTGGCTGATGGAATCAGCCAATCAGAATCAAGTTCAATCCGATTGGCTGATCCAATCAGCCAATCAGATTGAGCTCACATTCTATTGGCTGTTCCGATCAGCCAATAGAATGCAAGCTCAATCTGATTGGCTGATTGGATCAGCCAATCGGATTGAACTTGATTCTGATTGGCTGATTCCATCAGCCAATCAGAATATTCCTACCTTAATTCCGATTGGCTGATAGAATCCTATCAGCCAATCGGAATTCGAGGGACGCCATCTTGGATGACGTCCCTTAAAGGAACCGTCATTCTTCAGTTGGACGTCGCCGGAAGAAGATGGGTCCGCGGTGATGGTCTTCAGGATGGAGCCGGTCGTCATCGGATGAAGATAGAAGATGCCGCTTGGATCAAGATGGTTGCCGGTCCGGATCGCCTCTTCTTCCCGGATAGGATGAAGACTTTGGAGCCTCTTCTGGACCTCTTCAGCCACCGGATGATGGATCGCCAGCCCCCGATTGGGTTGGATGAAGATTTTGGAGCCAGGACGGATTGGTGATACCTGGTGAGGTGAAGACAAGGTAGGATGATCTTCAGGGACTTAGTGTTAGGTTTATTTAAGGGGGGGTTTGGGTTAGATTAGGGGTATGTGGGTGGTGGGTTGTAATGTTGGGGGGGTGGGTATTCTATGTTTTTTTTTACAGGCAAAAGAGCTGAACTTCTTGGGGCATGCCCCGCAAAGGGCCCTGTTCAGGGCTGGTAAGGTAAAAGAGCTTTGAACTTTAGTAATTTAGAATAGGGTAGGGCATTTTTTATTTAGGGGGGTCTTTGTTATTTTATTAGGGGGCTTAGAGTAGGTGTAATTAGTTTAAAATTGTTGTAATATTTTTCTTATGTTTGTAAATATTTTTTTATTTTTTTGTAACTTAGTTCTTTTTTATTTTTTGTACTTTAGTTAGTTTATTTCATTGTAGTTATTTGTAGGAATTGTATTTAATTTATTTATTGATAGTGTAGTGTTAGGTTTAATTGTAGGTAATTGTAGGTATTTTATTTAATTAATTTAATGATAGTATAGTGTTAGGTTTAATTGTAACTTAGGTTAGAGATTTATTTTACAGGTAATTTTGTAATTATTTTTAACTAGGTAGCTATTAAATAGTTCTTAACTATTTAATAGCTATTGTACATGGTTAAAATAATTACAAAGTTGCCTGTAAAATAAATATTAATCCTAAAATAGCTATAATATAATTATAATTTATATTGTAGCTATATTAGGATTTATTTCACAGGTAAGTATTTAGCTTTAAATAGGAATAATTTATTTAATAAGAGATAATTAATTTCGTTAGATGAAAATTATATTTAACTTAGGGGGGTGTTAGTGTTAGGGTTAGACTTAGCTTTAGGGGTTAATACATTTATTAGAATAGCGGTGAGCTCCAGTCGGCAGATTAGGGGTTAATAATTGAAGTTAGGTGTCGGCGATGTTAGGGAGGGCAGATTAGGGGTTAATACTATTTATTATAGGGTTAGTGAGGCGGATTAGGGGTTAATAACTTTATTATAGTAGCGGTGCGGTCCGCTGGGCAGATTAGGGGTTAATAAGTGTAGGCAGGTGGAGGCGACGTTGAGGGGGGCAGCTTAGGGGTTAATAAATATAATATAGGGGTCGGCGGTGTTAGGGGCAGCAGATTAGGGGTACATAAGGATAACGTAGGTGGCGGTCGGCAGATTAGGGGTTAAAAAATTTAATAGAGTGTCGGCGATGTGGGGGGACCTCGGTTTAGGGGTACATAGGTAGTTTATGGGTGTTAGTGTACTTTAGAGTACAGTAGTTAAGAGCTTTATAAACCGGCGTTAGCCCAGAAAGCTCTTAACTACTGACTTTTTTCCTGCGGCTGGAGTTTTGTCGTTAGATGTCAAACGCTCACTTCAGACATGACTCTAAATACCGGAGTTAGAAAAATCCCATTGAAAAGATAGGATACGCAATTTACGTAAGGGGATCTGCGGTATGGAAAAGTCGCGGCTGAAAAGTGAGCGTTAGACCCTATTTTGAGTGACTCCAAATGCCGGAGGTAGCCTAAAACCAGCGTTAGGAGCCTCTAACGCTGGTTTTCACGGCTAACGCCAAACTCCAAATCTAGGCCTAGGTCATTAATCACTGCAGAAGCATTAGCTAATATATCAACAGTCATTAGTGATGAAGGCTAAGTGTAAGGAAGCAGATATTGAAATGAGGGGGATAGCTGCATTGACTGAGGAAAGTGGAAAAAGATTCAGCATTCTCATATGTGGTGTAGATACTGTAAATAAAACTATTATACATATGAATACATTACAGAGCTGCACTATCAGTTTGAGATAGGTGGACAGAGGACAGCTAAACATCAGGCTTAAACACCTTCATCAAGATAGATCCCCCTATTTAAAACTAGATTACCGTCCTAGTTGAAATGGTATGAAAAGATTCACCATAAGAACATTACACTGCGTGGGTATGTTCCTTTAAATAAGCTTAGACAGCTTCATAGCATTCCCAATAAGGGAGAAAGTCTCCAAAAGGTTGCCTTTAGACCTGCATGTTCTTGTCTGTACAGCGACACACTGGAGGAGTAGTACTTAGCCGCTACCCGATCCCAGCCCTTATGGAATTTAACTGGTAGCTGTGAAAGTAAGGGACAGCCTTAGAGGGATGGCACCGATAGTGAGGCTTCATCTTCTCAAACACCCCTTGTCTATTGCGGGTAGGAAATTGATGCTGGAAACCCTCCTGCAGTCTCTGTGTTGCGGCGATCCGATCGTCCACCTTCCTTGTTTTGTTGTTGTTGCTAGCATATGGCAGCGGGTCCAATGTGCTGTCTTGTATGACGGCCAAAAGAGAGTCAGTGTGAGGTCTGCTCCATTGTGTCTCCGCATCGGAGTCAACTGTGAGACATAGATTACCAAGCTTTTTCTTAGCTGATGTGACCTGCAGTTCGAATTCTGTCTTTCCGGACCACAATAGGTAGGGCTGATTTGAAGTTTCTGTGGGAGAAAGGACACCCGCATCTGTCTGTGGCTGCGTATCATGTAAAGCAGCAGTTTCTCTCTCCGCCATTTTGGGCGTGCAAAGCTCTTCACTCCAGCTTGGATTTCTAATTATATGAGTATGTCTCTCCATCCTCTGTTCCAGCTTTATAAGGAGCAGTAGTATCTGGTTAATCCCCTTCATACTGGAGTTTGCACGCTAGCGTTACCCTGAATAGGAAGAGTAGGTCTGAAATAGCTGTTTAAAGCCGTAGTCGGCCAGGCCAGCTTCGTAAAGGAGAGTTATAACGGGTTCCTTCCCATCAAGTTTATTCAAAAGTTCAATCCCTACGATCCCAGCAGTCCATGTCCTGTGCTGCAGTATAGATTTTGGCAAAAATCTCAGTAAAGAAAAAGCATAATACAGTTATATGCAGGAGCTATTAGAAAATGTGTCTGTCCTCAAGGACAGCTAGCTCCGCCCCCCAAAGTTTAATGTTTTAATTGTTCTATGATTTCAATACCCTAGTTACTATATGCTCACTAGGGTCTCACAAAAGGTGCTTATGTGCGCTAGGTTCTCTGATGTGTCTCATGGCAAGAAAACAAGGCTCCATCGTGAGTTCAAAGCTTCGCTGCAGTATGATCGAGAGGTCACATTCGCATTGGGCTTGACTTGTAATATTAGCGCACATTTGCATGCGCGGTACTACTAAGTGAAGCGCAAATATCGTGCTCACGCAAGCGCACTTTTGAGCTCCGCTCGTAATCTGGCCCTTATTCGTTTGTTTCGAATTTTTAATGTTTATACAACATTCTAACATTTGTTTAACGTAATAGTATTTCTAATGCTATCTTTAAATGTAATATGAGAATTAAAATTTGAATGTGTATATTTGATCTAATTATGAAGATTCAAAAACAAAAGAAACATTAGAAAATCAGAAATAACACTTGTTTAACACATTTTAAGGGAAAAGGGGCTTTTCGTCAAAAATGAATGTCCAGAGAACTATTCGTTCAACCAAACAAATTGTACATTCAACACATTTGCCGATCACTATTACGCGGGTGCCTATTAAATGCATTCTTACTTGTATCAATTTTTTAAAGCTAAATAATTAAAAATAATATTTAGCTATTTGCACCAGTGTTTACATGACAAAATGTTAAAGGAACTTACATGAGAACTTTTTCTCTAGGATGATTCAAACCAAAGCATTCAAATTTATCTGCAATTTTAAAATATATCCATCTGAGCTGAGGTAAGAAGTCAGTTTGCAAATATCAGCTTCACATGGTGCGCTAAGTGCTTTGATTACTATTGGGGAAATATTCACTCTATATTAATACCACTACTGCTACTACTATTGCTTCTAATACTAACGGCTAGATTTAGAGTTTGGCGTTAGCCGTCAAAACCAGTGTTAGAGGCTCCTAACGCTGGTTTTGGGCTACCGCTGGTATTTAGAGTCAGTCATTAAAGGGTCTAACGCTCACTTAGCAGCCGCCACTTTTCCATACCGCAGATCCCCCTAAGCAATTTGCATATCCTATCTTTTCAATGGGATCTTTCTAACGCCGGTATTTAGAGTCGTGGCTGAAGTGAGCGTTAGAAATCTAACGACAAAACTCCAGCCGCAGAAAAAAAACAGGAGTTAAGAGCTTTTTGGGCTAACGCCGGTTCATAAAGCTCTTAACTACTGTGCTCTAAAGTACACTAACACCCATAAACTACCTATGTACCCCTAAACCGAGGTCCCCCCACATTGCCGTCACTATAATACATTTTTTTAAAACCCCTAATCTGCCGACCGCACACCGCCGCCACCTACGTTATACTTATGTACCCCTAATCTGCTGCCCCTAACACCGCCGACCCCTATATTATATTTATTAACCCCTAATCTGCCCCCCCTCAACGTCGCCGACACCTACCTACACTTATTAACCCCTAATCTGCCGACCGGACCACACCGCTACTCTAATAAATGTATTAACCCCTAAAGCTAAGTCTAACCCTAACACTAACACCCCCCTAAGTTAAATATAATTTAAATCTAACAAAATAAATGAACTCTTATTAAATAAATTATTCCTATTTAAGCTAAATACTTACCTGTAAAATAAACCCTAATATATCTACAATATAAATTATAATTATATTGTAGCTATTTTAGGATTAATATTTATTTTACAGGCAGCTTTGTATTTATTTTAACCAGGTACAATAGCTATTAAATAGTTAACTATTTAATAGCTACCTAGTTAAAATAATTACAAAATTACCTGTAAAATAAATCCTAACCTAAGTTACAATTAAACCTAACACTACACTAGCAATAAATTAATTAAATAAAATACCTACAATTATCTGCAATTAAACCTAACACTACACTATCAATAAATAAATTAAATAAAATACCTACAAATAAATACAATTAAATAAACTAACTAAAGTACAAAAAATAAAAAAGAACTGTTACAAAAAATAAAAAAATATTTACTAACATTAGAAAAATATTACAACAATTTTAAAATAATTACACTTACTCTAAGCCCCCTAATAAAATAACAAAGCCCCCAAAATAAAAAAATGCCCTACCCTATTCTAAAATTAAAATAGCAAAGCTCTTTTACCTTACCAGCCCTTAAAAGGGCCATTTGCGGGGCATGCCCCAAAGAATTCAGCTCTTTTGCCTGGAGAAAAAAAACATACAATACCCCTCCCAACATTACAACCCACCACCCACATACCCCTAATCTAACCTAAACCCCCCTTAAATAACCCTAAGCCCCTGAAGATCTTCCTACCTTATCTTCCCCACACCGGGTATCACACCGATCTGTCCTGGCTCCGATGTCTTGATCCAAGCCCAAGCAGGGGGCTGAAGACATCCATCCTCCGGCTGAAGTCTTGATCCAAGCAGGCAGAAGAGGACATCTGGACCGGCAAACATCTTCATCCAAGCCGCATCTTCTATGTTCTTCCATCCGATGACGACCGGCTCCATCTTGAAGACCTCCAGCGCGGATCCATCCTTTTCTTCTGACGACTAGACGAATGAAGGTTCCTTTAAGGGACGTCATCCAAGATGGCGTCCCTCGAATTCCGATTGGCTGATAGGATTCTATCAGCCAATCGGAATAAAGGTAGGAAAATTCTGATTGGCTGATGGAATCAGCCAATCAGAATCAAGTTCAATCCAATTGGCTTATCCGATCAGCCAATCAGATTGAGCTCGCATTCTATTGGCTGATCAGAACAGCCAATGGAATGCGAGCTCAATCTGATTGGCTGATCGGATCAGCCAATCGGATTGAACTTGAATCCAATCAGAATTTTCCTACCTTAATTAATTAATAGAATCCTATCAGCCAATCAGAATTCGAGGGACACCATCTTGGATGACGTCCCTTAAAGGAACCTTCATTCGTCGTCTAGTCGTCGGAAGAAGAGGATGGATCCGCGCTGGAGGTCTTCAAGATGGAGCCGGTCATCATCGGATGGAAGAACATAGAAGATACGGCTTGGATGAAGATGTTTGCCGGTCCGGATCGGAGCCAGGACGGATCAGTGTGATACCCGGTGTGGTGAAGATAAGGTAGGAAGATCTTCAGGGGCTTAGTGTTAGGTTTATTTAAGGGGGGTTTGGGTTAGATTAGGGGTATGTGGGTGGTGGGTTGTAATGTTGGGGGGGGTATTGTATTTTTTTTTTTTACAGGCAAAAGAGCTGAATTCTTTGGGGCATGCCCCGCAAAGGGCCCTTTTAAGGGCTGGTAAGGTAAAAGAGCTTTTCTATTTTAATTTTAGAATAGGGTAGGGCATTTTTTTTTATTTTGGGGGGGCTTTGTTATTTTATTAGGGGGTTTAGAGTAGGTGTAATTAGTTTAAAATTGTTGAAATATTTTTCTAATGTTTGTAAAAAAAAAATTATTTTTTGTAACTTAGTTCTTTTTTATTGTTTGTACTTTAGTTAGTTTATTTAATTGTATTTATTTGTAGGTATTTTATTTAATTTATTTATTGATAGTGTAGTGTTAGTTTTAATTGTAGATAATTGTAGGTATTTTATTTAATTAATTTATTGCTAATGTAGTGTTAGGTTTAATTGTAACTTAGGTTACGATTTATTTTACAGGTAATTTTGTAATTATTTTAACTAGGTAGCTATTAAATAGTTCTTAACTATTTAATGGCTATTGTACCTGGTTAAAATAATTACAAAGTTGCCTGTAAAATAAATATTAATCCTAAAATAGCTACAATATAATTATAATTTATATTGTAGCTATATTAGGGTTTATTTTACAGGTAAGTATTTAGCTTTAAATAGGAATAATTTATTTAATAAGAGTTAATTTATTTCGTTAGAATAAAATTATATTTGACTTAGGGGGGGTGTTAGGGTTATGGTTAGACTTAGCTTTAGGGGTTAATACATTTATTATAGTAGCGGCGAGGTCCGATCGGCAGATTAGGGGTTAATTATTGTAGGTAGGTGGCGGCGACGTTGGGGGCGGCAGATTAGGGGTTAATAAATATAATATAGGGGTCGGCGATGTTAGGGGCAGCAGATTATGGGTACATAGGGATAATGTAGGTTGCGGCGGTGTACGGAGCGGCAGATTAGGGGTTAATAAGTGTAATGCTAGGGGTGTTTAGACTCGGGGTACATGTTAGAGTGTTAGGTGCAGACTTAGGAAGTGTTTCCCCATAGGAAACAATGGGGCTGCGTTTGGAGCTGAACGCTGCTTTTTTGCAGGTGTTAGGTTTTTTTTCAGCTCAAACTGCCCCATTGTTTCCTATGGGGGAATTGTGCACAAGCACGTTTTTTAAGCTGGCAGCGTCCGTAAGCACTGCTGGTATCGAGAGTTGCAGTGGAGGTAAATTATGCTCTACGCTCCCTTTTTGGAGCCTAACGCACTGAAAACGCAGCCATTCTATGAACTCTAAATACCAGCGGTATTTAAAAGGTGCGGGGAAAAAAAAGCATGCGTTAGCTACACGGGTCGTTACCGACAAAACTCTAAATCTAGCCGTAAGTAAATAAATTAGAATATATTGTAGCAATAATTTAAAAAAACATTTACCTAGATTTTGAGCTTTGCACTAAACTGGGTTCTAAACTAACGCCAAAAAAGTTGCGTTATTTCACTCTCCATAGTGCTGCCATTACGAGTTACTGAAAAGCCTCCTTGTGCGTGCGATATGGCGGCTTTAAGCTTCATACCGCACAAAATCCAAGGGCTGATTTGACATGCTTGTGCACCCTTTCCCCCATAGAAATCAACAGGGAAAGAGTGTTAGAAGAGTTTTTAGAGTTAGGATGTTTTTATTTTGGGGGGTTGGTTGGATGGTGGGTTTTACTGTTGGGGGGACTTTGTACTTTTTTATGGTAAAAGAGGTGTTTAACTTAGGGCAATGCCCTACAAAAGGCCCTTTTAAGGGCTATTGGTAGTTTATTGTAGGTTAGGGGGTGTTTTTTATTTTTATAGGGCTATTAGATTAGGTGTAATTGTTTTTATTTTTGAAAATTTTGTTTATTATTTTTTGTAAGCTTAGTGTTTTTTATTTTTCACAATTTAGTGTTTGATATTTTTTGTAATTTTAGATTATTATTTTTTTCTTAGTCTTAGTTGTCTTTTAAATGTGTAATTTAGGTTTTTAATTGAATAGAATAGTTATCTTATACTGTTCAGTGATAACCATTTTTTTTACTGCTAGAGACTTTGCATATTTTTATCCAAACACAAATAATTTATTTTTTCAATATATACCCATGTAGGGAATATATATATATATATGTATATTTATTTAATCTTTTTTATAAACTGATGTAACATTCTATCTATATCATCTCTCCCATGCCAATTATGCGCCAGATTACAAGTGGAGCGCTATTACTACTTCCACACGAGCGTTAACTGTGCTAGAAGCAAGCTGCTCTAGAAGCATGCAAAACCCGACATCCGCAAACACCCTCTTTTGCATGTAACTATTAGCGCTCCACTCATAATCTGGCACTATGTATTTTACTGCAAATGGTTAAATAGTGATTCTATTAAACATTCTCAAGAATTGAACCAACCTTTCACCATAAGATAAAAAAAAAGAATTACGTAACTTACTTTGATTTTGAGTATTCTCCTTGAATTGTAACTTCTCTTTATAATAATCCAATATAATTGATGACTTCAGGTAAAAGAAAGCCAAACTTAGAAAAAAGACAAGGAAAATAAATGCCAACCTTTTTTTAGACAAAATCATCTTTTGTTACAACTTTCATAGGTTGTGCAGTATCTGCTCCTCACAATTTAATGTTCTATGAGAGTCTCTTACACTGTACTTGTAGCACTGCCAAACAAAAAGGAGAAAAAAACACTAAGAAGTGATACCAATGAGACCACACCCTTTGCTCTACTGTACACTAGTTGTACTGAGCAATGCAATGCATTCATTATATTTTACATTTCCAAACATATGCGATGATTAACTCATTAAACCAGAGAGATTACCGTCTATTAGAATTTATGCTCTCACTCACTCTTGTGAGTGAGAGCATAAATTTTTTGAAAAAAATATTGTGAAGCTTTTATAAACTTACTTTCTAGTATATGAAGTCTGCTGACTTATCCATAAACATATACCTCTTTCTAAGGGGTGCAGATTCAGAGCATGTATATATATTATATTAATATACTTTACACTGTTAGAGTTTTCATAGTATGATTGGTTGAGAAATATTTGGTATTTAATATGTGGAATGAAATCAACCAATTCACTGATGGTCAAAATAAAAAATCATTTTATTTCAATATAATGTAATATATAAACAAAAAAATGTCACAAAACACATAAAAATACATTGAAAAGTACAGTTACACTCGTAATAACACAATCTAATAAAAATTATTAAAAAAAGTGTACAAAAAAGTTATAAGTGCTCAAAGATATGAGATCTCAGGTGTGAGAAAAAAAAGGCAGGTAAAGGGCTTAATTTAGAGATACATACATATACATGACTATGTATGTATGTATATACTGTATATACTGTATCTATATGGTGGTAAATCGCCATAGAACAAGCCACTGAGCTGTTGTTCGTTCCTGGTAGAGCGCTTCTCTCTTTGTATGCAAATTATTATGACCCTGGGGAAGTCTCCCTATGGGTGATGGGGGAAACCAGACGTGGACTCCTTGCCCAGTGTGCTTGGAGGAATGTGGCTGCACCTCACTGACGAGGCCCATAGGAGGCCGAAACGATCGTCTGGGGTTGTCATGTTCCTTGTTCAGAGGAGAATTGCCTGGTATTTCGGGACTGGACTGACCGTACTTGGCAGGATCAGACTGATATACTTCAGGAAAGTTTTCTTCTGTGAAAAGCACACTGGTCTAAAAGAGGCTGCTTCCGGGTGGTAAATCGCCATAGAACAAGCCACTGAGCTGTTGTTCGTTCCTGGTAGAGCACTTCTCTCTTTGTATGCAAATTATTATGACCCTGGGGAAATCTCCCTATGGGTGATGGGGGAAACCAGACGTGGACTCCTTGCCCAGTGTGCTTAGAGGAATGTGGCTGCACCTCACTGACGAGGCCCATAGGAGGCCGAAACGATCGTCTGGGGTTGTAATGTTCCTTGTTCAGAGGAGAATTGCCTGGTATTTCGGGACTGGACTGACCGTACTTGGCAGGATCAGACTGATATACTTCAGGAAAGTTTTCTTCTGTGAAAAGCACACTGGTCTAAAAGAGGCTGCTTCCGGGTGGTAAATCGCCATAGAACAAGCCACTGAGCTGTTGTTCGTTCCTGGTAGAGCGCTTCTCTCTTTGTATGCAAATTATTATGACCCTGGGGAAATCTCCCTATGGGTGATGGGGGAAACCAGACGTGGACTCCTTGCCCAGTGTGCTTAGAGGAATGTGGCTGCACCTCACTGACGAGGCCCATAGGAGGCCGAAACGATCGTCTGGGGTTGTCATGTTCCTTGTTCAGAGGAGAATTGCCTGGTATTTCGGGACTGGACTGACCGTACTTGGCAGGATCAGACTGATATACTTCAGGAAAGTTTTCTTCTGTGAAAAGCACACTGGTCTAAAAGAGGCTGCTTCCGGGTGGTAAATCGCCATAGAACAAGCCACTGAGCTGTTGTTCGTTCCTGGTAGAGCGCTTCTCTCTTTGTATGCAAATTATTATGACCCTGTTGAAATCTCCCTATGGGTGATGGGGGAAACCAAACGTGGACTCCTTGCCCAGTGTGCTTAGAGGAATGTGGCTGCACCTCACTGACGAGGCCCATAGGAGGCCGAAACGATCGTCTGGGGTTGTAATGTTCCTTGTTCAGAGGAGAATTGCCTGGTATTTCGGGACTGGACTGACCGTACTTGGCAGGATCAGACTGATATACTTCAGGAAAGTTTTCTTCTGTGAAAAGCACACTGGTCTAAAAGAGGCTGCTTCCGGGTGGTAAATCGCCATAGAACAAGCCACTGAGCTGTTGTTCGTTCCTGGTAGAGCGCTTCTCTCTTTGTATGTAAATTATTATGACCCTGGGGAAATCTCCCTATGGGTGATGGGGGAAACCAGACGTGGACTCCTTGCCCAGTGTGCTTAGAGGAATGTGGCTGCACCTCACTGACGAGGCCCATAGGAGGCCGAAACGATCGTCTGGGGTTGTAATGTTCCTTGTTCAGAGGAGAATTGCCTGGTATTTCGGGACTGGACTGACCGTACTTGGCAGGATCAGACTGATATACTTCAGGAAAGTTTTCTTCTGTGAAAAGCACACTGGTCTAAAAGAGGCTGCTTCCGGGTGGTAAATCGCCATAGAACAAGCCACTGAGCTGCTGTTCTTTCCTGGTAGAGCGCTTCTCTCTTTGTATGCAAATTATTATGACCCTGGGGAAGTCTCCCTATGGGTGATGGGGGAAACCAGACGTGGACTCCTTGCCCAGTGTGCTTAGAGGAATGTGGCTGCACCTCAATGACGAGGCCCATAGGAGGCCGAAACAATCGTCTGGGGTTGTCATGTTCCTTGTTCAGAGGAGAATTGCCTGGTATTTCGGGACTGGACTGACCGTACTTGGCAGGATCAGACTGATATACTTCAGGAAAGTTTTCTTCTGTGAAAAGCACACTGGTCTAAAAGAGGCTGCTTCCGGGTGGTAAATGGCCATAGAACAAGCCACTGAGCTGTTGTTCGTTCCTGGTAGAGCGCTTCTCTCTTTGTATGCAAATTATTATGACCCTGGGGAAATCTCCCTATGGGTGATGGGGGAAGCCAGATGTGGACTCCTTGCCCAGTGTGCTTAGAGGAATGTGGCTGCACCTCACTGACGAGACCCATAGGAGGCCGAAACGATCGTCTGGGGTTGTCATGTTCCTTGTTCAGAGGAGAATTGCCTGGTATTTCGGGACTGGACTGACCGTACTTGGCAGGATCAGACTGATATACTTCAGGAAAGTTTTCTTCTGTGAAAAGCACACTGGTCTAAAAGAGGCTGCTTCCGGGTGGTAAATCGCCATAGAACAAGCCACTGAGCTGTTGTTCGTTCCTGGTAGAGCGCTTCTCTCTTTGTATGGAAATTATTATGACCCTGGGGAAGTCTCCCTATGGGTGATGGGGGAAACCAGACGTGGACTCCTTGCCCAGTGTGCTTAGAGGAATGTGGCTGCACCTCACTGACGAGGCCCATAGGAGGCCGAAACGATCGTCTGGGGTTGTCATGTTCCTTGTTCAGAGGAGAATTGCCTGGTATTTCGGGACTGGACTGACCGTACTTGGCAGGATCAGACTGATATACTTCAGGAAAGTTTTCTTCTGTGAAAAGCACACTGGTCTAAAAGAGGCTGCTTCCGGGTGGCAAATCGCCATAGAACAAGCCACTGAGCTGTTGTTCGTTCCTGGTAGAGCGCTTCTCTCTTTGTATGCATATATATATATATATATATATGTACATATGTATTTATATGTATATATATGTATTTACATACATATATAGTATACTCATCTAAACTCATAAATACATATGTATTAATAAATATAGACATATATATGAGTGCATCGGAGTCCTTTGCAGCTAAGTAGATTACAAAATGAAAAACATATGTATGCAATATTCATTTTTAATAATATCAATTTTGCAGTCTCAAAATTATTCAATCCCTTTATGGCAAGCATCTTTAGTACTTAGTAGAGCACCCTTTTGCTGTTATGACCAGCTGCAAATGAGATGCATAGCCAGACACCAGCTTCTGGCAGCGCTCCTGAGGAATCTTAGCCCATTCCTCATGAGCAATGGCCTCCAGTTCAGTAATATTCTTGGTTTGCGTGCTGCAACTCCCTTCTTCAAAACCCACCAGAGATTTTCTATGCGGTTCAAGTCAGCTGACTGTGATTGCGACTGTAGAATCTTCTAAAACTTCTTCTGCAACCAAGCCTTGGTGGAATTTGAGGTATGCTTGGGATCATTGTCCTGTTGGAAGGTCCAATGACGCCCAAGCTTCAGCTTCCTCACATACAGCATTACGTTTTCTCCTAGGATTTCCTGATACTTTGATGAATCCATCTTGCCTTTCACACACTGCAGGTTCATGCAAATCATCCCCAGAGCATAACCAAGCCACCACCATGCTTAAATGTAGGCAGAGTGTTCTTTTCAGCGTATGCTTCATTGTTCTTCCTCCAGACAAACCACTAATCCATCAGGCCGAAAAGTTACAGTTTTGTTTCATCGCTCCACAGAGCAGAACCCCAAAACTTCTGTGGCTTATTTATATGATTTTGAGCATATTCAAGCCGACTTTTCTTTTGCTTTTGGTGGTGTACGTCTTGGAGTTCTGCAATGGAAACCTTCTGCGTTTAGTACGCGCCTTACTGTGCAAACTTAAACCTCAGTGCCTGCTGCCACCAAGTTTTGCTGCAGGTCTTTTGCAATAACTCAAGGTTTTTTTTCAACCTGCCTTCTTAGAAGTCTGGTTGCAGCCATTGATAGGTTACATTTTCTGCCCTGTCCATGTAGTGTAACCACTGTTCCTTTAACTTTGAACTTGCTAACTTTGCTTCCAACGGTGTCTCTAGGAACATTCAGTGCCTTCCCTATCTTTTTGTATCCTGTTCCTTGTTTGTGAAGGGCAATGATCTCTTCTCTTAACTTTTTGGACCATTCTTTTGACTTAGCAATATGTCTAACATGCAGTCAACGTGGCACTCAACAAACCCCTATCCAGTTCAGGTATTTAATGTGTTCTAGCTCAAGCACACCTGGTGCAACTAATGAAGCCCTTGATTAGTTGTATCAGGTGTGCTTGAGACAACACCTGTTTTGCATATTTGTGCTGTATTCTATTCAGGGGGTTGAATCATTTTGAGACTGCATAATTAATTAAAAGTTGCATTTTTAGTTTAATTTGGGGAAACCACTTAAAGCATTAATTGTGTTGAGCTATTTCAATTGCTTTTGTTTGATTTGTTCATTGCAAAAAAGCTGAAAGTCTGTACATTTTGACAATAGACCTGATTTGCAATGGGGGTTGAATAATTTTGATTGCAACTGTATATATCTATTCCCTATATACAATTATTTTTATATATATATATATATATATATATATATATATATATATACTGTATATGTATAATAGGTATAGATATATATTGTGAACTGCTGGTGCAATGCTGCCCCCTGCAGATTTGCGTCCAATCGGCTGTTAGCAGGGGGTGTCAATCAGCCCGATCGTATTCTGTCTGCGGCCTCAGAGCAGGTGGACAAGTTATGGAGCAGCTTTATAACTGCTGTTTCCAGTGAGCCCGAAGGCTCATGCGGAAACAGGGGCATCAAGCTCCATACGGTGCTTGATAAATCGGACCCTTTGTAACTGAATAACATTTTTAGGTTCATAAAGCTTCATCTGTCTCTTCAGTCTCATCCTCTTATTCAGGTTTTATTACTCAATATTGGGTACTATAAGCCAATAATACTATATGATCCTTGATAACATTTATGTTTTATTAAACAGTTTAAATAATGATGTGTTTGTTTACGACCCAAGAGCTGCAGCGAATCATGTCCGCCCGGCATCGCTAAATGCTGACAGCATATGTGGTCAGCATTTAACATTGCACGAGCATTTCTGGTGAAATGCTTGTGCAATGCTGCCCCCTGCACATTTGCATGGGGTGTCAATCATCCCAATCGTATCTGATCGGGATAATTGCAGTCCGCCACCTCAGAGGTGGCGGATGTGTTAAGGAGCAGCGGTCTTACGACTGCTGCTTCTTAAAGGGATATGAAACCCATTTTTTTTCTTTCATGATTCAGACAGAGCATGCCATTTTAAGCAACTTTCTACTTTACTCCTATTATCAAATTTTCTTTGTTCTCTTGGTATGCTTTGTTGAATGAGAAACAACGCAGTACGGGTTGCTGACTAAACACATGGGTGAGCCAATGACAATATATATATATATATATGCAGTCACCAATCAGCAACTAAAACCTAGGTTTCTTGCTGCTCCTGAGCTTTTCTAGATAAACTTTTCAGCAAAGGATAACAAGAAAAGGAAGCAAATTAAATAATATAAGTAAATTGGGAAGTTTTTTTAAAATTGTATCCTTTATCTGAATCGTGAAAGAAAAATGTTGTATTTCATATCCCTTTAACTCTTCTTTCCGGTGATCCGAAAACATCGGGGGGTAGATTGCAGCATCTGCTGCTTGTTAAATCTACCCCCATATCTCAAAATGGAGGTTTCATTGATGATTTCTTCTACAGACACCTTTTGGTATTGATATTATTTTGTATTGAGTATTTTATTTCAAACAGACCGTATTGTTACCAACTATTGTCTGTATTTGATATTTTGAAACCTCAATAAAAAAATTACAAAAATACAACCTACTTTTAAATTTACTTCTATATGAAATTTTGGGTTGATTCCATTCTTGTCAATCGTGTTTATACGCGATCACAATGCAAATGATAACACCATGTTGTAGATCACTATGTTTTAGAAAAACGTATCTAATGATTTTCAACAAAAAAAAAACAGCATAAGGGGCCTATCTATCAAGCTCCGTGTTTCTGGCGAGCCTGCAGACTCGCCAGAAACAGCAGTTATGAAGCTGCGGTCACAAAGACCGATGCTCCATAACCTGTCCGCCTGACATCACCAGAATTCAACCCAATTGAGTACGATCGGGTTGATTGACACCTCCCTGCTGGCGGCCAATTGGCCGCGAGTCTGCAAGTGGCGGCGTTGCACCAGCAGCTCTTGTGAGCTGCTGGTGCAATGCTGAATACGGAGAGCGTATTCAGAGAGGTCTGGCGGACCTGTCACCTGATCCTTACTGGCGGATCAGGTCCACCAGACTTTGTTAAATATAGGCCTAAATGTCCATGCAGTTTTTGTATATAAATCATTTAATAAATTTTCTGATGGATTGTGATCGTCTCCGATTTTTTTACTGGAAAACAATTGGATCGGATATTGGCAAAGTCACCCTAACAATGCATGGAGAACATTAGCTTTGGGGAAATAATCTACCCAACCAGATGTTATTAGCTAAATAACAAAGGGATACATTGAATTCGACAGCCAAAGGCCCTTGTTAATATGTGAAGTAGAAAGTTAGTGTCTGTTTTCCATGCCCAGTGCTTTAGGCAGAGGAAGGAGAGATGTAATAGAGAGAGAAAGAGGTGCATATTAAAAGTTGAGTATAGGTAAATAAAAATGAGGTCCCTATGATATACCCCAGCACCTTTGATATTTAGCTTTGTAATCAAATTTTTGCAAACCCAAATTATTTAGCTTAGAACCACTCCTGTCTGAACTAGTCTACATTTAAAAAACATGACGCAAAATTTTTCACACAGCACATTTTTTAGACAATTGCATTGCATGTAAAGCTGAACTGCATATACTGTACAAGCAATATATAAACATTTGCCTTCATTTTTACAGCTATAATACCTACTGTATATTTTGAAGCTGCTTACACTTTTATCTTCACATTATGGTTTTTCCAGCAAGAAGCTAAACTGGCAAGATAAAGAGGGTTGAGAAGGGCAGATTCAGTAGATGTGTAAGAGAGATATATGGTTTTAATAGGGTGATCCATCTTGGGGTACAACCTTATGTTGCAAATAATAGGCCCACAAGAGAACAATGAATACTGTATTAAATAGTTGAAAGATACGTTTACCTATTCAAGTCTCCTTGATTTGCATTAGCTGCTGAAAGATAACTTGCTTCCAATGTCTCAGACAAAGAGGGCTGTGTCTGGGTTGGACTGTATATACACTTTCTGGTCTCAGGCAGTTTTTTAGTCTTTTAAGGGGCTTGTCACTTTTTTCTGAGCTCCTGAACCATTTCCTGGTAGCTGCTGCCAGATAATTATTTTCTATGCATGGGGAGGAATATCCAAAGTTCTGGGAGCCATAGACTGCATCCTTGTGGTGATCAGGGCATCTGAAGAGAACAAGGAGATTTATAGGAAGCCCTTAGGGCTAGATTACAAGTGGAGCAGTAATTAGCGCTCCTGCTCAAGCGTAAACTTTGCTAGAAGTAAGTTTTTGCATGTGTTGGGAAGAATGCATATTACAAGTTGAAAGTATAAAGTATGCACACAAGCAAAACCCAACGCATGCTAAACAAAGGACTTTAAATGTTGTGTTTCCCATAGACTTGGAGAGCGCAGAAGATAAAACACCTATCACTCGCGCTCTAACCCGTCAGGAGTTAGTAATATTTCACATTCCAATGTTCTTCACATACCAGAAAATGTTATTTTTTTTTTTTTTTTTTAAACTTTATTTATAGAAAAGAATCCAAGACATACATGACAAGTACAGTCACATTGGTATAATAGGTTTTGATATTAACAAATGCATAGTAAGACATATAAAGCAGTGACCGTGTTATAAGGCCCGATACTTAAATGAAATCTTCATGCATGCACTTGGACTCATCATTTTTCAAGAATGTTTTAGTATACAGACAAACAAAGGGAAAAAGAAGAAAGGAAAAGGAAAAAGCATAATAACTAAGATAAGAAAAGAGGGAGAGTAGCATAGAAGGAAAAACGGAAAGATCAACAGACAACAAACAACAATTATACTCATACTCACCCAGGGTACCTCCGGATCCCCCCCATCCAGCCAACACCACGCCTTCGCAAACGAAAGAAATCCTCAACAGTTTGAATCAGTGGAGAGACACCAATTACCCTTTAGATTTTCATTTAGGACATACTGACTATCCCTAACTATGTCCGGTAACTGCATCAAATATACCCCCCATTTAAGGAGAAACCTCTTCACTCTTTTCTCAGGGTCTCCCCTTGTGTCTGCCTGCTCAATTAGCATCTGAGTATGTACTGCCCCAAGCAGCTGCTGAAATGGTGGGGTTCTTTCACCCACCCACTCCCTAAGAATAGCCTGTTTAGCTAACATGAGGACTGTAATTATAAAAGTGTTGTATTTATGTGTCTGGTCTCTAGGCGTCAGAAAAATCACATACTGTGCTGAGAGGGATAGATTTTGTTTGGTTAATTTGCCCAGCCAAAACGAGATCTTCTGCCAAAACTTCTGCACTTTTGGGCACCCCCACATCAGATGGATCCAATCAGGGGAATCCCGGCTGCATTTACTGCATAAATCACGTGCCCCCCGAACCCACTTTGCACGCATGCCAGGGGTAATATAAGCTTGGTGCAGGAACTTCAGGTGCGATTCTCTCAGTTTTGCAGAAATAGTACCCTGAATTGCCCTCTCAAAGCTCAAAGTGATCAGCGTAGTGTCCACCTCTAATTCTTCAAAATGTGACCATTTTGATACGATCCCACGCAAAGTGGAGTCCTCAAAATGGCGATGCAACAGATTGTATGTGTGTGAGAGTCTATAAGGTCCCAACTTTGCCAAGGCACAAAGTCTATCTATATTGGAAGGTTCCTTAGACAACAATCCCCCTGAAATTAGTGTAGAGATGTAATGTCTGCATTGGAAGTACGCAAACCTGTGAGTGCTCGGGAGGTCGTAACTCATCCGCAAGTCTTGAAAGGGTATTATGTCAAAGGTCAAGGGATGCAGTAGTTGATAAAGTCTGGTGAGTTTTGATTCTTGCCATGTCTGAAATGCCTGAGTAGTGTATCCAGGAAGGAAGTTGAGGTTACCCTGTATTGGAAGATATTTACTAGTAGATTTCTGCAATCCCTAGAGTTTACAAATCTTGGCCCAGGCTCTCAAGGGGTCCCTAAATAAGACATGGTTTTGTACAAACATGGGTAGCGATTTAAGATCCGCATGAGGCAAGAAAGCCAAGTGTAGCGGTTTAATGAAGTTAGACTCTAGATCAGGGATGGTGTAGAAGTCATTCCCTACCAGCCAATCCAGTATAAATCTAGAAAGGGCTGCCCAATTATACCACATGATATTGGGAAGACAGAGCCCACCCCTACCTACCGGCATTGACAGAGGAGTCTTACCTATCCTGTGTTTCTTACCCTGCCAAATAAAATTGCCAATGGAAGTCTGCAAGGAGGCGATGTCTTGTTGGGTGAGAAGAAGGGGCAACATTTGCAAGGGATAAAGAAGCTTAGGCAGAGCGACCATCTTGAAAAGATGCACCCTTCCCGAAAGAGAAAAGGGGAGCTTCATCCAACTCAGCAATATTTGTTTAATATCACTTACAATCCCACTGAGATTAAGAGAATATAATTTATGAGGATTAACATGTACACGAATGCCCAAATATTTAAAGCAGTCTTCAGTGATTGTAAGACCAGTATCCGCCAGATTTGTGTTACGAGAGTTTTGCAACCATGTGACTTCAGAATTGTCGATATTAATCTTGTACCCTGAAAACTTGCCAAAATTCTCAATAATATCCAAAAGAGGGTGTAAATTGGTACAAGGGTTACCTACGAAGAGCAACAGATCGTCAGCATATAAAGATAAATGCTGCCATCGGCCATGTATGTTTAGACCTGCACAGTGCTGTCTAATATAGGATGCTAGGGGCTCAATAGCCAGATCAAAGAGGAGAGGAGAAAGGGGACACCCCTGTCTCGTACCTCTCTGCAGCATGAAAGAGGGAGAAAGCCCTCCATTTATTATGAGAGATGCCTTAGGGGCCGTGTACAATTGCTGAAAGAAGTTAGAAAAATTACCCCGGATACCAAAGTGAGATAATGAAGTGTGTAGATGGTCCCACTCAATCCGATCAAATGCCTTTTCAGCGTCAAGCGCCAAAAGGCAAGCATCTGGTAGCTGAGAGGGGGATTGTGCATGTGCGTTATACCAATAATGGGCCACCACACCAAGAGTCTTCCTAATATTTAACACTGATGACCTTCCTTTTACGAAGCCAGTTTGGTCGGCATGAACTATATGTGGTAAAACCGTCGCCAACCTATCCGCCAAAATCTTCGTCAGAAGTTTATAATCTCCATTTAACAATGAAATGGGGCGATATGAGGAGGTATGAATGGGATCCCTATCGGGTTTCAATAGAAGACAAATGTTGGCTTCAGAAAACCTGTCATTCATTTGCTCAGTGCCAGCCAGATACGCAGAGTACAGGGATGATAGGACAGGGGCCAGCTCCTCATCTAATAACCTAAAATATTCCACGGACAGCCCGTCAGGGCCCGCCGCTTTGCCCAGCTTGCTCTGCCGAATGGCCCTAAGAACCTCCCGAAGCTGTATCTTGGAGTTTAAGAGGGAGGTCTGGTCCTCCGTAAGGGTGGGGAGTTGCACTGCGTCCCAAAAATGGTGCTTTGCTTCTAGATGAATTAGTTGTTTAGAATATAGGGAAGTATAGTAATCTACAAATTCGGCCATGATTTCCTTAGAGTCCAGAGTGCCCCTGGATTTTCCTTAGAGTCCAGAGTGCCCCTGGATTTAATAGCTAGAATCTGGGACTTAGGCTTATAAGAGTGAACCATTTTGGCGAGTAACCTGCCGGCCTTATTGCCATGCCGATAATAACGACCCTGCCTATGAATATTGACTTTGTTGTCTTGTTGAGCGAGGTATGTATCCCTAGTCTGCTTAAGGTCATAGTACGTTTTCCTAGTCAGTAACGTAGGGGTAGATAGATAATTATTGTAGGCCTCAGTGAGCTGATAAAGAAGAGCCCCATCCACCCTCTTAAGCTGATTGTTATGATGCGCTGTAAAAGAGGTTATTTGGCCTCTCATCAACGCCTTGGAGGCATGCCAAAATAGATCTGGAGTTCCTAAGTGGGAAGCATTGTCCGACGCATAGTGTGTCCAGGAGGCCTTTAAATGACGACGGAACTCAATATTGTTATAAAGGTGAAGAGGGAATCTCCAATTATTATTTGGAGGCTTAGGAAGCTGAGGCTGAAGGATCAGAGTGACTGGGGCGTGGTCTGAAATAGTAACTTGACCTATACTTGTGGAAGAAATCTGTGGCGTAATACTTGGTGCAGTTAAAAAATAGTCAATACGCGACATGGTATGGTGCGTTTTAGAAAGGCAAGTGAAATCTCTCTCAACAGGGTTTCTAGGTCTCCACACATCTACCAGGTTCAAAGTTTCTTTAAAGGAGCCAACAAGGGATACCTCACGTTTATATCTAGACATACTTATCTTCAGGGTGTTTGAGACAGAAGGGTCCTTAAACCTATCCAGGGGGAGAGCCTGGGCCAAGTTAAAATCACCTCCCATAATTATAGGAGCGTTGTATGTGGCCAATATGGCTAGAAGGTTCGTCCAAAAGTCAGGGTCGTATGCATTGGGGCCATAGACATTGCAAAGGGTGTATGTGGAAGTGTCAATCTGGATTAAGGCAACTATAAATCTCCCCTTCTTGTCTATCTCTACCTTAGAAAAAGCAGCTGCTAAACCTTTACGCACTAGGACTGCAATCCCCCTCTTCCTACCCTCCGTAGGGGAGCTAAGAACTTGTCCGACCCAACGTATTTTTAACTTCTCATGTTCCTCAGCTGTCAGTTTCGTCTCTTGGAGCAAAGCTATGTCAGCCCGTAATGAGTCTAAGTGGTGAAGAATCATGCTCCTCTTTGCCGGGGATGTGATGCCCCCTACATTCCAAGCAATGACTTTAATGGGAGGTAACATGTCTAAAGCTTATAGTGGTAAAAAAACATGCAGCCCAGCAAGGAAACCCATCTAGATGTTACATTAAATGCAAGGGGTGCAGGGGTGTCATGTCTAAAGCTTATAGTGGTGAAAAACATGCGGCCCAATAGGGGAGCCCATCCAGATGTTACAATGAATGCAATGGGTATAGGCTGTGTATTTTGACTTACGTTTGTGTGATGGCAGTGATGAGCTTTCGTTAGTTGGCGGTGTGGTGGAGGAGGGGGAGCCAGAGGCCCCCAGGCACTGGTCCCACAGCAGCTGCAGAGAAAGCAAGAACACATAATAGCATTAATATTGTGCTGAGGCCGGAGTTTTCCAACCACAGCCGCATATACAGTGCAAGACATATTCAACATTGCAAAATATAAAATAACCTCAAGAAGCTCAGCATAGGGCAGGACAATGGGGCCAGACATACAATGATTAGATGTTCTGTATTGAGACCAAAAATTGTCAATCACGATTACATTTATATTGAAAAACATACTCAACATTTCAAGGTACAGTTTTACCTCAAGGGATGCAGTGCAGGGCAAAGGGAAGGGATCAGACATACAGTGGCCAGACAAGGATTGAGGTGGGAGATTACATAGCATGCACTCAGAATCAACACCCCCGGAACAAAGTATCCCTGCGGCACCAACGGCAGTGGACAACAGGAGACGGAGGGCAGACAGGGGATCGCCGTCCAAAGGTGCTAAATGTAGGTCAAGGGCCAAGCATGCAGGAAAGGGAGGGGGGAACCTAAGATGAACAGGGACTCCACCAATAGCATACCTTTCTGAACCATGATTAATGTGCCGTGGGGGGTGTTGCATAGCCTTAATAAAATGGTGTATGTAAGAGCTGGGACTAGAGCAAACATTGAGAGTATTAGGAAAACAAACCATATGAACAACTTTACTTATCATGAAACCTATGTCACTCACGCGGGCCGGAGAGGAGGCACTGCAACACCTGCAAACGCCATTGACGTAAGAGAGTATTTCCAACAAAGGCAAGTACCCAAGAGCAGAAGGAGCCAAGGCATTCCAGTGCTCCCTCCCCAAGCCCCACAAGCGTACACACCAACTGAGAACTATCAACCATAACCAGGATCTCTGCAAGAGAAAAACAATGCACACCATGAGATACATTTTATGCAAAAATTGAGAACATTGATACTTGTTAGAGTCTCATTAGCCATTATCCTGCCTTCGCTCTGTTGACAGAAAAGCTTGCGCTGCTGCAGGCGTATGGAAAGTTTTTGGACCTGAAAGGGTCTGGATCTTCAGGGTAGCTGGAAACATGAGAGCAAATCTGCGCCCTTGTTCATGCAGGGTGGAACAAAGTGAAGCAAAGTCCTTGCGTCTTTTAGTGACTTCCACCGAGAAGTCTTGAAATAACAAGAGGCGGTGATCTTCATAAGTGACTTCTTTAGCTGCTCTATATGCTCTGAGAATGGCGAGCTTGTCCTGGAAATTTAAACACTTAAAGATTACTTGTCGTGTTTTTTCCTTGGAGTTGTCCAAATATCTGTTAGGGCCAATGCGGTGTGATCTTTCAATATCCAGTGGCAGGCAATCCGGAGGCAGACCTAGAAGCTTTGGAAGGGTTGAGGCGGTGAATTCCAATAGGTCTTTGTCCTTGATGGATTCAGGAACACCCACAATTCGCAGGTTATTCCGTCTACTGCGGTTCTCTAGATCTTCTACTTTATCCATTAGCTGTTGATTCTGTTTCAGTAAGTGCTTCAATGAAATTTCTGATTCTTGTTGCCTATCCTCAACCCCTGATATTCTCTGTTCTGCAGCAGACATACGTGTAGAAAAAAGCCTCACCTCACTGGTTAAGGTATCAACACCAGCTTGCAAACTGTCCATCTTTGGTAAGAAGAATGCTTTAAGCTCTTGCAAGAGTGAGGAGTGATCACCTGGTGAGTTATTTTCAATATCTGCAAGTGAGGTGTTTGCCTGTGTTTCTGTAAGGATTTTGTGCCTCTTTTCCTGATTTTTTGATCTTTGACTCATGGTGCTACTTGAAGGCGAAGGCAGCCTGTGAAAATACTTGTCCACTTTCATAGAACAAATTATACAAGAGGACTGAGATTGCTGGAATGTTGTGAATATACCACGAAGTGGCACTGTAATTCTGTGTGATGCAACAGCCCCTCAGGTTGTGAGAAAGAAATATGAGTAAGAAACAAACAGTTAAGCTGCATTCACAACAAAAGTATTCCCCCTGCCCAGCAGGCTCCACTCCCCTCCTGTCTGCATTCACCACAAAAGTATTCCTCCTGCCCAGCAGGCTCCACTCCCCTCCTGTCTCACACCAGAAATGTTAGTCCCAAGTGCAATAAGATAAGTTCACTGACGTAGTTATGAAACTGTAAAGTGTATCACTTGTCTGGCAAATTATTCATTCAGAAGTTGCAGGCCTCAGGTACAATCACAGGATCACAAGAGACAGATGTAAAAATTTAGCTATACCAGCTACGCAGTAAGAAGAAATTTTTGCCCCGCTCTGAAGATATAGACCATAAATATAGTCCTGAAAAAATTTAGCTATACCAGCTATGCAATGGGGTAAAGTGTTCTGTTTGTCATGCCACTATACGTTCAGAAGTTGCTGGGTTTGTTCACAGCTCCAGCGCTGCAGCTCTTTATCCCAGGCCCCCAGTTATTTACAAACTTGTGCCCTGATATAATTCTTCTAAAGTAGAGTGAAGCAGGCCAGTTTATTTAGGTGCACTCTGTTACCATCGGCATTGCTTTTAAAGTGAGTTAATCAGTTAGCCTGCAGTGTCCCTTTAGGGTGCATGTTACCTGAGTACCGCTTGTTATTGTCCCCTCTGCAGCCGTCGCAAGGGTAGATAGTCCGGCCTGACCGGTAACATGTAGCGTTGCTGGTGTACCCCTTAGCCTGTATGATTTTGCAGCTCCGTCAGGGCTGAGACGGGTATGGAGATGGGGAGGGATCCTCCAAGATGGCGCCTGCAAGGTCCGTTAGGTGCGCAGCGTGGCGCAGTTATAAATGCCTTCCGAGGCAAGGGCGATTTTCGGCCCTTCACGATCTTGTCCTGGCCGGTTGGGGTCCTATTACAGCTACCCAACAAGGAGGCAACGTGGGAGAAGGCAGCTGGCAGCAGAAAATAGGATATATTTACAGTTGAATTGCGGAGCTCTTCTCCCTTGCTGCCAGCCGCTAGCTCCGCCCATCTTTATTGTATATATATATATATATATATATTCCTATATATATATGTTAATACTTATACCTGTACATCTATTCCTATAGATATATAGGTAAAAATATCTATTTTACATTAACATTATCATATATATATATATATATATTTATATATATGTATATATATATATTTAATAATACAAATTTAAATTTCTTTCTATGTGAACATACGAATGTAAAATATGCGTAACTCGCTTAGGGTTTGTCACTTTTAGTCTAAGACAGTAGGGTTAGCACACATGAAAAATGACTAATCTTTAAGCGCGTTCTTGAAATATTAAGTATTAAAAAAAATAATAATAATTATTATACATATTGTAAACAAATCTAAATAATTCTTAGAACATATATTTTTTTACAGCATGAATAATAAAGACAATAAAGAGATGTAATGGACTTTAGTACTTATAACATGAGAGATATGTTTAATTGGTTTAACCGCTTATGGGCTTGATTAGAAGTGACGCACTAACATTAGCACATGAATGATATTGGAATATCGCGGGTTTGTTAATTTGGACGCGCATTACAAGTTAAAAGAATGACTGAAGACCTTGTATAAAGGGTTAGGGATAAAATAAAAGTTGTACCAAACACAACATAAATACATTAAATTAAACTGTTATACTTATATAAACACTATCTGATAACAATTCTTTATATAAACATTAATAAAAAATATTTATAAGGGTTCAAAGGTATATTGTATGGCCATGTATTTGAATGCAAAGGGTTATAACCCCTTAACGACCAAGGACGCACAAGGTACGTCCTACAAAAACTGGCCGTTAATGACCATGGACGTACCTTGTACGTCCTCAGGGGTTTTAAGTGCTGGAAGCAATTGTGATCGCTTCCAGCCACTTTCAGGGTATTGCAGCAATGCCTTGATATTGAGGCATCATGCAGTACCCTCTGGTAAGCAACCAATACAGAGAGCGATGTGCCAATCGTTGGTGGTGTGGGAGGGATAGGGGGAGGGCGGGTGGGCAGCTCATCGCTGGTGGGAGCTTGAGGAGGGCGGGAGGGTGTGTGTGAGGGTTGGGAGGGGGCAGGAGTGGGTAGGAGTGGGTGGGACCTGACAGATTCCTGACAGATATCAGTGTTACAATGTAACTATCGCTAACATTGAAAAAAAAAAATGGTTTGGAAATAGCAAAGTGCTACTTGTACTTATAGCCCTATAACTTGCAAAAAAAGCAAGGAACATGTAAACATTGGGTATTTCTAAACTCAGGACAAAATTTAGAAACTATTTAGAATGGGTGTTTTTGGTGGTTGTAGATGTGTAAGATTTTAGCGGTCAAAGTTAGAAAAAGTGTGTTGTTTACAATTTTTTCAATTTTTTCATCATATTTTATAAAAAAAATGTATAGTAAATTATATGATATGATGAAAATAATGTTTTTTTAAAAAAAATCATTTAATGGCGAGAAAAATGGTATATAATATGTGTGGGTACAGTAAATGAGTAAGAGGAAAATTACAGCTAAACACACACACCCCAGAAATGTAAAAATAGCCCTGGTGGTCACTAATGGTAAGAAAATTGAAAAATGGTCTGGTCACTAAGGGGATAGTATATGTGTCTAAATAATAAATCAATAATATGTGTATTTACAGTAAGTATTTAACATTTCAATGTTCTTCACATATACATATATCAGTTTATATATATATAGGCAAGAGAGAAATGCACTCCTAACCTCCAGCAACAAAAATGCCCTGGGTGCAGCAAACAGTTAAACATGCAGAGAGAACAAGCGCACTCCACAGGAAACTTTTCAAATCACTTTATTCAGTGAACGTTTTCGGACTTGATGCAGTCCGTCCTCAGACCAAAAGTGTATCAACAGTTTACTTACCCTCCACCAACTATATACACCACCACCAAGTGAACAGACCGGGTTGCCACGCTCTCCCGGGTAGAACCGCCCCCTAAGGTGAACCGGGTAGAACTGCCCAGGATGATGACGTCACCTTAGGGGGCGGTTCTACCCGGGAGAGCGTGGCTACCCGGTCTGTTCACTTGGTGGTGGTGTATATAGTTGGTGGAGGGTAAGTAAACTGTTGATACACTTTTGGTCTGAGGATGGACTGCATCAAGTCCGAAAACGTTCACTGAATAAAGTGATTTGAAAAGTTTCCCCTGGAGTGTGCTTGTTCTCTCTGTATATATATATATATATATATGTATATATATATCAAAATTACACTTTTTTCTATGTGAAGAGCGTTGGATTTTAAAATATATGTGTAACATGCTTCAGGTTTCGACCTTTAGGTCTAAGCAGTGCCAAGTTAGTGCATATAAAGCACAAGTAATTTTAAGGAGCGTTATGTAAACATTAAATATAAAATATTTAAAAAATAATAATAGAAACATAGATATTGACGGCGGATAAGAGTCATAGGCCCAGCAAGTCTGTCCGATATTACCTAACAGTATAAACTTGTCTAGTTCATAGCCTTATGCTTGTCCCAGGCATTTTTAAAGTCCCCGACAGTGTTTGTTATTACTACCTCTTGAGGAAGTTTATTCCATAAATCAACCACTCTTTCTGTAAATAAGTGCTTCCTCAAATTACTCCTGAATCTACTACCGTTTAGCTTAATTATTATAGATACTGTAATATATATATATACTGAATATATATATATATATTTGAGTACATCTATAATAATTATTTACATTAATTATTTATATTTTTCAATAGTTTATATTTAATAAATTCATAAGGCACCTTATTACAACTCATGCCGGGTTAGAGCACATAAAGAATTAGTGCACTCCTGTCAGGTTTATGTGCGCAAACCCTACAGCAGTACACTAATTCTTCATGTGTGCTAACCAGACATGACTTATATTAAAGAAATGGTAAATTGAAGCATTTAACAAAAGCTAGAATTTACCATCACTAAAACTCAAGTGGACTTTAAGTAATCAATCATGTAAACAAGGGTGCTAAATCTCCCTTTCTGTGCCATTGCCCAGCGTTAAAACCTGTTAGTTGACATCCATGGCTATTGGTTCAGAGGTAAAATGTCACCTCATTGAAGGAAATCGATGTGCCTTGGGCAGCAGAGCCGCTGAGTTTAGTGATGTGTAAAGGCACAGAAAGGGTGAGTTTAGCACCCTTTTTTACATGTTTGATCACTTAAAGTCCACTTGATTTTTAGTGTTGGAAAATCCTAGCGTTTGTTATACTCTTGGATTTACCATCACTTTAAGGTGCGTTATGAATTCATTAAATATAAAATATTGATAAATATTAACAATTAATGCAAATAATTATTATAGATGTACAAAGATATTCTAAAAAATCCATAGCATATATATATATATATATATATATATATATATATTATTTTTATAGTATCTATAATAATTAGTAATAATTATTCTTAATATTTATCAAATTTTATATTTAATATTTACATAGCACACCTTAAGAGAACTAATTCTTCATGCGTGCTAACCCAACACTGCATTAGACCTAAAGTGCGAAACTATAAGCGCTCTACACATATTTTACATTCCAATGTTCTTCAGATAGATTTGTTTTACATTTTTATTATTAAATATATAATTCTATTTATATGCCTGATAATGTTAATGTAAACTATATATATGTAGATATATATATTTAATATAAAAATACCAGTTTCCTATATGTTAAGATTGGAATGTGAAATATTAATAACTCTTGTCGGGTTAGCACGCTGCACTCTCCATTAAAGTCTATGGGGCCCTTGTACAAAGCAGCGTAAGCTGCTCCAGAGCCCTTATGAGGCAGGTACACACATGCAAGCCTGCGTCCCACAACGTAAGAAGCAGTGGTCATTGCACTCTTCGCTACCTCTCAGGTAGCGGAGAGACATCACCCCAAACTTGCTTGCTGATTATGTAATGATACATATGGGCAGCAGACAAACAGGATCCGTTGCCCATATCCTGCAAAGGCATGCGGAGGACTTCTCAAGTTGAGAAGCTTGTCCATTTGACTTGTAATACATGGAGACTTATGAGGAGAATAAGTTAATGCGGTCAGAAGTCCGCGTGTTGAGTTTCAATCGTATGCAAAAGTTTTGCTTTCAACTTGTAATTTGAGTGCTAACCTGCGCACAAAAAGATTAACCTTGAGCGATAGTGCTAAATAGCGCTCCACTTTTAATCTGGCCCTATGTGTGTCTAGTTTAAATTCCAAAACCTTGTTAATTGTAACACTGTTAACATGTGTACACTCTAGTAGAGCATCATTTTTCATCAGTTTTGTTCATTATTGTATTCCACTTTGAGTTTAATAAAGATGGTAAATATGTTTACGCCACAGGTTTTTGCCAAATTATTAAATTTTTAATATAATAAGTTACATAATAGCATTTGAAACATAAATAACAGTGTAACCTTTATATAAACATTGTGAATAAACAACCAAAAAATTGTAGTGTGTTTATAAGCTTCTAAATAATTCAATAATTAAATAAAAAATAAGCCTATATTTCTAGAGAGCTTAATGAAATATAATGTTATTCCTATATTGCTATTAAAGGGACACTGAACTCAATTTTTTTCTTTCATGATTCAGATAGAGTATGACATTTTAATCAACTTTTTAATTTACTACTTTTATCAAATTTTCTTCATTCTCTTGCTATCTTTATTTTAAAAGCAGGACTGTAAAATCTTAGCAGCCAGCCCATTTTAGGTTCAGCACTATGGATAGCACTTGTTTATTGAAGGCTTACATTTACCCACCAATAAAGCAAGCATAACCCAGGTTCTCAACCAAAAATGGGCCGGCTCCTATGCATCACGTTCCTGCTTTTTAAATAAAGATAGCAAGAGAACGAAGAAAAATTGATAATAGAAGTAAATTAGAAAGTTGCTTAAAATTGCATGCTCTATCTGAATCATTAAATAAAAAAATTGGGTTTAGTGTTCCTTTAAGTGTAATGGGGAAAAAAGAAATGCCACACATATATTGCTATATAATTTAATGAAAAACATAATAATTTAACACAATTTTGCTATTGCATTTAATAAAAAATATTTTTTTACCACATCTGACCATAAAGTATGTTGACTTTACATTATGTTACAACAAAAAACTTTATGAATAATATTTGTCTCATACATGCATGCCTTGAAGTAACTATTTAGTTATGACAATAGAACCTGCATAGCATGATGCTTTTAAATAGAGGTTGTTATTGGTGATTAGATATAAACATCACAATTCAGTTTCCATTATTTCAAGGTCATATGTACTAAGTAAAATCATTATTACATGTTGGTCAAATACAGTTCTAATTTGTAGTTTTGTTTATTATCCATCACACATTCTGTAATGTGCAGAAAATAAACCTGGTGCTATGAATATACAGTATATGTATAGTGCAGAATTATTATCTTGTAGACTTCTGGAAATATAAATGGACCACATTTTGCACAAGATTAACAAAATGGTTGTTAAAGCGTTAAGGGTATATTAAAGACCTTCACTAACTTTGTACATAGCTCTAGGTGCGCTTTCTGCACATTGCGGAATTTGTGTTGGATTATAAAAAGAAAACTGTATATTAGGACTATATATGAGAGATATGTATAACTGATAGCTAATACATTAGTTTATATGCCAACAAGAGTATTTCAATCTCTTATACAAAAGGATGCACCTCACTACTGGACTTCATTTGTTGTGGTGGTACAGGTTCTGTGTTCCTCTAATCTGAACCTAATGCTTTGTTCACATCTGTAACCAGATTAAACAAATGATTCTTTAGGTTTTAGCATTTTATTTATGTCAGACTGCTTGGATTGGATCCAGAGTACATTAGCCAGAATAGTTAAAAGATTAATGTTAGCATATAAACAATTTAGACATGTGGGCATGTAAAAAAAATGTTAAACAGAAGGCTATGTACATATATACAGGTATATATATTTTCAATTTACCCGGGTAATAGATAGTATTTGCATCCTCCATATCCACACTCACTGGGACACCAACAGCTGCCATTTTAAAGATTCAGTTCTTGTTGCTTCTCTTATAATTGTCACTACTATGAATATTAATTACAGGAGATCTTAATCTGAGATCCACCAACTGTTCTCTTGGGCAATTTAGTATTTTTTACAGCTGTGTTACAATCATAAATTCAATACTATATATAATAATATATATAAGGTATATTTTTGCACTACTGATTTTGTTGGTGCAAGAGTAAGTTGAAAAGTTTGATGACTCCTTCAAGTAGTGTTACATTCTTAACATGAATTTTGGGCCTTTGTGTTTGTTTGGGAGATTGTGAAAAATATTAGAAGTAATTTATTAAGTTTTGTGCTTGTGCACAATCAGAAATATTGCTTTCTTATTTAACACTTTGAAAACCTGTTATTAGATATTAACTCTTGCTATTGTGCATTCAAATACACTTTAAAAGTTATATAAATACATTTATGTAGGGTGAATTAATGCTTAATAAATATGAAAGAAAGGGTTAATAAAGAAAAACATTTTGGGGAAGGGTTAAAGAGATTAAGGTATATAACAAGGGGAGAAATGGGAAGGCGACAAGGATTTGTATATGTTATTAAAGGGACACTCAAGTCAAAATTAAACTTTCATTATTCAAATAGAGCATGCAATTTTAAACAACTTTTCAATTTACGTCCATTAACAAAATGTGCAGTCTTTTTATATTTAAACTTTTTGAGTCACAAGCTCTTAGTGAGCATTTGTAAGAATTCACAGAATAAGCGTATATGCATTAGTGATTGGTTGATGGCTGTCACATGGTACGTGTATGCATTTGTGATTGGCTGATGGCTGTCACATGGTACAGGGGAGGTGGAAATAGACATAACTTTTAAAATTGTCAGCAAAAAATCTACTACTCATTTGAAGTTCAGACTAAAGGGCCAAATTTTTAAGCAATGTATGGTGCCAAATACATCTGTTTCCGTGTGAGCCTTAAGACCGCTGCTCCTTAACTGGTCCGCCGCCTCTGAGCGACAGACAGCAATCAATCCGATCAGATATGATCGGGTTGTTTAAAACCCCATGCTAATAGCCGATTGGCCGCGAATCTGCAGGGGGCGACATTGCACAAGCAGTTCACTAGACCTGCTTGTGCAATGCTAAATGCTGACAGCGTATGCTGTCGGCATTCAGCGATGTCTGTCGGACATGATCCGCTGAGCGGATCATGTCAGACAGACACATGATAAATCGGCCCCTATATGCTATTGCATTGTATTTTTATCATGCATTTGTTGATTATGCAAATCTGCTGTGTTTACTGGTCCTTTAAACCTTTTATTAAAACTGTGCATTCGCCAGTTTCGTTATCTGCCAAATGTGTAAGAAGGCAGCCGCTCGTGTCCTTTAGCTCTTTTAAGAGGCAGATCTATTCTTGTGAAAGTGAAACAAACGAAGATCTGTGCAAAGCATACAGTAAGGAATGAAAGAGACAGTCCAAGCTCCAATTTAAGAATAAAAGTTCAGCATGTATTAAAAAAAATTGCAGTTAAATTGTAGTTTCAACATCACCATCAGTTTTAACAAACAGCATTGATCCAACACATTTCCTGCCCATACGGCACTTCACCAGGGAGGTGCGAATCCAGATCTTAATATATTGCATTTTTATAAGAAGAATTCTGGTTTTGAAAAGAGTCGAAGGCCACAAGCTGTCTTAACCAATATGAATATTGTAGTGAGCTCTATTTTTCCAGAAGCACAAAAATATAAAAGCATTATTAGCGTGCAATACAACTTGCATTGTTGCGCTCAACTTGTGTTTTTCTAATATAGAGGTTGAGCGCAATAAGTTGTATGATAATTATCTGCATGTTAGAGGCTACAAATGACACACTCACAATCAACCATTTTTATTTTTTATCATAAACACCTTTTTCATTACCAGTGTGTTAAAAAAAACTGTCATATACTTAAAGGGACACTGAACCCAAATTTTTTCTTTTGTGATTCAGATAGAGCATGCAATTTTAAGCAACTTTCTAATTTACTCCTATTATCAATTTTTCTTCGTTCTCTTGCTATCATTATTTGAAAAAGAAGGCATCTAAGCTTTTTTGTGGTTTCAGTACTCTGGACAGCACTTTTTTATTGGTGGATGAATTTATCCACCAATCAGCAAGGACAACCCAGGTTGTTCACCAAAAATGGGCCGGCATCTAAACTTACATTCTTGCATTTCAAATAAAGATACCAAGAGAATGAAGAAAATTTGATAATAGGAGTAAATTAGAAAGTTGCTTAAAATTTCATGCTCAATCTGAATCACGAAAGAAAAATTTTGGGTACAGTGTCCCTTTAACATATGTCAGTCCTGTTTGGCTAATCACAATCCAAATACTCTATAATTAACAACACATTTACAGGACCAGTTTTAACAGTTAAAAGAACCAGGCAATACTTTTCAAATTATTAACGAGTACCACAAATGTTTGTGAATGTAAATTTGCCCTTGCGTAAAGCACACTGACATATTAGATGACATTAAGAAATGTCACCAAAAGGACACTAATGCTGCCTGTTTAATCAATTAAAGTTAAAATAATTATAATAAGCACTTTTATATTATTAATAATTAGCCAAACAAATAACACAATATTGACACGCCCACTATACAAAAATGTCTTACATACATACACTAATGTAAAAAAGTGATAGACAGGTGTGAAAAATGCTATAAAGTAAGAATGCATTCAAAAATAGAAATGTTAGTAGTTTGTTTTTAATACTTAAAAAAATGCAAATTGAGTGAAAAGAATAAAAATCTAAATCAAATCAATATTTGATGTGACCACCCTTTGCCTTCAAACAACATCAATTCTTCTAGGTCCACATGCCCAAAGTCAGGGATTTTTAGGCATATAGTCAGGTGCATGTTTAAACAATTATACCAAACAGGTACTAGTGATCATCAATTTAATATGTAGGTTAAAACACAATCATTAACTGAAACGAAAACAGCTGTGTAAGAAGAATAAACTGGGTGAGGAACAGCCAAACCTTCGGCTAGATTACAAGTTTTTGTCGGTAAGGCTGTGCGGGGATAACAAGTCTTTTTTTCTTACCGCTCACTTAAGCCAAAGCTGGTATTACAAGTTTTCTTCAAGCCGGCGTTAGCCTCAGAAAAGTGAGCGTTGAGCAAAATTTAGCTCCACATCTCACTGTAATACCAGCACTGCTTACGGTAGCGGTAAGCTGGCAAAACGTGCTCGTGCACGGTTTCCCCATAGGAAACAATGGGGCTGAGCTGGCTGAAAAAAAACCTAACACCTGCAAAAAAGCAGCGTTCAGCTCCTAACGCAGGCAGCCCCATTGTTTCCTATGGGGAAATTAATTTTATGTCTGCACCTAACACACTAACATGAACCCTGAGTCTAAACACCCCTAATATTACACTTACTAACCCCTAATCTGCCGCCCCCGACATCGTCGCCACCTACATTATATTATTAACCCCTAATCTGCCCCCCCAACGTCGCCCCAACTATATTAAATTTATTAACCCATAATCTGCCACCGCCAACGTCGCCGCCACTATAATAAATTTATTAACCCCTAAGCTGGCAAAACGTGCTCGTGCACAATTTCCCCATAGGAAACAATGGGGCTGAGCTGGCTGAAAAAAAACTTAACACCTGCAAAAAAGCAGCGTTCAGCTCCTAACGCAGCCCCATTGTTTCCTATGGGGAAATGGATTTTATGTCTGCACCTAACACCCTAACATGAACCCTGAGTCTAAACACCCCTAATATTACACTTATTAACCCCTAATCTGCCGCCCCCGACATCGTTGCCACCTACATTATATAATTAACCCCTAATCTGCCCCCCCAACGTCGCCCCAACTATATTAAATTTATTAACCCCTAATCTGCCACCCCAACGTCGCCGCCACTATAATAAATTTATTAACCCCTAAACCTAAGTCTAACCCTAGCCCTAACACCCCCTAACTTAAATATAATTAAATACATCTAAATAAATTTACTACAATTAAATAAATTATTCCTATTAAAAACTAAATACTTACCGATAAAATAAACCCTAAGCTAGCTACAATATAACTAATAGTTGCATTGTAGCTAGCTTAGGAATTATATTTATTTTACAGGCAACTTTGTATTTATTTTAAGTAGGTAGAATAGTTATTAAATAGTTATTAACTATTTAATAACTTCCTAGTTAAAATAAGTATACATTTTCCTGTAAAATAAATCCTAACCTAAATTACAATTACACCTAACACTACACTATCATTAAATTAATTAAATAAATTACCTACAATTACCTACAATTAAATTAAATAAACTAAAGTACAAAAAACCCCCACTAAATTACAGAAAATAAAAAAGAATTACATTTTTTTAAAACTAATCTAATCCCCCTTATACAATAAAAAAGCCCCACAAAATGATAAAATTCCCTACCCTATACTAAATTACAAATAGCCCTTAAAAGGGCCTTTTGCGGGGCATTGCCCCAAAGTAATCATCTCTTTTACCTGGAAAAAAACATACAATACCCCCCCAACATTAAAACCCACCACCCACACACCCAACCCTACTCTAAAACCCACCCAATCCCCCCTTAATAAAACCTAACACTACCCCCTTGAAGATCACTCTACCTTGAGCTGTCTTCACCCAGCCAGGCACAAGTGGACGTCCAGAGAGGCAGAATTCGTCATCCGATCCAGCCAGAAGAAGACATCCAGACCGGCAGAAGTCTTCATCCAGACGGCATTTTCTATCTTCTTTCATCCGGAGCAGAGCGGGTCCATCTTGAAGACATCCAACGTGGAGAATCCTCTTCCATCCGACAGCAACTGAAGAATGAAGTTCCTTTAAGTGATGTCATCCAAGATGGCGTCCCTTCAATTCCGATTGGCTGATAGAATCCTATCAGCCAATCGGAATTAAGGTAGGAAAATAGAAGGAGGCAAAGATTTCCAAAGCTCTAAGGGTACTTCATCCCTCCCACCTCTCTGGTGTGTCAGTTTTATATATAGCCAAGCAAGGAAAAGCAAAAAGTTAGGAAAGGGTGTGTTTCATGGACTCTCACCACCATGAAAAAAATAGATTTATCAGGTAAGCATACATTTTGTTTAATTTTATAAGGTGGTGAGAGTCCACAATTCATTACTTCTGGGAACTAATACCCAAACTGTGGTGTCCATGAATAATTTAGGCAGGACAACTTTTTTATGGAAGGCAAGCACCTACATTTTTGGGCACAGTTGCTTGGAGCACTTTCCTACCAAAAGCCACTTCAGAAAAAGCAAAATCATCAAAGTGGTAGAAATAGTATGTATGGATAACCATGTGCCTTGCAATTTTTTTCGATATAAACCTAATTTTTAGAAGACTTTCCCATCTCCAAGTAAACCTTGAGAATCAAAATATTTAGATAAGAAGGTAAATTTACGTCTGTGGTCCTTTTGGCCTATACATGGACCCAAGGAAAGAAAATAGCAAATTAAATGATTGAATAAAATCCCTACTAGCTTGTTAGCAGAAATTGAATGGCCTCACTACCTCTGACAAAGAGGTAAGAAGAGAAAGAACTATAGTCTCTTGGTTTAAAGTTATCAGAAAAGACCACCAATGGTAAAAAGAGAAATTTTGTCCTAAAACCCCTTATCCTGTTGAAAAATAAGTGAAGGAGACCCACAAGACAGAGACAATTTAGAAAACTCTTATGGCAGAAGAAATTGGAAAAGAAACAAGATCTTTCCAGACAGAATAAAAATGTCTAACCTGTGCATAGAGAGAAAGACCTGCAAAACTTTTAGGACCAATTTATGGTTCCAAAGTGGAGAAATTGAATAATCACTTGTCTTAACCTGACCAAAACCTGAAGAAAGTTCAAAATAAAAAGGAGCTTAGCAATTTTCTTTAAAAATAACACAGAAATTGCTGAAATCTGGCCTTGTTAGCAGATAAATCCTTTTTCATAAACCTTCTTTTAAAAACTGAAGAAATCTAGGAATGTTAAAGGGACACTGAACCCAAATTTTTTTTCTTTCGTGATTCAGATAAAGCATGACATTTTAAGCAACTTTCTATTTTACTCCTATTATCAAATTTTCTTCATTCTCTTGGTATCTTTATTTGAAATGCAAGAATGTAAGTTTAGATGCCGGCCCATTATTGGTGAACAACCTGGGTTGTTCTTGCTGATTAGTGGATTAATTCATCCACCAATAAAAAAGTGCTATCAAGAGGTCTGAACCAAAAAAAAGCTTAGATGCCTTCTTTTTCAAATAAAGATATCAAGAGAACAAAGAAAAAATTGATAATATGAGTAAATTAGAAAGTTGCTTAAAATTGCATGCTCTATCACGAAAGAAAAAATTTGGGTTTAGTGTCCCTTTAAATGAATGCCAGATGAATTGTTGCCAAGAAAAAAAAAATCATCTTGTTACAGCTCTCTCTTGTATCTGACTTTCTGACCTGAGCATCAGGGAAAAAAACGCTTTGTTTTAAAATAGGGCGTTCAATCTCCAAATATTCAAGTTGAAAAACTGGAGATCTTGATAGAAGGAACCTTGAGAGGGGAAGTGGTATCTTTGTGAAAAAGATCACAGAGGACAACTAAACATCTGAACCTGATTTGCAAATCAAGATCTGCAAGGCCAAGCTAGAGTAATAAAGATTACTGATGATAGCTCTAGAACTGATAAATTAAATGACAAGACATCAGACTCTCTCTGATAGGCCCTACTTATCTACAATCTAAGTAAAAACTTCTAAAAGTAGAGACTTATCCCCAGAATGAAGGGATTGCTACTGAGAAAATCTGCTTCCCAGATATACTCACCTTGGAGATAAAATGCAGAAAGAGTACAGAGATTGTTCTTTGTGCTAGTCAAATGTCGAGAAACTTGTTTAATCGCTAAAGAAAAGCAAGATCCCTATTGATGATCGATATAGGACAGTGCTGTGCCATTATCAGATTGAAATCAAAGAAAAGTCCAGCTATGAGAACTCCAGAAAAAGCACGAAGTTCTAAAAAATGTATGGATAACTTCAACTCCTGTGGAGATCCATCTACCTGTGCCCTATTGGACCCTCATACTGAATCCCAACTTGAAAGATATGCTTCTGTTGAGATTATTGTCCAAGTGTAACTGACAAGAGATTCTCCCAAAGAAAAGGAATGGTAATATATCTACCAGGATAGAGACTACTTTATTGAGAAATTCAAAAGGATCCCTTGAGAAAGCTGATTGTAGTCCTTGCACCGTTGACCTATAATGCAAAGATGAAGAAGACACATGTAAAATCAAGCAAATGGAATAGCATCTGATGCAGCAATCATAAGACCATGCCATACATAGGACTACTTAAGGCTAGAAATTGACTGTTGGGTCTAGCACATGTTGTCTCTAACCTAGGTCCCCATAGGACTGTTGAAAAAACTCTCATAGATATTAAGTCTATTATGACTCCAAGGAAAAAGACCCTTATAAGAAGAGAAAGAAAACTCTTTGTAACATTATACTCCAAACAACAAAATACTGTTGTTATGAAACCCAAAGATTTAAGGGACAGTCTAGTCAAAATTACACTTTCATGATTCAGATAGGGTATGCATTTTTAAAACACTTTCCAATTTACTTTTATCATCAAATTTGCTTTGTTCTCTATATATTCTTTGTTGAAAGCTAAACCTAGGTAGGCTCATATGCTAATTTCTAAGGCTAAAATACAACAGAAGGCTGCGCTAATTACCATACAACATGAATCTTGGAACAGGGTAGAAACTTGATTACGAATCCACATAACAGTTGAAATGAACCGATGACAGGCCGGGTTTAAGCCAACAGGAATGCCGCTGTTCACGAATCGGTGGGTTTCCTCTCCACAGATGAAAACGAAAAGCTGAAGTACAAGAACAGGAGACAACGCAAATCTGATTCAAGGTATTATTTAATATGCAAATAAAACCACACGCTAGTAATACACACTTACTAGAAAAATACAAAGAATCAGCCCCAAAGACATGGATTGGAGTGGTAATCGATATCCTTGTAGCATACAGCAACCAGAGTCTACGTGAACCAGGTGATCAAAAACTTCAAAAGTTCCCGGCTCGTATAGCGATTGTGTAGCCGCCTGAGTACGTCACTGGAAGCCGTTCTCCTTCTCCTATGGATCCTTATGTAGACCAAAATTAGCTCAACACGTTTCGCCGGTGACACCCCGGCTTTATCAAGAGTAATTGGTCAGTGGTACCACTAGTCCATATATACAGGAACTCAGTACCCACAATAAGTGAAAGTCCATAATCATAGGATACTATGTAAGTCCCAACTATGTGAATAAATTTACATGACGGTTTAAAACACATAAAATAGAAAAAAACATAATAGCAAATTCATCCTGAAAAAATAATAATACAATATACTCAATAAATAATATACTTTAAAAATAATATAATTTAATCTAAATACTTTAATAAGAAAAATAAAAACAATATTACAATAATATACCTCATAAACACAAATGCAAAACTAAACACAGCACTAAAAACAGCATACAAAATTCATTATAAAAAATTCATTATAAAAACGTTTGTACATCTAGGTCAATATTTAGGGGCTGTGATTCTATTATAGATTTAAAAAATATTTTCACACAAATCATGTGTTTGATGTATAATTTTAGTCCTACTAAAAAGTGCGTGTTTACAGCGTTAGTGATAAAGGTGTATTGGTGATTATTCTTCTAATTGGCAACTTTATAATTGCCTGATGCAACTGTTGTATCGTTTCTAATAATGTGTTAAGAAAAAAGTATGCGTTTAGAATTGATCGATCTGTGTCCGATGTTACTTAAATACTACTGTTCTTTAAGTTCTGGCTGTTGTGCATAAATGGCTAACTTGCAATATTCTTCTGTTTCTTTAAACTTAGAAGTTGTATCTCTGATACATATGCAATGTTACAATTGTTGCAATTGAAATTTTAACTGTACTTTATAAGTAAATAAATAAATCAAATCGAACTGTTTGTATATAAAAAATGTTTTACTTAGAACTGGATTAAAAAACTGATTCTACTACCTTAGACAATTCATAACATATCAGCATATATATTAGAGCATGTTAGAGTACATCCTATATAAAAGATACAATAAAAGATACAATAAAAACTGGATATTTATGCAGTAAGTTCAGATATTGTAATCCTTTAGGGTGATCCTAAGTTGTGGCCACAACTTGTCCTGAGACTGTTAAAATCCAAATGTGGTATTTGCAGGTTAAAAGTTTACAGCTATAATCCCCCTAACCGGACCTCCGATACTCCTTACCTCCGTGTTTTTTTTTACCTTCTTTGTGATGCCGTGGGTTCTGGGAAGAGTGCTTCTATGAACAAGCTGAGTTCTCCAGGCGGCGTGCCGCTGTTTGAATTTCTTCCGCAACTACTTCCTACCCAGGTGTGCGTCTGACGTTGTACACGGAGGACCTATCGGGCAACCGGATCGTGGGGGGAGTGTTCCTGTGCTGGAGCCAATAGTATCCACACTCAATGTCGGGTTTTCTACGCGTTTCAGCGCCGTGACTTGCGCCTTTATCAAGACTGTATAATCTAGTGTGTCCTTTAGGCTCCTTTATAGTGCTTATGAAATTAGGATACTCCCCCTAATTAGATGCAAGAGTTTTCTCTTAGTATGCTTATGGTATGTAAGATATATTTTTTAAATCTATAATAGAATCACAGCCCCAACTCACAGCTCTTTTCGAGCGCTCCCCACCCCACCTTGCACACTTTTACACAATCTGATATTGGGAGCATATCAGACTTGGGGAAGCAAGTTGAGTCTGATCTACACATCACTCCACACCACCCTTTTTTGTAGGTCAATATTTAGGCCTAATGGAGCAAGACTTCTTAACCTATAGATCCATTCCGTTTCTTTCCTCCTGAGTTGGAGTAATCTATTACTCGTTCCTGGGGGTACCCAGTCAATAATTTGAATGTGTAAATTACGTGTATCACTACCATGTATTGGCGTGAAGTGAACAGGCACACTATGCTTATCAAACTTCACCCTTATATTATACAAATGTTCACTGAACCTTTTGGAAGTTATTCTCTTTGTACGACCAATATAAATAAGGTCACATTTGCAGGAAAGAAGATACACAGTGTAGGTGGTTTGGCAATTACATCTATGTTTCATATTGAAATATTCAGAACCGTTATGATTAAAAAATGTATCCCCAGTCTTAACAAAGGGACACATCAGGCAATTAGATTTTTTACATTTAAAAGTGCCTCTAGGAGCTGACAACCAATTGTGTAAACCTCCATTAAGGGTACTATTAATGGGGTCTTTGTTTCTCAGTTTGCTAGGTGCTAAAAAGTTTTTTAAATTCTTATTTTTCTTAAATGTAATTGTGGGTTTATCACCTATTATATTACCTAGGATGGGGTCAGACTTTAGGATTCCCCAATGTTTATTCAAGATTTTAGTAATAGCAGGAGCCCCTTCATTAAAATGGGTAATAAAACGAGTGGGATGTTTGTTAATATTCTTAGTATTATCCATGTTAAAATTCACTGATGGATTCTTATTATTCCTATTTAATAAATTATTTCTGTCACAATTAATAGCCTTCCTAAGGAATTTGTCATCTAAAATGCAAGCTTCTTTTACGAAATCAGACATATTAGTACAATTACGTCTGATGCGAATATATTGGTTCACTGGAATATTACTTTTCCAGCTACTCAAATGAGCACTACTTGCATCAACAAAACTATTCTTGTCTACTAGTTTTCTAAAATTACGGACAAACACCTTATTACTTAAATTGTCAACGTATAAAACAATATCCAACAATTCTATACTAGCTGTGGAACTATTTCCACTGAATTTTAAATTAAAATCATTCTTATTAATATAATTTGTAACATCAGAAAGTGTTTCTTCAGTCAATTTCCAAAGGATATTCAAATCGTCAATGTATCTATAGTATTTTTGGATATTATTTATAAAGGGATTATTATTCCAAATAAAATTCCTTTCAAAACTATCCATAAAAATATTTGCATATGCAGGGGCAAACGTAGTCCCCATTGCAGTCCCCTTCAGCGGCAAATAATATTTATCATTAAACTCAAAATAGTTATGAGACAATATAAATAAAATAGAATCCAAGAGGAATTGAAGATGGACCTTAGGGATATCATACCCATCAAAAGCCTGTTCAATGGCTTCTACAACTTTATTATGGGGGATCACTGTATACAGTGAAGAAACATCAAAAGTCGCCCATCTCAAATCATCTCCCCAAATAAGACCCTCAAAAAGTCTAATGGTCTCTGCAGTGTCCTTAAGGTAAGCTTGTGTTTTAACCACCAGGGGTTGAAGAAAATAATCCACGTATTTGGACAGATTATGACAGAGGGACCCTATACCCGATATAATGGGACGTCCCGGAGGATTTAATAAATCCTTATGAATTTTGGGGAGATGATAAAAGGTGGGCACCTTTGGATCCAACTGTTTAATAAAATTAAATTCATCTTGGTTAAGTACCCCCTGTTCTTTTGCATTCCCCAAGAGAAAATCCAATTGTTTAGAAAAATCGGATGTGGGATTGAATGTAAGACATTTATATGTTTATGAATCACCTAAAATATTATGTGCTTCTTTGACATAAGCCTCACTATTTTGGATGACTAGGCCACCACCTTTATCAGCCGCCCTTATTACCACAGCTTTATTATTATTTAATATATTCAAAGCCATCCTTTCACTCTTTGTGAGGTTGTCATTATATTTATTCACATTACACTTGGATAACTCAATGTCTAAATCTCTACAGACCAACTTATTAAACAGGGAAAGCTGTTCACCCTGCATATGTTGAGGATAAAAACAAGATTGTCCTTTAAAACTTGTATGCCTAACTTGTGGATCCTCCTCATACAGAGAAAGGTCTATCAGATTACACTATCCACAAGCAAATCAGGAACTGGAGTAATGCCTCCAGCTTCTGCTTCTAAACTTTTAAGTGTACAAAGTGTTTGAATATCATTACCCTCTAAAAATCTATTATTAGGCTTTTCATAACTTATGTTGTCTTTTAGAAAGTACCTTTTCATGGTCATCTTCCTTATGTATTTTTGAATATCCATATATGCATAAAACTTGTTGGGCTTAGATTTCGGGGCAAAATTTAAACCCTTTCCCAACAACCTAATATCATCATTCGACAATACTAAATCTGATATATTAACAATGTCCTTCTTCATTTGTTCTAGTTTAACTTTCTTCTGTTCCCTCATCTTGGTCCTAATTCCTCCTCTTGTACCTTGTCTATTTCTAATGGTCTTTTTTGAGGTCTTTCTCTCGTTTCCCAATTTTTTGGATTTCCTCCTTCCCAACACTGGTTCCTGTCCCCGGAGTTGTTTCCTTGATCGTTGTCTAAAAAATGAGATTGAATGGGGGATTTAGGTTTAGCACCTAATCTGTGCCAAACCGGACCTTTGGGGGAAACTGGCATAGTTTGATTGCCTAAGATTTCATATCTATTTTTGCTGTTGATATTCGTATTATTATTATTGTTATAATAGGAAGGACCTCTATTACTATTTAAACAAGCTCTATTATAATCATTAGTTGGAAAATGTGACAAACTATTTCGGTAACCTCTCTGTTGATAATTATTAGAATGTATTCATTTATAATTAGGTGAATTTTTAAATGAGGGATGCCAGGGCAGATTTTGTTCAATCTTTCTTGAATGATCCACTGGATAGAAGTGAATCTTATCTTTTTTCCATCCATTCATTCCATTATTATTATTCTTGTTTTTGTAGTTATTATTAACACTATATTGTTTATTATTAGTATTGGGGATCCTCCTGTTGGTTGTATTACCTAAATCCCTATCTCTTAAGGGGAATTTATTCGTATTAGCATTTCTTACCTCCCAAGTGTGATCCTCCTGTATCGGATTACCAAATTCATCCAAAAACTCAAAAGGGACAGATACAGTATCAGAGTTAACTTTATTATATGTATGAATCACCTCATCCTTGTAATCTTTTAAATCTCTTGCCATTTTTTTCTGTTTTTTTAAATTTAATTCCCTTTTCAAGTTTAGCAATCCTTCACCAAGATTATGAGTTTTGCATTAACAGGGGTGCATTGCTAACGCGTCTTTTATTTTTAACGCTCCCTTAAAGGGATACTGAACCCACATTTTTTCTTTTGTGATTTAGATAGAGCATGCAATTTTAAGCAACTTTCTAATTTACTCCTATTATCAAATTTGGACAGCACTTGTTTATTGGTAGATGAATTTATCCACCAATCAGCAAGAACAACCCAGGTTGTTCACAAAAATGGGCCGGCATTTAAACTTACATTTTTTATTTTCAAATAAAGATACCAAGAGAATAAAGAACATTTGCTAATAGGAGTAAATTAGAAAGTTGCTTAAAATTGCATGCTGTATCTGAATCACAATAGAAAAAATTTGGGTTCAGTGTCCCTTTAAGACAACGCTGGTATTACGGTTTTTTTAAACCCGACATCAGCCGCAAAAAGGTGAGCGTAGAGCAAAATTTAGCTCCAAATCTCACCTCAATACCAGCGTTGCTTACGGTAGCGGTAAACTGGCTCCCCATAGGAAACAATGGGGCTGAGCCGGCTGAAAAAAAACCTGCAAAAAAGCAGCGTTCAGCTTCTAACGCAGCCCCATTGATTCCTATGGGGAAAGGAATTTTATGTCTACACCTAACACCCTAACATGAACCCCGAGTCTAAACACCCCTAATATTACACTTATTAACCCCTAATCTGCTGCCCCCGACATCGTCGCCACCTACATTATAATTATTAACCCCTACTCTGCCACTCCGGACACCTCCGCCACCTACATTATATGTATTAACCCCTAATCTGCCGCCCCCAACATTGCCGAACCCTACATTATATTTATTAACAGCTAATCTGCCCCCCAATGTCACTGCAACTATATTAAATGTATTAAGCCCTAATCTGCCGTTGCCAACGTCGCCGCCACTATAATAAAGTTATTAACCCCTAAACCTAAGTTGAACCCTAACACCCCCCTAATTTAAATATAATTTAAATAAATCTAAATAAAATCACTACAATTAAATAAATGAATCCTATTTAAAACTAAATACTTACCTATAAAATAAACCCTAAGATAACTACAATATAACTAATAGTTACATTGTAGCTATTTTAGGATTTATATTTATTTTACAGGCAAGTTTGTATTTATTTTAACTAGGTACAATAGTTATTAAATAGTTATTAACTATTTAATAACTACCTAGTTAAAATAAAGACAAGTTTACCTGTAAAATAAATCCTAACCTAAGTTACAATTACACCTAACACTACACTATCATTACATTAATTTACTAAATTACCTACAGTTAAATACAATTAAATTAAATAAACTAAAGTACAAAAAAACCCCACTAAATTACAGAAAATAAAAAAAATATTTACAATTTTTTTAAACTAATTACACCTACTCTAATCCCCTAACAAAATAAAAAAGCCCACCAAAATAATAAAATTCCCTAACCCTATACTAAATTACAAATAGCCCTTAAAAGGGCTTTTTGTGGGGCATTGCCCCAAAGTAATCAGCTCTTTTACCTGTAAAAAAAATACAATACCCCCCCACATTACAACCCACCACCCACACACCCAACCCTACTCTAAAACCCACCCAATCCGTCCTTAATAAAACCTAACACTACCCCCTTGAAGATTACCCTACCTTGAGCCGTCTTCACCCAGCAGGGCACAAGTGGTCCTCCAGAGGGGAAGAATTCTTCATCCGATCCGGGCAGAAGAGGACCTCCAGATGGGCAGAAGGCTTCAGCCAGGCGGCATCTTCTATCTTCATCCATCCGGAGCAGAGTGGGTCCATCTTCAATCCAGCTGACGCAGAGCATCCTCTTCAAACGAAGTCCAAGCGAAGAATGAAGGTTCCTTTAAATTACGTCATCCAAGATGGTGTCCCTTGAATTCCGATTGGCTGATAGACTTCCAACCCTCTGGAGGACCACTTGTGCCCGGCTGGGTGAAGACGGCTCAAGGTAGGGTGATCTTCAAGGGGGTAGTGTTAGGTTTTTTAAGGGGGGATTGGGTGGGTTTTAGAGTAGGTTTGGGTGTGTGGGTGGTGGGTTTTAATGTGGGGGGTATTGTATTTTTTTTCTACAGGTAAAAGAGCTGATTACTTTGGGGCAAATGCCCCGCAAAAAGCCTTTTTAAGGGCTATTTGTAATTTAGTATAGGGTAGGGAAATTTATTATTTTGGGGGGCTTTTTTATTTTGTTAGGGGGATTACAGTAGGTGTAATTAATTGTAAATATTTTTTATTTTCTGTAATTTAGTGGGGGGGGTTTGTACTTTAGTTTATTTAATTTAATTGTATTTAATTGTAGGTAATTTAGTAAATTAATTTAATGATAGTGTAATGTTAGGTGTAATTGTAACTTAGGTTAGGATTTATTTTACAGGTAAATTTGTACTTATTTTAACTAGGTAGCCATTAAATAGTTAATAACTATTTAATAACTATTGTACCTATTTAAAATAAATACAAAGTTGCCTGTAAAATAAATATAAACCCTAAGCTAGATACAAATGTAACTATTAGTTATATTGTAGCTAGCGTAGGGTTTATTTTACAGGGAAGTATTTAGTTTTAAATAGGATTAATTTATTTAATTGTAGTAATTTTATTTCATTTTATTTAAATTATATTTAAGTTAGGGGGGTTAGACTTAGGGTAAGACTTAGGTTTAGGGGTTAATAAATTTAATATAGTAGCGGCGACGTTGAGGGCGGCAGATTAGGGGGTTAATAAATGTAGATAGGTGTCGGCAATGTTAGGGACGGCAGATTAGGGGTTAATAAAATATAACTAGTGTTTGCGAGGCGGGAGTGAGGCGGTTTAGGGGTTAATATATTTATTACAGTGGCGGCAATGTCCGGTCGGCAGATTAGGGGTTAAAAACTTTATTAAAGTGTTTCCGATTTGGGGGAGGGGGCTCGGTTTAGGGGTTAATAGGTAGTTTATGGGTGTTAGTGTACTTTTTAGTACTTTAGTTAAGAGTTTTATGTTACGGCGTTAGCCCATAAAACTCTTAACTACTGATTTTTAAATGCGGTAGGAGTCTTGACAGGAGAGGGTGTACCGCTCACTTCTTCCAAGACTCATAATACCGGCATTATGCAAGTCCCATTGAAAAGATAGGATACGCAATTGACGTAAGGGGATTTGCTGTAAGCTCGAGTCGCAGAATAAAAGTGAGCGGTACACCTGCACCTGCCAGACTCGTAATACCAGCGGACGTTAAAAAGCAGCGTTGTGACCTCTCAACGCTGCTTTTTAAGGCTAACGCAAGACTTGTAATCTAGCCACTAGTTTGGAAATTGGTATTGAAAGCTTTCCACTCCTCTATTTCACTGTAGGGTTGAATTGTATCCACTGCTAATTTCATTATATCCTTTAAATCCTTCAACCTCTGTTCTCAAATATTGAAAAGTGTAAGGGAACAACTACGAAAAGCTTTGTCCCAATCTAAAATAAATTCAACCTCATCAAGTTTAAAGAGGGGATTTTTATAAAATCTCAAACCCCTGGGTATAGTGTTATGTAATACATAATTATCAAGTAGTAATAAATCTTGCCACTCTCTTATATCTTTTTCTAAAAGATCTTCCAAATTTCTAAAGAGATCCAGTGGTTTTTCAGTATCTAATAAAATATTGTCACTATCGTTAAGTAATTTCTAAGGCTGCCTCTTATCTCAGGGCATTTTGACAATTTTTCACAGCTAGAGGGCTGTATGCCATATAGATAACATTGTGCTCACACACGTGGAATTACCTAGGAGTCAGCACTAATTGGCTAAAATGCGTGTCTGTCAAAAGAACTAAAATAAGGAGGCATTCTGCAGAGTGTTAGATACAAGGTAATCACAGAGGTAAAAAGTATATTAATATAACCATGTTGGTTATGCAAAACTAGGCAATATTTAATAAAGGAATTATCTATATTTTTAAACAATAAAAATTATGGAGTAGACTGTCCCTTTAAGTTTGTACCAAGAAATAGTCTAGGTATAACATTTCCAAAATACCTTGAGCTTATAATACAGACAAGAAAGTTTCCAGAAACCTTTGAAAAAAGTCTACGAGCAAAAGCCATGCTAAGTGGTAGAAAAAAAAATAATTTTTATCCTGAAAAGCAAATCTCAGGAAATAGCGATTGATTTGGGGGATAGGAATGTGAGGGTAAGCACCATTCAAAACTATGCAGACTTATATTGTCCCTCCTAAAATAGGGGGCAAATAGTTTGAATTGTTTGAAGAAAGAAACCCTGATAAACTTGATTAAAGTTTTTTTATTTTTATTTTTTTTTATTTTCTTATTGAGGCCACATTAGAGAGTATTACAGGCATAATACAAAGAAATATGCAAACAAAAGAAAGAAAAGAAACACTATATTGGCACACAAATACACTATAGTAGGTTAGTTCATCCAAACAAATTGGTAAGTAAGGAGTGGAGAATGGGATGTTTAAAACTTAACTTTTAAGGTTATAACTACATTAAAATAAGGAGGTGTTGGGGGGCGGAGTTAACCGCTGAATGAAGAGATTGTGCGGCTGAGAAGCTCTGAGACTTTGGAAGGCAAATAAACATTAAAAACTGAATAGAAAATTTTACTTAGCTTTATTCCCTGTCAGCTTGGAGAAGCGTAAGGAGAGCTAACAGGTGACACCCGCTATTGATTCCAGCTACGGGTGACAGGAGCACTGAGGAGGCTCAGTTACTAGGTAAGACCTCAGTATAGAAGCTCCGGTAATTAAGGAGATCCAGGGGTTGCGGTGGCCGTAATAAACTTGCTACATACAGTGTGTCACTGACTGATCTGGGCCCCGTAATCTAAGGAAAGTAATACAGAGACGGGAGCCTTCCACACTATACATGTATTTCCATTGACACTTGGGGAAAGTCTAGAATAAGCTCTACAGAGAGCGATCCCACCATACTAAGTTTGAGCCGGTCTGGGGACAATTGAATTCCTTACATAGGATTTGGCGCGAAGATCCGCCATTTTAGCCATCTTGTTGCGCAGCTCTCTTTACCCACTTGCCGCTGGAATGTGCTGCAGACAAATTAGTTAAAGGAAGATCAGCATACCCTTAATCCTACATAGGACATTACAATATATTAAAATACCTGTACCAGTACAACTCTAAAAAACTACAACATATATATCAGAGGGTAGTGTTCTGAGAATCTATACTGCACACCACGCAGTTACATCCCATCCCTGATTTAAAGGCACATAATTGAATATTCTGGACTGTTGGAAGTGTTTTCTTTATTGGGGACCCTGCAATACTCTAATAGATGTCCTAGCTCTAACAGCCCTAAAAAACTGCAACAAATATTTTCGTGGGTAGTGTTTTAAGAAACTATACTGCACACCATACAGCTACATCATATCCCTGAGTTAAAAACACAGAGTTTAAAATTCTGGACATTTGGAAGTAACTTCTTTACTGTGGATCCTGCAACACTTTAATAGATGTACTAGCTCTACACACCAAGTACACATCAAATTTGAGGGTCGCACTCCTCTCCAATTTCCTGCTGTGCTGAGTCGCAGCAGGTCATATCCACACTACTTTTCCCGTCTTGGTCCAGTGAGGACATTGTCCCCGAGGAGCTGCGCCAAACTGAAATCATCTGATGTAGATGCATTATTGTTATTTCTCTCTCTGACATCCTTAAGATTTAAGTGGACATAGCTTTCGCTTTAATAAATAGAGAAACTTAAACCATGACCTCACATTAGAACCCTCTGATGGGGGAGAAGTGGGGGTATTAGGCAACGACAACAACACTCAGAGCTTGTTCTAGCAGTCAGAACAGGAGATTCTATTCACCAAAGGGACCAATCGGTCTGAAAATAGTTACAAGGTATAGCATCACCAAATTGTCTACAATCTTATTAGCAGAGAAATCTCTAATTGCTGGTTCAAAATGGCACATTCTAATAAGAAAAAACATCAACAAAGGAGAGGAGAGGGTCCCAAACGCACAGTAGCGGACCATTTTAATAGTAGAATGCTCTCTGACAGAGATGGATCAGATGAGGAATCCAGGGATTCGCACACCTCATATAAGGAGACATCTGACCTAGAGACTCAAGCTAAGGGGAAACCATCTCAACCTGATTCTAAGGTCCTGGAGTCAATCAATGCCCTATCGTCAAAGATAGACACCCACTACACCTCCCTCAGGAGTGAAATCCAGAACTCTGTAGCGGACCTAAGAAGAGACCTTAACACACAAAATGAAATAACAGAGGATACAAGAGGACATGGCCGTTGATCAGGCTAATCTGCTATCCTATGCCCAAGCTTTGGCGGAAACTATCAGCGACCTAGAATCCAAGATGGCTGATATAGAGGATAGGTCCAGAAGGAATAACATTAGGATAAGGGGGATTAAGGAAGATGTAAGCCCTTCTGAATTACCTGTATATCTAGTGACCCTATTTAAAGACCTTCTGGGCCCTCTTCAGGATACAGACGCTTTGATAGATAGAGCTCATAGAGCCCTCAGACCGAGAACAATGGCTGCAGATTTACCGAGAGATGTCATCATATGCCTCAAATATTTCACTTTTAAAGAGAGACTAATGAGAGCTTCATTCTCCAATAAATCATTCAATGAAAAATACCCAGGCGTGCAGCTGTTCCCTGACCTCTCCTCTTTCACTCTAGCAAAAAGAAGATCGTTTGCACCTATCACCCTCAGCTTGAGGAAAGCTGGGATCAAGTATTGATGGGGCTTCCCAGTAAGACTTTTCTTTCAGCACGAAAACAAGAATTATGTTGTCTCCTCCCTGGAACAGGGCCTGAGATTGATGACAACCCTGGGCCTGGGGCAGCAGGCAGCAGGCTCAAACTCTACATCGGTCCTACAGAGAGACTTAAGGCCGTCAGCGGCAGAATGGCAACCCTTATTGAAAAGACCGAATAAACAGCAAGATAGAGTCCAGGCAGCATTGACAGGAGAATGAGATTTTCTCTAAGTCCTTATACAAACTCTTCAGTTGTTTTTCTTTTGGACTGCGCTGAGTAATCAACTTCCCAAACAAGAGTGTTGTTAATAGATGATGATGGTCTGCCATAATAGGAAATATAGACAAATCAGTATGTTATTTAGATGTTAAGTTATGTGTCTTTAAGATATGTTTAGACCCATTTAGAAATGAAGCTATACCTGAAATGCTGGAGTATGATGGCATATCCGATTCATCATAGCAACAGACCGGAGAGGCAGACTAACTGGATCTGGTAATATTTTTCCTGTAATCCTATGCCCTTTTCTTTGTTTTCTCCGCAGGTACTAGTTTCTTAAAAGTTACTATAAGTTCAGTAATAAGTTTAAGTTATTTTATTGTTTTTTCCTCCGCATGTTTGTTTGTTATACAAGACTATTATAGACCAACACGAACAATGTTAATGCAGGTAGTGAGTAAGAATTCTTCTTATATACAAATGGAGACTGTAGTTTTACACATATGAAGATGCAATGTATTTGTCTAAATGAACATCATCATTAATATTTTCCAGTTTAGTTGCAGAGTTAACCCCCACATAGACTCTCCCCCTTACATATCTTCTATACCCATCTACACTAGATCCTATTCAGTAGTGATTTCACAATAGACAGTGTTGATTTGTTAGGAAGCCATTGTGCACTAACACTAGAGTCCACAACCTATAATTACTGAATAAACTAAATTGGTAGACCCTCGACTTTCACAACAGTCTACATACCAATCATATAATAAAAGAAGTTGTGGTATACCATAACCTGATCACACAAGCGATCTCCGCCTCCCTTCCCTCTTCCCCCTTTCCTAGATCTTTTCACCCCCTACTCTCCCTCTTTTCCTTCTCCCTTCTTCTCTACTCTTATTACACTACCACAGACTACGAAGTAGATTACAGTTACAACAAAGAAAGTATTAACAGGATTAGACTTCTTGGTCACTATTCACATATCCCCTTTCTTTTCGTTCCCTCCTTTTTGATCTTTATACTCTACTCTTCTCTCTATCCCCCTTTTGCATCTCTTATTTCTTTTCTAGTGCTAAGGAGTAATTTAAAACTACATTTATGGAAGTTTTACTAAGATTAGACTTCTTAGCTATTGTTCACCCCTATTATTGGTGAACAAGCAAGTGGTGTTTCTCCTCTACTAATATTGTATTGACATAAGTTGCTCTTATACTCACTTTTATAAAGCTATCAAGAACAGTACGTGAAAGCAATTGACTACCAGTGGACAGAGTCTCTTTTTAATTCATGAACTCTTTATATATATTTTCTTATTTTGCGCTAGCCTAAGTGTTTTGCCCCTCCTTCCCTTTCCCCCCTCTCCCTCCCTCCCCCTTTCCTCCCCCTTTTTTTTTTGTATCTTTCCTCCTTCCCTAGACCCTTTTGATCTAGAAAATGACTGGTTTAAGGTTTCTCTCCCACAATACACAGGGTTTGAATTCCCCGACTAAAAGGAGTCTCCTCCTTAGTCAGCTCAGAGAGGTGAGACATTTAAATTTCGCAATTATTCCCATATCTACAGGGCCTCCCACCACATGAAATCTAGAGGAGTGGCTATTCTGATCAGGGACTCAGTGAGTTTTGAAGAAATTTATAGCGAAGTTGACACTCAGGCACAATATATTTTTCTAGTTTGTAAGCTCAATAATATCCTTTTTACTCTGGTCAATATTTATGTCCCCAATGTAAAACAGATGCAATTTCTTAACAAAGTCCTTAGGCAAGTAACATCCATCAGACAAGGGGAACTCTGCGTGAACGGGGATTTTAATCTTACCTGGGACCCTGATATAGATAAATTGGTGCCCCCTACAACCAAAAGAGATAGATCTTCACAGTCCAAAGCAAGTGCATTTTGGAGGGTGATGTGCCAGTTCCAATTACATGATGCTTGGCGGTCATGTAATACATCAGTGCGAGACTATTCCTTTTATTCGAATCCTCATAGGTCGTTCTCCAGAATATAGACACCTTTTTTGTCACAGCTAAACTCTTGGATAAAATGGAGATATCTAAGATCTCCCAATTTCTTGGTCTGACCATCACTCAGTGACACTAGAGATAGGCCCGATTGTTCCTAACGAAGGCTATGTGTGGAGGTTAGCAGATTGGCAGATTCAGTCACCTCCGGATGTACAAAACTCTACCGAGACCATAAAAGAATTTTTGAAATTAAACGATGATGGCCAAACAAGTTCTCAAAATTTGTGGGCAACCCACAAATATTAAATCAGCAGCTAAAGTGAAAAGAATGAGAGGGGGTACGTTGGCAGAATTAACATGTAGACTAAGAGATTGTCAGCTGAAAATATCCAGGGCTTATTCTGTTGAGGTTGATAGCCAGATACAAACCTTAAAAAAACAGATTAGACACCTAGAACTTCTGAGGGTCCAAAGGACTCTAGATAAGTTCAGACAGAAATATTATTATTGTAATAACAAGCCTACCACATTCCTAGCAAATAAATTATGAAACAGAGCAGCTCAAAAACAAATAGTGTCTCTTAATAGGGGCGATGCTATTGTCACCTCTCCAAAAGAAATTGGTCTAGCCTTTTGTGAATTCTACAGGTCGCTATATAATATTCAATCAGCCCGGGACAATACAAACTCATTGAAATATGCTATTGGGTCCTTTTTGAAAAACTTGGAGCTCCCCATTTTGTCAGAGGATAATGCAAACTTCCTAAGAGGTCAAATTTCGACCGAAGAGATTACACTAGCAATTAGGCAACTTAAGATAGGGAAAGCTCCTGGCCCAGATGGGTACATGGGGAAATTTTATAAAACCTTCATACATCTAATTATACCCATATTACATAGATTCTTTAATGAGATTATGCAACAAGGGACAGTAGCCCCAGAGTTTCTGGAAGCAAATATAGTAACGCTGTTAAAACCGGACAAAGATCCAGCAGAATGTGGGAGCTATAGACCCATATCATTGATAAATGTGGACACTAAATTATACTCCAAGATATTAGCCAATCATTTAGCTAAAGTGGTGCCAACATTGATACATGGGGACCAGGTTGGGTTCATACCAGGCCGGGAGGGACCCGATAATACTAGAAGATTAGTACATATAATGTCATAGGCCAAGAGAAGAAAGGTTCCCCTCCTCGCCCTGTCACTTGACGTAGAAAAGGCGTTCGACAGGGTGAGGTGGGATTACCTATGGGAAACACTAGAGGGTTTCGGCATTCCAACCCAATTCAAAAGGGCAGTGAGGACCTTATATTCTTGCCCCACAGTGGTGGTGAGAGGAGTAGGATTTCAGTCAGAGAAATTTGTAGTGTCTAATGGAACCAGGCAGGGGTGCCCTTTGTCACCCTTATTGTTCGCACTTGCTATAGAACCGCTAGCCCAAGCCATTAGAAGAAACAAAAAAATAGAGGGCATCACCTTCAAAGACTCCACACACAAAATTGCGCTTTTCGCGGATGACGTCACTCTTGTATTGACCTCCCCCAAGACCTCTCTACCTTCCCTTATGGAAGTCATCAGATTATTTGGAGAACTAAGCTTCTATAAGTTGAACTTGTCTAAAACCAAAGCGTTATCAATTGAGATTCCAGATGTAGTAGTTTCAGATATTAAACGTAGTTACAATATCAAATGGATGGAAAACAGCATAAAACACTTGGGGTGTATCTAAGTCCTGATATGGCCACAATGGTAAATAGAAACTTTACCGATAGAATGCAAGAGTTTAAAAAGATCTTGGAGTCATGGGAGTACTCGGAAATTTTGTGGACAGGTAGAATTGCCTCAATAAAAATGTCATTTCTACCGAAAATCACATATTTTTTTTCGATGTATCCCTATCCAAATTCCCAGATCGATAATTAATTGATTGCAAAGTATGATATCAGCATATATCTGGAGAGGCAAGAAACCGAGGGTTTCAGGAAGTATTATGCAAAGAGCGATTAAACAAGGAGGCTTGGCCTTACCAAGCATCCTAGCATACCATGATTCGGCTAGATTCTCTCACATTTTGGGGTGGAGTACTGCAGACTCCAATCTCAGATGGCAAGATGTGGAAATAAAAGTAGTAAATGAGTACAGCACCTGTTGGTTCCTTAAAGCAGGTTTTAGTTCTGTATGATGCCCGTGGAGAAAGGGTTACTGCCACCCTTACAGCAACATAGAAGATGTGGAAATAGATACTTTGCCGCTGAACATGAAATTGACTGATCTGATCTGGATTCCTGCCCACAACCGGAAGTTTTGGGACAAAAACAGACATAGGCCACATATAGCCCCACATCTGTCTCCCATCCATCCGGTTGTTAGCGTGGCTTGGTGTCTTCAAGAAACTCACATGAATATATGGCTAGAACTTGGATATATATTAGTTGAGGATATTCGTGAAGATGCAGATCACTCTTTACTTAATTCCTTTATGTCAAAATACCATATCCCTAAAAAATTCTGTTTTGAAACACTCAGACTACTCTGTTTCTTGAGGAGCTGGGGATTACAAGATAGTAAGTGGAGGGAAATAACTAAATGGGAAACATGTTGGTCTTCAGATCGTAAACCTAAGGGTCTGATGTCCTTTCTATACTCTTTATTAATTGGGGAACAGGCGCCAACGAAAACCATAACTCAGCTGGCTTGGGAGAGGGACTTGTATGAGACTTTTGATCTAAGAGATTGGCACAGAGAGATGATGTTTGCCAAGAGGTATCTCCATTGTTCTACTTTATGGGAAATCCACTATAAAATATTCTACAGATGGCATCTAGTACCTAAGCGTCTCCATCAATTTTATCCCACTTCTTCTCCAGTTTACTGGAGGAATTGCAGTCAGATAGGTACCTGGATTCATGTGTGGTGGGAGTGCCCCAAGATTAGGCTGTTTTGGCGGACTTGTATGAAACTTTTGGGAGATTTACATTACAATCTTCCTTTTTCACCCACCCTCAGTTTACTGCATCTGAACTCTCCTAGAATGCCCCTGCCGAGAGATCTTCTTAATTTATTTTCTTACAGCTGCCAAATTAATAATTGCTAGGAAATGGAAACAGACATCGCCTCCTTCCATTCAGAATGTAGTAGAACAACTCACATATATGAAACAAATGGAAAAATACATATATAACCTAGCGGGGAAGATTGACCTACATATTATGGTGTGGGAGGGATGGACAGAACTCTTTGGCGAATGACTAAGAGAGTATAACAGATAGTAGACAATAGAGACTCTGATAGTATGCATAACAGTTAAAGCAGACCATTCCAACATCTACCCCCCTCTCCCCCCCCCCTTTTTTTTTCGAATTAAAAGAGAAAGATATATGGCCTAGATGGTCCTGCCATTAATTCACTGGTGGTGGGAGAGGAAAGAAAGAGAAAAAAGAGAATGAAAAATTATACTTTTTGACTTGCCTTCTAATGTTATTTGTTAAGTAAGAGCAACTTGTTATGACTTCCTACATTATGCTATATACTTGATAATAAATTCATTCTTAATATACTTAGTTTATAATTCTATAAGTTGTATAAGATTTTCTGGATGTAAAAAATTATGGAAAGTTTATTGTGTTTTAACATAGGAAACAAAGTCAAAAAGAGGAAATACTCGATTATGAATATTGTACGTGGTATTCACATACAATCTCTCTAACTCTTCTTCCGTTCTGTAATTGGGGAAAGATGAATATATGATATTTACTTTAAGTTCTCTTTGTTCTCTTTGTTGATTATTATTTTTCACTGTCACATGGATGTGTTACCTTGTATGCAAAACTTACCAAAATGATACAAAATGTATGTTATGTCTTTGTTATACCTATCTTGTATTGCCTCAATAAAAAACTTTGATTTAAAAATAAATAAATAAATAAGGAGGTGTTGAAAAAATACCACAATGTACATACATACATACTGACCAATCCCATCTTTTCTCCCGAGGGGTGTTGTCTGAAATGTTAATGTTAGTGATAGTGATGCTTACACTGCCCATATCTGATTGGCAGTGAGCGATATAAAGGAGGAGAGTAGGATAGCGATCGGTGCCTTTTGATAAAGCAGATACAAAACGCACGTCAGGCGTTCGCACTGCTCCCTGTTTTGTGTCTCTTGATTGTTATTTTCCTTATACCGCTGTAATATATATGTGGTCCGACTTGCAAAACCCTTTTGAATTTGAATTTAATTAATTTAATTTACTAACAGTTTAAAGGGCCTTGGGTCACCTTTATTTAACGTTATCTTACGAACGGTAAAAGATCCATGCCAGAACTATACAACTGCAGAACACGAAAAGTAATATACTGCATTGAATGCGGATGTGGCAAAAGGTACGTGGGGATGTCCTCTAGAGAATTGAGAACCAGACTTGGGGAACATATATGTAGCATTAAGAATGCACAAAAAGACCTAGAAAAAGACAAGAAACTAACCACTGTTGCTAGACATTTCTTGGAACACCACCACGGAAAACCGACCTCAAATGCTGGGTACTCCAGAGAATCAAATTAGGTATACGTGGAGGTAACATTGAGAATGAAAAATTATACTTTTTGACTTGCCTTCTAATGTTATTTGTTAAGTAAGAGCAACTTGTTATGACTTCCTACATTATGCTATATACTTGATAATAAATTCATTCTTAATATACTTAGTTTATAATTCTATAAGTTGTATAAGATTTTCTGGATGTAAAAAATTATGGAAAGTTTATTGTGTTTTAACATAGGAAACAAAGTCAAAAAGAGGAAATACTAGATTATGAATATTGTACGTGGTATTCACATACAATCTCTCTAACTCTTCTTCCGTTCTGTAATTGGGGAAAGATGAATATATGATATTTACTTTAAGTTCTCTTTGTTCTCTTTGTTGATTATTATTTTTCACTGTCACATGGATGTGTTACCTTGTATGCAAAACTTACCAAAATGATACAAAATGTATGTTATGTCTTTGTTATACCTATCTTGTATTGCCTCAATAAAAAACTTTGATTTAAAAATAAATAAATAAGGAGGTGTTGAAAAAATACCACAATGTACATACATACATACTGACCAATCCCATCTTTTCTCCCGAGGGGTGTTGTCTGAAATGTTAATGTTAGTGATAGTGATGCTTACACTGCCCATATCTGATTGGCAGTGAGCGATATAAAGGAGGAGAGTAGGATAGCGATCGGTGCCTTTTGATAAAGCAGATACGAAACGCACGTCAGGCGTTCGCACTGCTCCCTGTTTTGTGTCTCTTGATTGTTATTTTCCTTATACCGCTGTAATATATATGTGGTCCGACTTGCAAAACCCTTTTGAATTTGAATTTAATTAATTTAATTTACTAACAGTTTAAAGGGCCTTGGGTCACCTTTATTTAACGTTATCTTACGAACGGTAAAAGATCCATGCCAGAACTATACAACTGCAGAACACGAAAAGTAATATACTGCATTGAATGCGGATGTGGCAAAAGGTACGTGGAGATGTCCTCTAGAGAATTGAGAACCAGACTTGGGGAACATATATGTAGCATTAAGAATGCACAAAAAGACCTAGAAAAAGACAAGAAACTAACCACTGTTGCTAGACATTTCTTGGAACACCACCACGGAAAACCGACCTCAAATGCTGGGTACTCCAGAGAATCAAATTAGGTATACGTGGAGGTAACATTGAGAATGAACTCCTGAAAGCTGAAACAAAATGGATTTTTTGGCTACAGAGTATGTCCCGATTTGTAATGAATGAACAAATCAGCTACAGTGCTTTTCTATAATAAATGGGTAGTTTAACATCTAAATCCTCCACCTGACATCATTACACGTCATAAGTTACATTTAAATGGTTATAATGGAAATTTAGTATCTGTCCAGTCCAAACAACCCTGTCTCCATCTCTACCTTTACATAGAACATTTGAGTATACACAATATATTCACGGGGTAGATTATGCATATTATTTTTGGGAATCCCCCCCCCCTCGTTATGCATATGCACTATTGCATACGGAGCATTTGAATATTGAATACTATATACTAATATGTATACCCTTATATATCAACCTTTCTAATCGTGGACAGAAATAAACTTCTACATTTAAAATATTAATACGCCTAAAATATTTTTGATAAATATACGAATAAATTAACTGCAGAGTTTCCTCTTTCTTCACCCCCTTGCGTGTAACACTCTGATAGATAAACATCTATACCATTTTTGCTTGGCATCATTGTATTACAACGTGACGACTCACAGTTTGGCTATAGTATCATCTTAGCCCAAATGATTACCCTCAATATAGGAGATTTCCTTATTTATCTTTTACTATTAACTTATCGTTTTCATTTTGATATTAAGATACATGCATGTTTGACAATCTTGGAATATCATAAATTAAAAATACTACTTTCTCTCCCGTGCAGTGCAGTACTTGCACCGATTGGTTATCATGAGAGTGGGTGGGTAAGAATTGATCAGCCCCATTGGTACTGACACTCATACATACTGACCAATCCCATCCTTTCTTCCGAGGGGTGTTGGCTGAAATGTTAATGTTAGTGATTCTTACACTGCCCAGATCTGATTGGCGTGAGCGATATAAAGGAGGAGAGTAGGATAGCGATTGGTGCCTTTGATAAAGCAGATATGAAACGCACGTCAGGCGTTTACACTGCTCCCTGTTTTGTGTCTCTTGATTGTTATTTTCCTTATGTCACTGTAATATATATGCGGTCCGACTTTCAAAACCCTTTTGAATTTGAATTTAATTAATTTAATTTACTAACAGTTTAAAGAGCCTTGGGTCACCTTTATTTAACGTTATCTTACGTTATTAATTGGTATAAAACAGCCATTTTGGCTGTGTCTTGATAGACTTATTGGTGCCCTGGCTACTAACACTCTGATATTCTCCCTATATGGGGAATTAGATTCAATGTGGTACTAACTGGTAGTTATAGGTATCTCCTTAACAGTAACTATCCAACTATCCACACCTTTTATATGCTCTCGTACCGCCGTAGAGCATACTTTGCTACTCTTTAGGTTCATTCTGAACTTAATGTTATCGTTTTAATGTTATCGTTTTAACTTTTCCAACAGTTTTCAATAGCCTGTGGGTTACCCTCACCTTTATTTAACGATATTAATTGGTACAACACAGCCATTTTTGGCCGTAATATATTGATAGTTCAACTAGTGCCCTGGCTATTAACATACTGATATTATTCATTAGTGGGAACTTGATTTAATATGGTACCTACAGATAGTTAAAGGTTATCTATTAGTAGTAACTTGCTACACGCCTCACATTGGTATTAAAGGTATTCAACTGCCACTTTGGCTTTGGTATTTATAGTGGAATATATTTTTCAGACCCTGCCTCTTATACCTTGAGATCACCTTAGTTATTAATGAGTATACTTTTCTACCACTCAGGGTTATTTGAATATGTTATCCTTTAACACAGTCGGCTTTAGGATATTATAGTTACTGGTTTGACACTCAGGGAGCAGTACACATAATATGTAATTTTTCATTTTTTCTTTTTTGTTTATTATTTATGTGCATTGTGGTGTTTTTTCAACACCCCCTTATTTTAATATAGTTATAACATTAAAAGTTAAGTTTTAAACATCCCATTCTCCACTCCTTACTTACCACTTTGTTTGGATGAACTACCCTCCTATAGTATTTGTGTGCCAATATAGTGTTTCTTTTCTTTCTTTTGTTTGCATATTATCAATTTAGACACTAGGCACTGCCCCTCTATCTGTATATTCTACGTTAGGGGGGGTTTGGATAGTTCATCCACCACCCTCACTTCCCTGATCTTACCATCAGGGAACCCCCCCTTTTCAATAATACAAAGAAACCATTACCACATTATATATGTATACAAAAAAAAAGATATGTGAACATAAATTATTGCCATCATTAAGACTCAGTCTCACTAACTTCTTACTTTCAACTTAATACCAGTGTTAACCCTACAGCACTAATATTTTACCTTTAAGGGACCTGAAACCCAAAATTTTTCTTTCATGATTCAGATAGAGAACACAATTTTAAACAACTTTCCAATTTACTTCTATTATTTAATTTGCTTCCTTCTCTTGTTATCATTTGCTGAAAGGTTTATCTAGGCAAGTTCATGAGCAGCAGAGAACCTAGGTTCTAGCTGTTGATTGGTGGCTGCATATATATATATTGAATGTGATTTGCTCACCGATGTGTTCAGTTAGAAACTAGTAATGCATTGCTGCTCCTTCAATAAATGATACCAAGAGAATGAAACAAATTAGATAATAGAAGTAAATTAGAAAGTTGTTTAAAATTGTATTCTCTATCTGAATCATGAAATAAAAGTTTTGGGTTTCATGTACTTTTAAGTGAAGTTAGCACTCATGAGCGATAAAAAATTAGCTTGCCACTTGTAATCTGGCCCTTAGTGTTTAATGTCCCTTTATTTACCATACACAAACATGGCATAGAAGCTTGTTTTTCTTTTTTAATCAGTTTTCAAACGTTTACCAATCAAAAACACATTTGCTGAATTTCTTTGAAAAACCCTTGGGATAGGTACAAAATAAATGTTTCCATATTAGCAAGCTTTTTAACTTCTGAGGACTAGATTACGAGTGGAGCGCTATTGTTAGCGCAAGGAGCGAGAATACAATTGCTGTGTTTTTTGCTCTAGAATACATATTACAATTGGCGCAGTGTTTAAATTACCGCAATTTTATTTGCATTAACTTATGGTAATTTACGCTCACCATATTTTCTATTGGCACCGTTGAGTGGCAATGTGCGCTTGTATTACAAGTTGAAAGTAAATGTGATCGCTCAAACGCAATTAAAAATTTGCTCAAGCATTTTACATGACTAAAAGTTTGCGGAAAAAGTTTGGCCTAAGGAAAGAGGTAACAAAATAAGACATTCGCAGAATCTTCTTAAAATCCAACTTTATTTTTCACAACGATAAAATGCAGGAGAATGGCAGCAACATGCACACAGAAAAGTGGTGTGGCACTGAAGGCTTACGCATTTCGGCAGTGAGCTGTACTCATAGCCAAGGAAAGAGGTGCACTAAACTATACTATTAACCACCTAAACCACTACACAACTAATCGCGAACTCCCCCGATACACTATTAACCACTAAGCTGCCACAACCCCCATTGCACACTACTCCGCCACTCTTTTAACCCCTGAACTGCTACACCCCACATTGCAAACTACTCTGTTACACTATTAACCTCTAAACTGCCATAACCTCCATCGCAAAATTCTCCACTATGCTATTAACCCCTAAAATGTCACAACCCCCATCACAATCTACTACGCTACACTATTAACCCCAAAACAACTACAACCCCCATAGCAAAGTAACCACTTACCTCTTAACAGCTAACCCCCCTAACACACCTAACACCCCCTAAGTTACCACAAAAAAAAAAACATTACATAAAACTCTAACAGTACAGATAAAAAAACTAGCATTAAAGAAAATAAAAAAAATAAAATTACAGAAAATAAATAACCTAGCATTACCAAAAATGAAATATTCACAGTTATGCCTATTCTAAAACTAAAGCCCCCCTTTAAAAAAAAAACTCAAAATAAAAAACTAAACTAACACTAAAAGTTACCATAGCAATAGCCCTTAGAAGGGCTTTTTGTAGGGCATTGCCCTAAAGCAATTTAGCTCTTTTAAAAAAAAAATAAAAAAATAATACAACCCCATTCTACAATAAAAGTACCTCCCAAAAAAAGCCTATCTAACAAAATCTACTCTAAAAGTTGCCCTGATAAGGGCATTTGGTAGGGCATTGCCCTATATCTATTACAGCTCTTTTGCAATTTAAAAAACCCTAATCTTAAAAAAAACCTAACCTAAAAAAAACTATCCTAAAGAAAGTGGCATTTGGTTGGGCATTGCCTGAGAAGGGCATTTAGTAGGACGGTTCCCTAAAGTGAACATAGCGCTTTTGCGCCCAAGAGAATAAACCCTATTCTAAAAAAAAATAAAAAACTATACTAAAAAATGGGTTGCCCTGAAAAGGGTATTTGGTAGGGCACTGCTCTAAAGGTGAACATTAAAAAAAAACCTAACCTAAAAAAATCCTCACCCCCAAAAAAACCTACAGCTAAACCCCAAAGATGGTACTCACTCAACTTAAATTTGCGGCGGCACATCTTCTATCGTCATTTCACGCGGTATCTGACATGTAACAAAAAAGCCAAAGTAGAGCGCAGTTAGCACGCAAACGGGAGAGAGATAAATAGCACTCCACTTGTAATCTGGCCTTGAGTTGGAAACCCTCAAAAAACATTATATCATCACAAAACTGATTAATTTAATTACACCATATAAGATTTTATTCACCATAGCAAATTCAGCTGTATAACTTCAATTTTAAGAGAGTGAGATTGACAGGCATGTTACTTTACACATACAAAAAACAAATAGTGAATGCTTATGATTTTCAAAATGCATTGAATTTCACTTTAGATTTTATTCACATAGGAATTTCAGCTATACAAGCTTCCATTTGAAGAGAGAGAGATTGACAGGCAGGTTACTTTAAAAAAGAATGTTTGTATGTTAGTTTTTTGTTGTATGTTTGCTTTTAACACCCCAAATATTCATACACAAAAAACACAAATACAGCACACAAAATACAACACACAATATGTAGACATTTTTTTAAACAAATCACATATCCAAGAAGTGGTATTAAAAAAAGTAGGAAACTTTAGAAGATAAGGTCCCCACCTGTATTCCAATTGTTAATGTCTATAACCTTCCTCCCACAAGAGCGGGAGCCAGACGGATTGTGAAAGAAAGTAGCATGATGTGTCTTTCATCTGCTGCACTAAGTTTCCTTGGCCGTCCACTTGTGAGAGTTCACAAGCAATTACTCCTAAGATTCAACTCCTGGCCACTCTAAGAGTATTTAATCCCTCCCACCTCTCTAGTATAGTTAAATCTTTGCCTCCCAAGTGGTTGATGAGCAATTGAGATGCCCCAGATTCTTCATTGAGAGGGGTCCTCAGAATAATTTGAAACCCATTTTCCCCCTAGAGAGCTGCTACTGATAGACATTGGGAGATTGGAGTATGGGGCAGTGACACAATTACTCCCGGTGAAGGAGTTAGCCACAAGTCTGCCACAGGTATCATGGGGACTGGTACCTTAGCCTCCTGTTAGGTTGTCAAAATACTCCTCACTTAAATTCTCTGCTGCAATGTGCTCAGCACTAGATAGGTTATTTACTGGAAGTAATCATTTCTATGGCTGCTAAGCACAGTTGGTGGGTGCTTATCAGGTAAGAATACTCAAAACTGGCACTCACATAGCCCACAGGCTATTAAGAGGTAAATCTGTCATGTAACATCATAGCCAGGGGACATTTAGGGCTAGATTATGAGTGGTATGCTAACAGTTGCATGCTAGCAAAAAAGGGTTTATCGCAGGTGTTGGCATGCGTCAGGTTTTTCACTCATATTGCAAATTGAAAGTAAACAATATTAATTGAACACAATTGAAGTAAACTCTTCAATCGATATAGCGCAACCTCAGAGCTCTGGTTAACTGTTTCACAAAACAAAAAAGTGTCACAACATTGTCCTGGTAAATGTCTCATTTTTACATTTTGGATTCTCGACTTATGTTTGGTTATGCAGTCTTTTATCTCTTGGGAAGTCTTCCCTACATAAATCAAGCAACATGGACACTTGAGCGCATAAACCACATAAGTTGACTGACATATATAATGTCCCTTTATAGCAAATTTCTTCCCAGGGAATGGGTGACTAATATTACTACCCCTAATAATATTATTGCAATGAGAGCAATTGAGATATGGAAATGTACCATTCTGTACAGGTTTAAAAACCCTTTGTTGAACTCTAGGGGAAGTACTCTTAGCCCTAACTAATTGCCTACCAAGATTATTGCCCTTACGAAAGGCAAAGAAGGGAGGTTGTCTAAATTCCTCAACCTCAGACATTGAGTGGCCTAACATCATCTAATGTTTACAAATGATCCTATGTAATTTAACACTGGTAGGATTATAATTAGAAACACAAGCTAATTTTCTTTTGCCCAATTCTCTTTGATTAGGTTCTAGATCAATAGTTCCCAATTCCTCTTTAAAATATCTCCTTTGTTCAACTGTATTGTGCATCTCATTTAAGCGCAATAAACAAGTGGAGGAATTGGAAACTATTCTCCTCACCCTTAAGAGCTGTGGTTTTGTCACACTCCTAAATACCCTAGGTGGGTGATAACTTTGATGTAATAGCAGAATGTTTCTATCAGTAGCCTTCCTATATATAATAGTATCAAAGTGATTACCAGCACTTATTACTATGGTGTCCAAAAACTTAATTTCACTCTGATGCTGTTTGGCTGTGAACTGTACAGCCAGGACCTTTGTATCCTCTTATGGAACACTTCAATGGATTCAATGTTGGCCTGCCATACAATAAACAAGTCATCTATATATCGCCACCACAACAAACAATTATGGAACTCCAGATCAGTGTACACCACCTGTTATTCTAATCCATCCATTTAAAGGCAGGCATAAGCAGGGGCAACTTTAGAGCCCATTAAAGTACCCTATAGCTGCAGAAAAAACGTATTGTCAAATGCAAAATAATTATGTGTTAACACTTGTTCTAATAACTCCATAAATAAATGGATCTGTTGCTCAGAATATTTGCCTGATTTGGTCAAGGCTACCCATGTACTATTTAAACTATCCATATGAGGGATGATAGTGTACAAACTTGACACATCCCACATAGCCAAGACTATATTATCAGGCAAATCAGGCAAATTGCTTATAGATTTCATTTTTATATTAAATGGTAGCCATGATAATAATAGCTCTGCCCTTATTGGTGGCTTTTATTGTAATCTTAGGATTTTGCTTTAATCTTCTAAGGGCTAGATGTTCAGCAGCTGTCAGATTATACCTTACTTTATCATTACTCTTATGATATATAAGAACTCCTTATTAACTATCGGCTAGATTACGAGTTTTGTGTTATGGCTCATAATGCTGCTTTTTCACTACCACTGCTATTACGAGTCTTGCAGGTTTAGCTGCACCTCACACTTTTTTGGCCGTAACGCAACGTAACTACCGCACTTTTCAAAAAGTCCTTTTTCAATGGGACTTCCATAGCGCCGGTATTACGAGTTTTGCCTGGGAGGCCAAAAAGTGAGCGGTACAACCTATACCGTCAAGATTAATTCCGCCATCTAAAGTCAGTAGTTATGGGTTTTGCGCTACAAAGCTGTAGCATAAAAATCATAACTACAAAGTGAACTAAACAACCATAAACTACCTATTAACTTCTAAACCGAAGCCCTCCAGCACCGCAAACACTATAATAAAAATATTAACCCCTAATCTGTCGCTCCAGACATCGCCGCCACTATAATAAACATATTAACCCCTAAACCGCCACACTCCCGCATCGCAAACACTAGTTAAATATTATTAACCCCTAATCTGCTGCCCCCAACGTCACAGCTGACACTATACTAAAGTTATTAACCCCTAAACCTAACCCTAACCCCATTAAAATAAATCTAAATAAAAATTACTATCATTAACTAAATAATTCCTATTTAAAACTAAATATTTACCTGTAAAATAAACCCTAAGCTAGCTACAATATAACTAATAGTTACATTGTAGCTATCTTAGGTTTTATTTTTATTTCACAGCTAAGTTTGTATTTATTTTAACTAGGTAGACTAGTTAGTAAATAGTTATAAACCTAGTTAAAATAAATATAAATTTACCTGTAAAATAAAACCTTACCTACCTCACACTAACACCTAACATTACAATAAAATTTAATAAATTACATTAATTAATTACAATTAACTAAATTACAAAAAATAAAAACACTAAATTACACAAAATAAAAAAGAAATTATCAAATATTTAAACTAATTACACCATAATCTTTTAGCCCTATCAAAATAAAAAGCCCCCCAAAATAAAAAAAACCCTAGCCTAAACTAAACTGCCAATAGCCCATAAAAGGGTCTTTTGCAGGGCATTGCCTCAAAGAAATCAGCTCTTTTACCTGTAAAATTCCGATTTGCTGATAGAATTCTATCAGCCAATCGGAATTCAATGGACGCCATCTTGGATGACGTCATTTAAAGGAACCTTCATTTTTCAAGAGGATTCAAAAGAAGAGGATGTTCCGCGCCAGATGTCTTGAAGATGGAGCAATTCCGCATCAGAAGGATGAAGATAGAAGATGCCGTCTGGATGAAGACTTCTGCCTGTCTGGAGGACAACTTCTTGCTGCTTGGATGAAGACTTCTCCCAGCTTCGTTGAGGACTTCTTGCCGCTTGGATGAAGACTTCATCATTCAATTAAAAGTGGGAATATCACTTCTGGCCAGCAGGAGGAGGCAAAGAGAACCACAGCAAAGCTGTTAAGTATCACTCCCCTACCCATAATCCCCAGTCATTCTCTTTGCCTCGTGTCAATGGAGAAGGTGAAGTTTGGTGTCTGAAGTAATGAATTCCATTTTTTGGATACTTTTCCATGCAAGCAAGGATTTGGGGTTTAGCTGAGTCCACGTCAATCTCTGCAGTAGAGTAGTGGTTGCTTTTAAGCAGTTAGGAAGTTGTGAGGTAGTCCTTGCTCTGTTCCCTAACATATTGCTGCCCTAGCTATTGAAAGTCAAAGTTGGCTACTCTGTTCTTTCTTTTTTCTATTGGTCTATGTAAGGAGTATGTGTCCTTTCATGCCTTTTGAGCTGTCATCCTGCCTGACAGTTGGATTGCAGGTAAGTGCTTTTGTCTGCTAGGTATTGGAGACTTGCACTTTAAGAATTTATTGCTGCAATTTTTTTGGGACATTTTTATATCCTTTAGTGGGATATTTATTGTCAGTTGCAGGCACTGGTGACTTAGAGACTAAGGGGCCTATCTATCAAGCTCCATACGGAGCTTGACGCCCAGTGTTTCTGGCGAGCCTGCAGGCTTGCCAAAAACACCAGTTATGAAGCAGCGGTCTAAAGAATTTTTTATATACACTTTAGATATGGATCAAGAATCCCTTACTTGTTATAGATGCCTGTTATGCCTTGAGACACAGATTGCTTTGCCTATGCAATTCTGTGCTACTTGCTTAGATACAGCTTTGCAAAATAAAGATACGTTGTTGCCCTCTTAGCCCAATAAAGTCTCTCAGGATGATGCTGTTCGGGCAATGCCACAGTTTTTTCCTCAAACGTTCCAAGCCTCACTGGCATCACATGCAGTGTCCTGCGGTTCCTCTCAACCTCCTGGAGGAGTATATTTGCCTGCAGATTTTGCTGCACAGATATCATCTGTGGTGTCTGCGGCATTGTCTTCTTTTCCTGTATTGTGAAAACGCAAGAGGATAACTAAACATTTATCAGATAGTAAGGTATCTGTTTCAGCTGCTGATAAGAAGGTTCTCCTCCCTCATAAGTCTGATGGACCTCCCCATCCTCTGAGGGTAAAATCTCAGATTCAGACAGTGTAAATCCTTTGCCTGATACTGAAGAAGTTAATTTCAGATTTAAGCTTGAACACCTTTGTGTATCGTTAAAGGAGGTATTGACTACTTTGGATGACTCAGATTAATCTATCATTGTCAACCCCTCTAGAAATCTAGTAAACTTAATAAATACTATGATGTTCCTTCCTCTGTGAAAGTGTTCCCTGTTGCAGACCGTGTGACAGAGATTATTTCACAGGAATGGGAGAAGCCAGGGAGAACGTTTTCCCCTTCTCCTGTCTTTAAAAAGATGTTTCCTGTTGCTGATTCCATTAAAGATTCATGGCGCACGGTGCCTAAGGTAGAAGGGGCTATTTCTACTCTGGCTAAGAGAACTACGATCCCTATAGAGGATAGTTGCTCTTTTAAAGATCCCATGGATAAGAAGCTGGAGGCTTATTTGAAAAGAATGTATGTTTATCAAGGTCTTCAATGGCAACCTGCAGTTTATATTGCCACAGTAGCAAGTGCAACATCTTATTGGTGCAATGCTTTGTCTGAATCTATTTTTGAAGAGACTCCTTTGGAGGAAATCCAAGATAGGATTAAGGCTCTTAAACTAGCCAATTCCTTTATTTCTGATGCTAACATGCAAGTTTTTAGACTGGAAGCCAAGATGTCTGGTTTCTCTGTTCTAGCCAGCAGAGCTTTGTGGCTAAAATCTTGGTCAGCTGATGATACTTCCAAGTCCAAGCTTCTGGTGCTTCCCTATAAGGGTAAGACCTTGTTTGGACCTGGTTTGGCAGAAATTATTTCTGAGATTACAGGTGGAAAAGGGTGTTTTCTACAACTAGACAAGAAGAATAGACCTAAAGGACGTCAAACTAATTTTCGATAGTTTCGTAACTTCAGAGGTCAAAAGTCCTCTTCTTACTCTTTCAAGCAGAAACAGTCCAAGTCTTCTTAGAGACCCAATCAGTCTTGGAGCAAGGGGAAGCAGTCAAGGAAGCCCTCAGCTAAGTCTAAAACAGCATGACGGTTCTGCCCCTGGTCTGGGATCGGATCAAGTGAGAGGCAGACTTTCCCTGTTTTGTCAAGCTTGGATATGAGACCCTTGGGCTGTGGACACAGTATCTCAGGGTTACAAAATAGAATTAAAATATTTTCCTCCCGAGGGAAGATTTTACCTCTCAAGGTTTTCGGCAGATCAGGTAAAAAGATAGGCATTCTTCAACTGTGTTCAGGATCTTTCCTCTCTGGGAGTGATTGTTCCAGTTCCTGTAAAGGAACAGGGTCTAGGTTTCTATTCAAATCTGTTTGTGGTGCCCAAAAAAGAGGGAAATTGTATACCCATTTTAGATCTAAAGTGTCTCAACAAGTTTCTCAGGGTTCCATCCTTCAAAATGGAGACCATTCGGTCCATTCTTCCTTTGGTCCAAGAGGGTCAGTTCATGTCAACCATAAACCTGAAGGATATGTATCTTCATGTTATCAATCACAGGGATCATCACAAGTTTCTGAGATTCACATTTCTAGACAAACACTTTCAGTTTGTGGCTCTTCTGTTTGGCCTTGCCACAGCTCCCAGGATTTTCACAAAGGTTCTGGAGACTCTTTTGCTGGTGATCAGGTCTTCTTGAATTGCAGTGGCACCCTACCTGGACGATATATTGGTTCAGGCGCCATCTTTTCAACAAGCAAACTCTCATACAGAGATCTTGTTGTCTTTTCTATGTTCCCATGGTTGGTAAGTGAATCTGGCAAAGAGTTCCCTTGTTCCAGCTACAAGGGTGGTTTTCTTAGGGACCATAATAGATCGAGGTCAGAAAATCAAAAATTCTCTCCTCTTGCCTCTCTCTTCAGTCTACTGTTCGGCCATCAGTAGCTCAATGTATGGAGGTAATTGGTCTGATGGTCGCTTCCATGGACATCATTCCCTTTGCTCGATTCCATTTGAGAGCTCTGCAGTCATGCATGCTCAGACAATGGAATGGAAACCATTCAGATTTGTCTCAGAGGATAGTTCTAGACCAGTCGACATGCTTCTAGAGACCTTCCTGGGTAATTGTGACCACAGCCACCAGCCTGTTCAGCTGGGGAGCAGTCAGGGACTTATTAAAGTTGCAGGGTCTATGGTCTCAGGAGGAGTCTGCTCTCCCCATAAACATCTTGGAGTTGAGAGTGATTTTCAATGCTCTGATGGCTTGGTCTCAGTTGTCTTTAGCCCAGTTTATCAGGTTTAAGTCAGGCAACATCACCTAAGTGGCATACATTAATCACCAGGGAGGAACCCGGAGTTCCTTAGCCATGAAGGTGGTGGCATGGATTATTAAGTGGGCGGAAGCTCACAATTGTTGTCTATCTGCCATCCACATTCCAGGAGTGGATAACTGGGAAGTGGATTTCCTGAGCAGACAGACATTTCATCCCAGGGAGTGGGCTCTCCATCCGGAGGTGTTCTCCAGGTTAACCTTCAAATGGGGGGTGCCAGAGTTGGATCTGATGGCATCTCGGCACAATGCCAAGCTTCCAAGGTGCGGTTCAAGGTCAAGATATTCGCAGGACGCTCTGATAGATGTTCTGATGGTTCCTTGTGCTTTTGGTCTAGCATATCTGTTTCCTCCGTTGGTGCTCCTTCCACGAGTCATTGCTCATATCAAACAGGAGAAAGCGTTGGTAATTCTTATAGCTCCGGCATGGCCTCACAGGATCTAGTATGCCAACCTAGTGAATCTAGTGAAGATGTCATCTCTGCCACCTTGGAGGTTTCCTCTGAGGAAGGACCTTCTAACTCAGGGTCCATTTTTCCATCCAAATCTCATTTCTCTGAAGCTGACTGGTTGGAGATTGAATGCTTAGTTCTGTCCAAACATGGTTTTTCTGACTCAGTCATCATGACCATGATCCAGGCTTTAAAGCCTGTTACTTAAAAGATTAACCATAAGGTATGGCATAAACACCTTTATTGGTGTGAATCTGAGGGCTACTCTTGGAGTAGATTCAGGATTCCTAGAATTTTGTCTTTTCTCCAGGAAGATTTGGAGAAAAGTTTGTCAGTCAGTACTCTGAAAGGTCAGATTTCTAATTTATCTTTGCTGTTACATAGGCTTCTAGAGGTTGTGCCAGATGTTCAATATTTTTGTCAGGCCTTGGTCAGAATCAGCAAGAGGGATATCCGGAACATGGTCAAACTGCTGGTCCATGCAACAAGAAAGTAATCAAAGGTAATCTGCTTCCAAGAGGACCTGGAGTGCCGTAGCAGCGGCGGATTCGGTCGCAAAAATATACAGAAAGGCACAGGAGAGAGCAGGCACTACTCAGTTGGTTGAATATAAAAATGTAAATTTATTGACAAATCATTAAAACATGATCCCCAGACAGGGGTAGAGACATACAAAACAAGGCTTACGCATTTTAAGCCCCCTAGTGGTGCTTAATCATAGACTGATTAGGACCAGCTTGGGGGAACTATGTACACACCAAGTGCAAAAAGGTTAGCCCCTGCTGAACCAGGATTCATAGATAAAAAAACACAAACATAGTGAAAATTAAAAAAAAAAACATGTTGCACAGATAATAACAAGTGTGTGGTGTCTTAACCTACTATACATAGTTGATACTTAACATTGAAGATAGTGAGTGGGGAAAAAGAACTTTAACAGACCACTTTAGTGTATATATATGATAACTGATATAAGTGACCGTTAATGCTTTATATTAAATCACTTTGGTCCCCCTTTACAAATCTGTAAGGAACTAAATTTGAGCTAGAGACAAGATCTAGACAATAGAATCATGTATGAATTTGTTATGAACAAATGCTATGTGGATAGCAAGTGAAAGTTAATCATCTATAAAATAATTAATGTCACATTCTCTGTTCATCCCCAATGGAATTCTAGTGTTAAACTTTAGAATCCAAAACAATTCTTTTTTATCCAATATTGTATGTCTGTTGGCTCCCCTTATGGGAACTTTAGCAAGGTCTATGACCTGAACTGCTATATTAGCCTTCTCGGTAAAATGTATGCCATTGAAATGGCTTGCTACAGCTGAATCCTTAACATAGTTTTTGGTGTCTCTGACATGTTCCCCTACTCTCTTCTGAGTTCTCTGGAGGTTTGACCTATATATTGGCTTTTGCACAAGCCGCAGGTTAACAAACATACCACTCATTGGGTGCTGCAGCTTGCATAAAAGCCAAAGTTATATTTTTTGGGTTATACTAGATGTAAAAGAGTTACCTGGAATACTAGAAGTACAGGTGTGACAATTTCTACTGCCAAATTTAAAATTACCTATATGAGTTAACTATCTAGATTCCATTATTAATTTTTTGTTTCTTTTAACCATGCTGGGGGATAAAGTTTGTGCCAACGTTTTTGGTTTCTTTGGCACAAATCAGGCCTGTGTTTAAATCTGTTACTCCTCCTTGGAGTCTTAACCTTGTTCTTAAAGTTTCGCAGCAGGCTCTGTTTGAGCCTCCAAAGAAGTAATTATCCAGCCTCCAGTAAAATTTTTAAAAGACCTTTATTGTTTCCTTGCAGGGTCCATCATGCAAACAACGTTTCAAACCATAACTTGGTTCTTAATCATGTCTATTGAATAGTGTACAGGTGTGCCTTTTATACCTGACTAACATTTATCAGACTGCACAATTGCGCCATCTTATGGTTGAAATTTAAAATTACATGTGATAAAATGAATATTCAATTTTTGTAACTTCAGACGTTTGTAAATCTATATCTTCTTAATATTCCATATTTTATCACATGAACATTAAAACCAAACATTATATACATATTCAAATAAAACCAATACACATAAATAAATCAGAATCAAAATGCTGCTACAGATAATGCTACAATCAGAAAAATAATGACCAATCAAAATCTTTATTAAGACCTTCAGGTATTAAAGTATTTAATTTATTTATCAAAAACATTTCCCTTCTTTTTAGCAATTGGTCCCTGTCACCTCCCCTCCTGGGTCTGTCAACTTGTTCAATAACTTGAAATCTAAGTTAACTGATGTTATGACCCATGGAGAGGAAGTGACAGGAAACAGGAGCTTCTGTGTTATTATTCCTGATGTTGGATTTATGTTCAGTAATCCTAGTTCTGACTTCCCTACTTGTTTCCCCTATGTAAATTCTGGCACAAGGACATTTGATGAGATATATAGCATATGTGCTTCTACATGTTAAATATTTCTTTATTGGGTACTTGGTCCCATTAGTGGGATGAAAGAAATTTTTCCCTTTTATCATGGAGCTGCAATGACTACAATGTAAGCAAGGATAACACCCTATATTATCAGATCCTATTGTGGTTTGTGATACCTTCTTTTTACTACCAATATCTGCACGTACTAATAGATCTCTTAAATTTTTAGTTTTTTTATAAGCCACCATTGGTATATTTCTAAAATCCTCAACTTGGGGATTACAATCTCTAAGTATATGCCAGTATTTATTTATGATGTGTGATATTTTAGATCCTAGAGTGTTATATTGTGTTACAAATATCATCCTGTTTTCTTTTGTCTTCTCTTTTTTTGGTTTATCTTCTTTGTTTTTAAAGTATTTCAATTGTTTTGTAATTAATTCTTCTGGGTAACCTCTTCTTTTGAATTTGTCTGCCATCTCATTTAATCTTACTTCACATTTGTCTTTGTCTGTCACTATTCTTTTCACTCTTTCAAATTGACCTTTGGGTATGGCTTCTATTGTTTTGTTTGAATGGAAGCTATCATATTGCAATATTTTGTTTTTATCTGTGGGTTTGACATATAGATCGGTTTTTAAAAAACCTTGTTCAATATAGACAAAAGTGTCTAAAAAGGCCACCCCTGTTTCTTCCATATTAAGTGTGAATTTTAGCCCAGCGACAGATGAATTGAGATGTTGAACAAATTGCAATAGGCTACCAGCGTCACCCCACCAGATGCCAAATATGTCATTCACAAATCTCCACCATGCTGCACCATATTGTAAAAACAATGGATGTGAATATACAAATTTTTCCTCTATGTGGGACATAAAGATGTTGGCATATGTTGGGGCGACGCTGGAGCCCATTGCAGTACCTTGCTTTTGCAGAAAAAAAGTGTCTTGAAAAAGAAAATAATTATGATATAAAATGATAGATAATAATTCTATTAAAAATTATATTTCTTTCTCATTGTATTTGTTGTCCACTCTTAATGTATTGGTTACAGCCTCTATGCCACTAGTGTGTTTAATCGATGTATATAAGCTAGTAACATCTAATGTGTATAGAATGCATTTATCTCCAACATGTCCAATATTTTTTAGTTTAGTAAGAAAGTCATTTGTGTCTTTTAAGTAAGACGATGTATCTAACAGGGAAGGCTGTAATATTTTATCTAAGAATGTTGCAATTTTTGAAAAAATAGAATTTACTCCTGCCACTATAGGGCGGCCTGGGGGGTGAAATTTATCTTTATGTATTTTAGGTGTGACATATATTACAGGTCTTACTGGATTTTTTTCAATTAAGGATTCTTTAAATTCAGCTGTGATGATGCCCTTTTTAACTGCTGCATTGGTGATATGTTCTATTTCTTTGCCTATTTGTATTGTAGGGTCTCTGACTAAAGGTTCATATACTGAGATGTCATTTAATTGTCTTAGTATTTCATTGACATAATCGATTTTATTTAATAGAACAACCCCCAAGCCCTTATCTGCTTCCTTTATGATAATTTCTTTGTTGTTTCTTAACTTATTAATGATATCTTGTTGTTTCCTATTAGTTTGCACTAATTCTCTCTTTTTTTTTTTTTTTAAAGTTTTTATTGATTTTTCAACAAATACATTAACAAAATTAAAGCAGGGATTCAGTGCAACAATATTTAAAAGACAATCAACAATGTTACAGAACAATCTAGATTGCTAAAAATTGGACTGATCTTCAATGATCCCTTGCTAAGTCAAATCAAGATAAAAACAAAAAAAAAGAAAGGGACATTTTATTAATTTTAGTAAAGAAGTTTGCTGCTGCGCTACTTTCTCCTAATTATGTCCTTTTTCTCTCCCCCCATATCTATATCCATGTCTGAGACATTTTGAGTTGTCCCCAGATACTCTTCCCATAGAAATACTATAGAGTGATAATTGTCAATTCTGTTAGTGTGCTGGTAGTGATATTTTTCCAGAGATAACACCCTGGACACCTGCTCTCTCCATTCTTGTACCGTGGGTACCCTCGTACTTTTCCATAGTCTAGGAATCAACTGCCTAGCGCAATTTAACATAATATAGAGCAATGTGGCTCTCAATTTACATTTTATTTTAGGAACCCTATTTAATAATAATACAAACGGGTTACATTCTAGTTGGATTGTTATTACCTTCCCAATTTCTAGTCGTATATCAGTCCAGTATGGTGTTATTAAGGGACACCCCCACCAGATGTGTGATAGGTTTCCCTCTTGTTCACACCCTCTCCAACATAGTTTGCTAGTGTTTGGGTATATTCCAGCCAGTCTTGTGGGCGTCAGATACCATCTGGTAAGCAATTTTATATTAGTTTCTGTAGCATTCATGGAGGATGGGGCTTTTCCCATTTGCTGGAAAACTGTCTGCCACTCTACAGGTGTTAGTTCCGTCTGTAGTTCCCTCTCCCATGTCTTAGTATATGCCGGCAACTGTTTTGAGTGCATTGCTATTAGTAGTTTGTATGAATGTGACAACCCTTTTTTCGATGTGCCCGAGGAGTAACAAATTGACTCGAATGGGGTGAGTGGCCTGAGGAAGTCTGCTCTTTTCTTGTTATGATATAATGTGATAGTTGTAAATGTTCATACCAATTCTGGTCTTTGAGTATATTTTTATCTGACAGTTCTGTCCTAGTTAATAATCTACCGTGTTCTAGACTAGAGTATATTGGCACGCAGCAGTGTATGTTCATGGTCTTTTCCCCTATCTTGATATGTCCTATTGGAGATTCAGCGCTTGTTAGTAAAGGTGTTAAAGGGGCTTGAATAGATGAGAGATCTTTTTTGTTTTGTAGTAGTGAGTCCCATACCTCAAATGTTTCTGTCACTATGCTTGGTGGTGATCCACCAAGCTTTCTCTGTTGTTTACTGAGCCAGCAAAGGCTGCCCAGGCTAATTGTATTAGTTATATTATGTTCCAGTTTTATCCATTCCTTGTTGTCTGAATGTTTACACCAGTCTATAATTCTAGTTAACATGGACGCTTGTTTATAACACATCAGATTAGGCACTCCCAGGCCTCCATTACATCTATCTCTATATAAAATCTTCTTTGAGACTCTCGGCAGTTTGTTCTGCCAGATAAATGAGTTTACATAAGCTTGGATTCTATTCAAATATGTTTTCGGCAGCGCGATAGGCACTGTTTGAAAGATATATAATATTCGAGGTAAGAATGACATTTTAAAGGCATGTATTCTGCCAAGCCAAGAAAGGTATTTACTTTTCCACCCATTAATCTCCGCCTGAAGCTCTTTTAGCAGTTTCGTGTAGTTCAGTGAGAAGAGCTCTTCTTTAGTTTTTGCGACTTGTATGCCTAAATATGTCAGGGAATTTTTCTGGATAGAAAATAGGAAGTGGCTACTGATATATTGTAGCAGAGCGTCAGGTACTGACACCCCCAGGACTTCAGACTTAGTTGTATTGATTTTAAAATATGAGTGGGAGCTATATAAGTCAAACTCCAGTTGTAATGCTTTAAGGGATGGTATTGGATTAGTCAACGTCAATAAAATATCATCTGCATAAAGTGACAGTTTATAGTGTGTATCTTGGATTTTGAGGCCCTCAATAGCAGGGTTTTGACGTATTTTGGAAGCCAATACTTCCATAGCCAATACAAATAAAAGGGGGGATAGAGGGCAACCCTGCCTGGTACCGTTTCTAATATTAATGGTATTTGAGAGAGAATCGTTTAACCTGACCCTAGCCGAGGGGTTACTATATAGTGCAAGGATCTTATCTAGCATGTGCGGCCCTATGCCGAATCTAATAAGTGTTTGTCGCAAGAACACCCAGTTCAGCCTGTCAAAGGCTTTCTCCGCGTCGATACCCAGGAATATCGTAGGTATCTTTTCGTTGTGTACATATTCCATAAGGTCAATGGTTTTCACCGTGTTGTCCCGTGCCTCGCGGAACGGGACAAAACCGGCTTGGTTTAAATGTATCAGCTCAGGTAGGTATCTGTTAAGTCTTGTGGCTAGGATCTTCGCATATACCTTCACGTCTACATTTAATAGAGATATGGGTTGAAAGTTTGACGGGGTATTTGCTGGTTTCCCAGGTTTGGGTAGCACGGTAATGTGTGCTTCCAACATAGTGGGTGGGAATGTAGTGTTAGATGATATTTGATTAAAGATTTTTTGTAAATGTGGTAATAGAATAGGGGAGCTAATTCTCTCTTTTTATTTCTTTTTAATAAGTTTTTCACTTCTTTTTGAACCAATTTAGCAAAGGTGGCTACACTATGTTGTGTAGGCGGATTAAATTTACTCTTTCCTTTGATGCCAAATATTTTGGGATTGTTAAATCTTATATCCTTATCTGTACCATCAATTTTAGTTACTTGAGTTGATTCTGTCATGTTTTTAAGTGCAGCAAAATGTACCTTGAGTTTCAATTTTCTAAAAAAATCTCTCTAGATCTTGTTCTATAATAAAATCATCATGCATATTTGGTAAACAATAAGATAAACCTTTGTTTAAAATAGTATATTCAGTGTCTGACAAAACATAATTAGAAATATTGTGAACTAAGCTATCCTCTATAGCTCCTATATTCAAGTGCAAATTAGTGTTTCCAATAACCTCAGTATTAACATACAAATTAGTGTTGCTATCCTCCAAATTTAAAGTGCTAGTGTAGTTTACTAAAGTGCTTTCCAAGTTTAAAGTGCTGGTGTCATTTTCAACATTACTTCCTAAAGAGCTTTCATATACAACATTACTTATTAAAGTGCTTTCTTCACTATCTGTGTTCAATATCAAATTATCTTGCATATTAGTATTGATATTATTAGCGCTTTGTTCATTGTAAACATTTGTGCATATATGACGATGAGAGTCCTTAATCACATTATCAACTTTTTTAAATTGTCCATCATGAGATGGCAGACAAATTCAAAAGAAGAGGTTACCCAGAAGAATTAATTACAAAACAATTGAAATACTTTAAAAACAAAGAAGATAAACCAAAAAAAGAGAAGACAAAAGAAAACAGGATGATATTTGTAACACAATATAACACTCTAGGATCTAAAATATCACACATCATAAATAAATACTGGCATATACTTAGAGATTGTAATCCCCAAGTTGAGGATTTTAGAAATATACCAATGGTGGCTTATAAAAAAACTAAAAATTTAAGAGATCTATTAGTACGTGCAGATATTGGTAGTAAAAAGAAGGTATCACAAACCACAATAGGATCTGATAATATAGGGTGTTATCCTTGCTTACATTGTAGTCATTGCAGCTCCATGATAAAAGGGAAAAATTTCTTTCATCCCACTAAGGGGACCAAGTACCCAATAAAGAAATATTTAACATGTAGAAGCACATATGCTATATATCTCATCAAATGTCCTTGTGCCAGAATTTACATAGGGGAAACGAGTAGGGAAGTCAGAACTAGGATTACTGAACATAAATCCAACATCAGGAATAATAACACAGAAGCTCCTGTTTCCTGTCACTTCCTCTCCATGGGTCATAACATCAGTCAACTTAGATTTCAAGTTATTGAACAAGTTGACAGACCCAGGAGGGGAGGTGACAGGGACCAATTGCTAAAAAGAAGGGAGATGTTTTGGATAAATAAATTAAATACTTTAATACCTGAAGGTCTTAATAAAGATTTTGATTGGTCATTATTTTTCTGATTGTAGCATTATCTGTAGCAGCATTTTGATTCTGATTTATTTATGTGTATTGGTTTTATTTGAATATGTATATAAGTTTTGGTTTTAATGTTCATGTGATAAAATATGGAATATTAAGAAGATATAGATTTACAAAAGTCTGAAGTTACAAAAATTGAATATTCATTTTATCACATGTAATTTTAAATTTCAACCATAAGATGGCGCAATTGTGCAGTCTGATAAATGTTAGTCAGGTATAAAAGGCACACCTGTACACTATTCAATAGACATGATTAAGAACCAAGTTATGGTTTGAAACGTTGTTTGTATGATGGACCCTGCAAGGAAACAATAAAGGTCTTTTAAAAATTTTACTGGAGGCTGGATAATTACTTCTTTGGATTTGATATTGGGGTTTGGCTAACCCTTTCCTGTGCCCCAGACAGAAAAAGGTGCTGTCTTTCACTACTATATTAATTCTGTTTGAGCCTCTGCATTCTTTAGATATTAAGTTGTTATCTTGGAAAGTTTTGTTTCTTGTTGCTATCTCTTCTGTTCGTAGAGTTTCAGAGCTCTCGGCTTTGCAGTGTGTTTCGCCTTACCTTATCTTTCATGCGGATAAGGTGGTTCTTCGTACTAGGTCGGGATTTCTCCCTAAAGTGGTTTCGGTTAAAAATATTAATCAGTGATACTTAACATCTTTGCTGTGGTGCTCTTTGCCTCCTCCTGCTGGCCAGGAGTGATATTCCCACCAGTAATTAAATGACGTTGTGGACTCTCCATATCAAGAAATAAATAAATAAAGGGTTGGCATGCCATAGAGAGCGCTAACTTGCCCTGGTTATTTGTAGTGAGGGATTTAGGACAGTTAGGAGGTGGGAAATACTTTTTTCCACTGGTTCTGCACATTGGTCTACTTTTTTGACTGGCCCTGCACTTCAGTCTGCTTGTGAATGAGCAACAGTATGGGATTTGTAGCCGGAGCAGCAGTAGCAGTAAGGTAGGAAAATACTAATTATGTGCTTGTATCTTAAATGGATTCTACCAGGTGTTCTGTACTGTTCCCAATGTGCTTTGTAGAAGACTCCTTTATGGATATCAAGATTATAGTTTTGCTTTACTGCCCACTTAAAATACTTTATTGTGTTTTTGTATCGGACTTCAATGTTCATTATTTTACATCCAACAATGTTAGATGAAAAATAATGGACATTAAAGTCTCATACACAAACACATTAAAGTATTTTAGTGGGCAGTAAAGCAAAACTATAATCCTAATATTCATATAAATAGATGGGAAGCTGTGTATGCTACCTACATACCCTCTATAGACAGGGATATACAAGTTATGAGGGTACTTAGTTGTGGACTGCTTACCTGTGGCATTTGTGTATAGATAATGTTGATCAGTAGTTTTTGGATTCGCTAGCATTTGTAATATGGAGGCAGCTTCATCAGAGGTAAGCCATAATTTATCTGAGATGTTTTTATATGTCTTATTTTACCTGAGTGACACATGTTCAGCCTCGCCTATCTACTGATAAGATTATTTTCATAAAGCTAGATTTTGAGTTTTGCGGCCAAAGGGGTGCGTTAGCTACGCGTGTTTTTTTCCCCCCGCACCTTTTAAATACCGCTGGTATTGAGAGTTCTCTGAAGGGCTGCGTTAGGCTCCAAAAAAGGAGCGTACAGGCATATTTACCGCCACTTCAACTCTCAATACCAGCGTTGCTTACGGTAGCGGCTAGCTTGAAAAACGTGCTTGTGCACGATTCCCCCATAGGAAACAATGGGGCAGTTTGGGCTGAAAAAAACCCTAACACCTGCAAAAAAGCAGCATTCAGCTCCTAACGCAGCCCCATTGTTTCCTATGGGGAAACAGTTTCTAAGTCTGCACCTAACACCCTAACATGTACCCCGAGTCTAAACACCCCTAACCTTACTCTTATTAACCCCTAATCTGCCGCCCCCGCTATCACTGACCCCTGCATTTTATTATTAACCACTAATCTGCCGCTCCGGACACCGCCGCAACCTACATTATCCCTATGTACCCCTAATCTGCTGCCCCTAACATCGCCGACACCTACATAATATTTATTAACCCCTAATCTGCCCCCCCCCCAACGTCGCCGCTACCTAACTATACTTATTAACCCCTAATCTGCCGACCGGACCTCACCGCTACTCTAATAAATGTATTAACCCCTAAACCGCCTCACTCCCGCCTCAAAAACCCTATAATAAATAGTATTAACCCCTAATCTGCCCTCCCTAACATCGCCGACACCTAACTTCAAGTATTAACCCCTAATCTGCCGACCGGACCTCGCCGCTACTCTAATAAATGTATTAACCCCTAAAGCTAAGTCTAACCCTAACCCTAACACCCCCTAAGTTAAATATAATTTAAATCTAACTAAATAAATCTTATTAACTAAATTAATCCTATTTAAAGCTAAATACTTACCTGTAAAATAAACCCTAACATAGCTACAATATAACGAATAATTATATTGTAGCTATTTTAGCATTTATATTTATTTTACAGGCAACTTTGTATTTATTTTAACTAGGTACAATAGCTATTAAATAGTTAATAACTATTTAATAGCTACCTAGTTAAAATAATTACAAAATTACCTGTAAAATATATCCTAACCTAAGTTACAATTAAACCTAACACTACACTATCAATAAATTAATTAAATAAACTATCTACAATTATCTACAATTAAATCAACTTAACTAAATTACAAAAAAAAAAAAACACTAAATTACAAAAAATAAAAAAAGATTACAAGAATTTTAAACTAATTACACCTACTCTAAGCCCCCTAAAAAAATAACAAATCCCCCCAAAATAAAAAAATGCCCTACCCTATTCTAAAATAAAAAGTTAACAGCTCTATTACCTTACCAGCCCTTAAAAGGGCCTTTTGCGGGGCATGCCCCAAAGAAAACAGCTCTTTTGCATTTAAAAAAAACATACAATACCCCCCCCCAACATTACAACCCACCACCCACATACCCCTAATCTAACCCAAACCCCCCTTAAATAAACCTAACACTAAGCCCCTGAAGATCTCCCTACCTTATCTTCACCACGCTGGGTATCACCGATCCGTCCAGAAGAGGGTCCGAAGTCTTCATCCTATCCGGCAAGAAGAGGTCAAGAAGAGGGTCCTAAGTCTTCATCCTATCCAGCAAGAAGAGGACATCCGGATTGGTAGACATGTTCATCCAGGCAGCGTCTTCTATCTTCATCCATCCGGCGCGGAGCGGGACCATGTTGAAGCAGCCGACGCAGATCCATCGTCTTCTTCCGGCAACTCCCGACGAATGAAGGTTCCTTTAAGTGACGTCATCCAAGATGGCGTCCCTCGAATTCCGATTGGCTTGACAGGATTCTATCAGCCAATCGGAATTAAGGTAGGAAAAATCTGATTGGCTGATTGAATCAGTCAATCAGATTCAAGTTCAATCCGATTGGCTGATTGGATCAGCCAATCAGATTGACCTCGCATTCTATTGGCTGTTCCGATCAGCCAATAGAATGCAAGCTCAATCTGATTGGCTAAGATAATTTGTTTCAATTGTATTTAATTGTAGTTAGTTTAGGTAATTAATTTAAATAGTGTAGTGTTAGGTGTAATTGTAACTTAGGTTAGGATTTATTTTACAGGTATATTTGTCTTTATTTTACCTAGGTAGCTATTAAATAGTTAATAGCTATTTAGTAACTATTCTACCTAGTTAAAATAGATACAAAGTTGCCTGTAAAATAAAAATAAACCCTAAGCTAGCTATAATGTAACTATTAGTTATATTGTAGCTATCGTAGGGTTTATTTTACAGGTAAGTATTTAGTTTTAAATAGGAATAATTTAGTGAATGATAGTAATTTTATTTAGATTTATTAAAATTATATTTTAGTTAGGGGGTGTTAGGGTTAGGGTTAGACTTAGATTTAGGGGTTAGTAACTAATATAGTGGCGGTGACGTTGGGGGCGGCAGATTAGGGGTTAATAAATTTAGGTATGTGTCGGCGATGTTAGGGACTGCAGATTAGGGGTTAATAAAATTTAACTAGTGTTTCCGATGCGGGAGGGCGGCGGTTTAGGGGTTATTATGTTTATTATAGTGGTGGCGATGACCGGTTCGGCAGATTAGGGGTTAAAAAATGTATTTTAGTGTTTGTGATGTGGGGGGGGGGGCTCGGTTTAGGGGTTAATAGGTAGTTTATGGGTGTTAGTGTACTTTTTAGCACTTTAGTTAAGAGTTTTATACTACGGCGTTAGCCCATAAAACTCTTAACTACTGCGGTACCAGTCTTGACAGGAGAGGCTGTACCGCTCACTTTTTTGCAGACTCGTAATACCGGTGTTATGCAAGTCCCATTGAAAATATAGGATATGCAATTTACGTAAGTGGATTTGGGGTATTAATGAGTCTGGCCAGAAAAGTGAGCGGTGAGCCTGTCATTTCAAGACTCGTAATACCAGCGTTAGGAAAAAAACAGCATTGGGACCTCTCAACGCTGCTTTTTAAGGCTAACGCAAGAATCGTAATCTAGGTGTTTGTGCGCCCAACTGTTTTTGAAATGTTGGTGGCCATGCCCAGGGCCGTTTCTAGAGAACTTGGCTCCCAGAGCCAAATTTCAAATTGCGCCCACTCCCCCCTAATTGTAAAATACATCATTCCCCCAGCTTTTTTTATAATTTTGGTAAAAATGCATCTAATCACTTTGTCTCAGTATAAATGATCAGCTAAAAAGGTTCCTGCTTTCCCATTTAATTTATAGGCACCAGGCTGGTAAAATATAAAACATAAAGGGCTAGATTACAAACAGAGCGCTAAATATCCCTTGTGCAATTATACTATTGTGTAGCCATAATACACAAACTTCAATTAAGAAATACATAGCATTTACATAATATATAAAAATGTTGCAGAAGGCAGTCACTATGAAAGTGTTAATAAGATACATAAGGTATGAATTGGCTAACAGTCCACCATTTAGTAGTGTTTACAAGCTCATAAATATATGTATAACTATTCTTTGAAGTTTAAAGGGATATGAAACCCCAAAAAATTCTTTCATGACTCAGATAGAGAATACAATTTTAAATAACACTCCAATTTACTTCTATTATCTAATTTGCTTCATTCTTTGGATATCCTTTTTTGAAGAAATAGCAATGGACATGGATGAGCCAATCACATGAGGCATCTATGTGCAGCGACCAATCAGCAGCCTATTTAGATATGCTTTTCAACAAAGGATATCAAGAGAATGACGCAAATTAGATAGAAGTAAATTGAAAAGTTGTTTAAAATTGTACATTCTACCTAAATCTCTATCTAAATAATGTCCCTTTAACTAAGCATCTGGTGAATGCTGCTCTGCTATACTGTGTCTCTCAGACAGTGGAAATATAATAATTGGCCCCCACACATCTCTCACTAGGGTCTCCCCTCAGACTTAACTTCCACTAGCCTTGCAACCAGAGAGTTGTGCTTGCTGGTTTCCCCTCCTCTCCCCCCCCCCCCCCCACAGTTGTCCTCCAGCCTTTGGGTTAAAAGGTCTGGCACCTTACACATGGTTATGCATGCAGTGGTATAGGCCGAGCTCCCTCCTGATATAAAGTTTGCCAGACCTTGTTACATAGGTATTGATTAGATACTGTATATGAAGCAGCACATTTACACATAGAGGCCTACTTATCAAGCCGTCAACCGCAAATACGCTGGAATTCGGCAGCATAATTGTGGCGAGCCTGATTCCCCTTAGTTATCAAAGCCTACAGACCAGAAAAAGGTTGAAATCTGTGATGTAACATATGATCTGCCGGTCTCAGTCCTACACAGATCGATGCTTACGTCACTACAGATGTTCCGAATGCAAATTTGGCACTATTTGACTACTTTTGCTAGTTAACAATTGTCTAACAGGTAAGCTTGCCACTATTCTGGCCCAGCGTATCTGCTTTTCAATCCGCCACCGTGGAGGCGGCGGATGCCATAGGAATCAATGGAAGTCTGAAAGCAGCAAAAGCTATGTTCGCTGCTGCCCGATACCCTATTGATTCTTATGGGAGAATAAAAGTTACGTTTACAGCTAACACCCTAACATGTACCCCAAGTCTAAACACCCCTAATCTGCCGCCCCCTACACCGCCGCCACCTACATTATACTTATTAACCCATAATCTGCTGCCCCTACACCGCCGCCACCTACATTATACTTATTAACCCCTAATCTGCTGCCCCTACACCGCTGCCACCTACATTATACTTATTAACCCCTAATCTGCTGCCCCAACACCGCAGCCGCCCCCTACATTATACTTATTAACCCCTAATCTGCTGCCCCTACACCGCCAGCCACCTACATTATACTTATTACCCCCTAATCTGCTGCCCCCTACACCGCCGCCACCTACATTATGTTATTAACCCCTAATCTGCCGCCCGACACAGCCGCCACCTACATAAAAGTATTAACCCCTATCCCGCCGCTCCCGGAGCCCACCGCAACGAAATAAATGTATTAACCCCCTAAACCCCTGGCCTCCCACATCAGTACCACTTACTAAACCTATTAACCCCTAAACCTAACAACCCGCTAACTTTAGATTTAAATTATAACTCATCCCTATCTTATAATAAATTTAAACTTACCTTTAGATTTAAATTAAACTATATTAAACTATTAATTAATTTACCCTATTAGACCAAAATTACATTAAATTATATTAAACTATTAATTAACCTACCCTAACTATTATACTAAAATTACATTAAACTATATTAAACTAATAATTAATCTACCCTGTTATACTAAAATTACATTAAACTACAAATTAAATTAAATATATTATATATTTAAAAACTTAACCCTACTCAAATAATTTAAATCTACTATTACAAATTACAAAGTTACCAAAAACTAACAACTAAGTTACAAAAAATAACAAACACTAAGTTACAAAAAAAAATAAACACTAAATTACACAAAATAAAAAATAAATGATCAAAGATTTAAACTAATTATACCTAATCTAAGAGCCCTATGAAAATAAAAAAGCCCCGCCAAAATAAAAATAAACCCTGCCTACAATAAACTACCAATAGCCCTTAAAAGGGCCTTTTGCGGGGCATTGCCCTAAAGAAATCAGCTCTTTTACCTGTAAATAAAAAATACAAACAACTCCCCAACAGTAAAACCCACCACCTACACAACCAACCCCCCAAATAAAAACCTAATCTACAAAACCTAAGCTCCCCATTGCCCTGAAAAGGGCATTTGTATGGGCATTGCCCTTAAAAGGGCATTTAGCTCTTTTTCAAAAGCCCAAACCCTATTCTAAAATTAAAACCCACCCAATAAACCATTAAAAAAGCCTAACATTAACCACCGAAGATCCACTTACAGTTTCTGAAGAGCCGACATCCATCCTCAATGAAGTGGCAGAAGTCCTCATCGAAGCCGACAGAAGTCTTCATCCAAGTGGGCCGACGTCTTTATCCAACCGGGCAGAAGTTTTCATCCAGACGGCATCTTCTATCTTCATCCATCCATCCGTGGAGCGGCTCCATTTTCAAGACATCTGACGAGGAGCATCCTCTTCATTCGACATTTTCTTGAACAGCGAATGTTCCTTTAAATGACGTCATCCAAGATGGCATCCATTAGATTCCTAAGGTTGAAAAAATCCTATTGGCTGTTGCAATCAGCCAATAGGATTGAGCTTTCCTCCTTTTGGCTGATCCAATCAGCAAATAGGATTGAGCTTGCATTCTATTGGCTATTCCAATCAGCCAATAGAATGCAAGCTCAATCCTATTGGCTGATTGCATCAGCCAATAGGATTTTTTCACCTTTAATTCAGATTGGCTGATAGAATTCTATCAGCCAATCAGAATTAAAGGGACGCCATCTTGGATGACGTCATTTAAAGGAACTTTCATTCGTCAATAGTCGTCGGAAGAAGAGGATGCTCTGTGCCGGATGTCTTGAAGATGGAGATAGAAGACGTCTGCCCATCTGGAGGACCACTTCTGCCAGCTGGATGAAGACTTCTCCCGGCTTCGTTGAGGACTTCTTGCCGCTTGGATGAAGACTTCTCCCGGCTTTGTTGAGGATGGATGTCCGGTCTTCAAAACTGTAAGTGGATCTTCGGGGGTTAGTGTTAGGTTTTTTTAAGGGTTTTTTGGGTGGGTTTTATTTTCAGATTAGGGCTTTTGGGCTGAAAAAGAGCTTAATGCCCTTTTAATGGCAATGCCCATACAAATTCCCTTTTCAGGGCAATTGGGAGCTTAGGTTTTTTTAGTTAAGATTTTATTTGGAGGGTTGGTTGTGTGGGTGGTGGGTTTTACTGTTGGGGGGTTGTTTGTAAAAAAAAATTACAGGTAAAAGAGCTGATTTCTTTGGGGCAATGCCCGCAAAAGGCCCTTTTAAGGGCTATTGGTAGTTTAGTTTAGGCTGGGGGGGGTTATTTTGGGGGGATTTTTTTATTTTGATTGGGCTATTAGATTAGGTGTAATTAGTTTAAATATCTGATAATTTATTTTTTTATTTTGTGTAATTTAGTGTTTGTTTTTTTTGTAATTTAGGTAATTGTACTTAATTTTGGTAATTTTTTTAATTGTAGTGTAATGTTAGGTGGTAGTGTTTATTTTACAGGTAAATTTGTATTTATTTTAACTAGGTAGTTAGTAAATAGTTAATAACTATTTAGTAACTATTCTACCTTATGGGTTTAGGGGTTAATATGTTTATTATAGTGGCGGCGATGTCCAGGGCAGCAGATTAGGGGTTAATAATTTTATTCTAGTGTTTGCGATGCGGGAGGGCCTCGGTTTAGGGGTCAATAGGTAGTTTACGAATCTTGCGGGATAGGCTGTACTGCTCACTTTTTGGCCTCCCAGAAAAAGCTTGTAATACCGGCGCTATGGAAGTCCCATTGAAAAAAGACTTTACGCAAATTGTGTACGTTAATTTGCGGTACGGACAAAAAAGTGTGCAGTGCCCCTAAATCTGCAAGACTCGTAATACCAGCGGGAGTGAAAAAGCAGCATTATGAGCCTTAACGCTGATTTTTCACTCATACCACAAAACTCTAGCCGAATGTTAGCTTTAGATAGCTTTCAACTAGTAATATTGAAGGAATCTCTGCCTAGGAGACAGCTTTTCAGGGTTACCAGAATTGTGAATGATACTCAAAAATTACCCATAAGATTAAATTAAATGGGGAGAATATTTCATACAGAGGGGTTACCCAGAGCAGCTTATACAGCAGGAAATTATTAAGGCTAAAGCAGGTATCAATTTTGGAAAGAATAACAAAAAAAGAAAGAATAGGAAATTTATGTTTACTTCTCAATTTAACACATTTAGTAATCTGAACCCAAATGTTTTCTTTTCTGATTCAGAACTCTGGACAGCACTTGTTTATTGGTGGGTGAATTTATCCACCAATCAGCAAGAACAACCAAGTTGTTCACCAAAAATGGGCCGGCATCTAAACTTACATTCTTGCATTTCAAATAAAGATACCAAGAGAATGAAGAAAATTTGATAATAGGCGTAAATTAGAAAGTTGCTTAAAATTGCATGCTCTATCTGAATCACGAAAGAAAAAAATTAGGTTCAGTGTCCCTTTAAATGTCCCTGTTCTTTGATATATAGATAGGAGAGTCCATTAGAAAGGCAAGGGAACGTATAAATCAGCATAAATCCAACATTAGATGTGGGGATACTGAAGCCCATGTGTCGAGCCACCTCTTAAAAGCAGGTCATAATATAAACCAGATGAGGTGGAAAATTAAGGGGAGGTGGTAATAGAGAAAGGATTCTAAAACAAAAAGAAACTTATTGGATATGTCACCTAGAGAGTATGCACCCTAAGGGTTTGAATAGGGAGATAGATTTTTCTGTGTTTATGTAGTATAAATATTGTAGGGACAAATATTGTAATATGGATAATGAAAAACAATATTCGTTTGTCCTTATAAATAGTGGAGAGCTGTTTCTCTATTTATGCTATTGTTTTTTAATGGTTTATTTAATATATGCTGTTATAGCATGAGCCAGTAGATGGCGATCATGGATTATATGCATAGTGCTTGAATCCTCTCTACATAATTTGTATAGATTAACCAGCCTATAAAATGTGCTTATAGAGGAGGATGTAACATACGCACGATTAAGGCCAGTGGGGCCGAAACGTTGCACAATGTATCACTCTTGTGAAGAATAAATTAAGAAAACATTTTATAGAGATATTTACGGGTGCTGTAAAATTTCTTTTGGACTGTTGTATTACTGAGGGGTAAGCAGTAACCCCTTCTACGTGCATCTTATATCTCTCTTACAAAGAAATGGGTATATACTATACACAGTGCTGTGCCCAATTTAAAAATTGTGATTGTCTCGGGTATCTATGCTCCATGTTCAGAGGAGGATTGCTTGGTATTTCAGGGCTGCACAATCTATTTTTAAGGCAGGATCAGACTGATATACTTCAGGAACATTCTCCTCTGTTGAAGGCACAATTGGCTATAAGAGGCTTCTCCCAGATGGTGACCTGCCAAAGAACAATCTACTGAGCTGTTGTTTGTTCCTAGATGAGAACTTTTTTCTCTTTGTACAAAAATAACAATACAAGAATGCTGAACATAAATCATTTAGTGAACAAGTACTATTTACATACTACACAGATAACATGTAAAGCAATACTTGCGCGTATAATCATTCTTGCAATTACAATGAGAACTAATTTTCTATAAACTTTGAATAAACATAGATAATGAAAACTGCCCTCCACTAATATTGGCACCCTTGGTAAATATGAGCAAAGAAGGATGTGAAAATTTGTCTTTATTGTTTAACCTTTTGATTTTTGGTTAAAAAAAATACACAAAAATACTGTGCTCTCATTGATATCAAACAATTGCAAACATAACACAGGTTTATAAAAAAAAATAATCGCCTAGATTACTAGTCTTGTGTTAACCTTAAAAAGCAGCGTTGAGGGGTCCCACTCCCAACGCTGCTTTTTAACGCCCGCTGGTATTACGAGTAAGGCAGGTACAGATGTACTGCTCACTTTTTTTTTCGCGATTTTAGCATACCGCAAATCCCTTTACGTCAATTGCATATCCTATCTTTTTAATGGGATTTGCCTAACGCCAGTATTACGATTGCTGGAAAAAGTGAACGGTAGACCCTCTCCTGTCCAGACCTACAGCATTTAAAAGTCAGTAGTTAAGAGTTTTATGGGCTTACGCCCATAAACTACATATTAACCCCTAAACCGAGGCCCCCCCACATCGCAAACACTTAACTAAAATGTTTAACCCCTAATCTGCCGACCGGACATCACCGCCACTTATATTATTATACTATTATATTATATTAACTACCGCCTCGCAAACACTACTTAAATTTTATTAACGCCTAATCTGCCATCCCTAACACCGCCGACACCTACCAACATTTATTAACCCCTAATCTGCCGCCCCAAACATCGCCGCTACTATATTAAATGTATTAACCCCTAAATCTAACCCTAACCCTAACACTCCCCTAACTTAAATATAATTTTAAAAAATATAAAAAAAAAAAAAACTATAATTAATTAAATTATTCCTATTTAAAACGAAATACTTACCTGTAAAATAAACCCTAATATAGCTACAATATAACTAATAGTTACATTGTAGCTATCTCAGGGTTTATTTTTATTTTACAGGCAACTTTGTATTTAATTTAAATAGGTACAATAGTTATTAAATAGTTATTAACTATTTAATAACTACCTAGCTAAAATAAGTACAAATTTACATGTAAAATAAACCCTAACCTAAGTTACAATTACACCTAACACTACACTATAATTAAATTAATTACCTAAACTAACTACAATGAGTTACAATTAAATTAAATAAACTAAATTACAAAAAAAACAAACACTAAATAACAGAAAATAAATAAGAAATTACAATTTTTTTAACTAATTACACCTAATCTAATCCCCCTAATAAAATAAAAAAGCCCCCCAAAATAAAAAAAAATCCCTACTCTATACTAAATTACAAATAGCCCTTAAAAGGGCTTTTTCAGGGCATTGCCCCAAAGTAATCAGCTCTTTTACCTGTAAAAAAAAATTCAATACCCCCAACATTAAAACCCACCACCCACACACCCAACCCTACTCTAAAACCCACCCAATCCCCCTTAATAAAACCTAACACTACCCCGTTGAAGATCACCCTACCTTGAGCCGTCTTCACCCAAACGGGCACAAGTGGACCTCCAGAGGGGCAGAAGTCTTCATCAGATCTGGCCAGAAGAGGACATCCAGACCGGCAGAAGTCTTCATCCAGGCGGCATCTTCTATCTTCTGCTATCCGGAGCGGAGCGGGTCCATCTTGAAGATATCCGATGCAGAGCATCCTCTTCCATCCGACGGTGACTGAAAAATGAAGGTTCCTTTAAGTGACATCATCCAAAATGGCGTCCCTTCAATTCCGATTGGCTGATAGAATCCTATCAGCCAATCGGAATTAAGGTGCTGATAGATGCAATCAGCCAATAGAATTGAAGTTCAATCCTATTGGCTGATCCACTCAGCCAATAGGATTGAGCTCACATTCTATTGGCTGTTCCAATCAGAACAGAAAAAATTGTAATCTAGCCGAATGTTTCATAAATATATGTGTGGCACAGTTATTGGCACCCTTTTAGTCAATACTTTGTGCTACCTCCCTTTTCCAAGATAACAGCTCTGAGTCTTCTCCTAGAATGCAGGATGAGGTTGGAGAATACCTCGCAAGTGAACTGAGACCATTCCTCCATACATAATGTCTCCAGATCCTTAAAATTTTGAGATCGATGCTGGGGGACTCTGTTCTTCAGTTAACACCCACAAGTTTTCTATGGGGTTCAAGTCAGGGGACTGGGATAGTCATGGCAGGACCTTGATGTTGTGGCCAGTAAACCATTTTTGTGTTAATTTTAAAGTATGTTTTGGATCATTGTTCTGCTGAAAGATATACTGTATGTATGTATATATATATATATATATATATATAAATATAATGTATATGGTGTATATATATATATATATATATATATATGTATAAATATATATTGTACCAAAAACATCATATATATATATATATATATATATATATATATATATATATATACAGTATATACAGTATATATATATATATATATATATAATTTTCATATATGTATATTAAAGGATTAATTCATTCACAGCTAGATTACAAGTCTGTGCATTCGTCTTTTAACGCTGAAAATATGGTAAATTCAGTGTTAAAACAGCACTGCAGCCATTACAAGTCTTGTTGGTATAACTGTACCGCAAGCCTTATAGCCTGTAACGCAATGTCAGTCCCGCACTTGTAGAAATTACTTTTTTATGGGATTCCCATAGCGCTGCCATTACGAGTTTTGCAGTGATGCTAAAAAGCTTGCATTACACCCTAAAACGACAAGATCCGTACCGCCATCTAAAAGCAGTAGTTATGAGTTTTACGCTACAAATCTGTTACATAAAACTCATAACTAAACTGCTACAAAGTGCACTAAACACCAATAAACTACCTATTAACCAATAAAACCGAGGCCCTCCCGCATCGCAAACACTATATTAAAGTTATTAACCCCTAATCTCCTGCTCCCGACATCGCCGCCACTAAAATAATTATTAACCCCTATTCCGCCGCTCCCCGACATTGTCACCACTATCATAAAGTTATTAACCCCTAAACCACTGCCCTCCCTCTTCGCAAACACTATTTAAATATTATTAACCCCTAATCTGCCATTTGCCCCCAATATACTTAAGATATTAAGCCCTACACCACCGCCACTATAATAAACCTATTAACCCCTAAACCACAAGCCCCCCTCAATGAAATATATTAAAATAAACTATTAAACCCTAAACCGAAAGCCCCCCACATCACAATAAACAAAATTAAACTAGTAACCCCTAAACCTAATGCCCCTCTAACTTTAGATTAAAATTACAATTTCCCTAGTTTAAATTAAATTAAAACTTACCTGTCAAATTTAAAAAACTAACACCTAGATTACAAGTTTTGCGTTAGAGGCTGTGCGGTGCTAACGAGCAGTTTATGCTCACCAATCACTTACAGACAGCGCTGGTATTACGGGTTTTTACAAACCAGACAAGAAGTGAGCGTTGAGCAAAATTTTGCTCATTACCGCACTCCAATACCAGCGCTGCTTACGTTAGCGGTGAGCTGGTGTAATGTGCTCGTGCACGATTTCCCCAAAGGAATCAATGGGGAGACCAAGAGGAAAAAAAGTCTAACAACTGCAAAAAAGCAGCGTAAAGCTCCGTAACGCAGCCCCATTGATTCCTAAGGGGAAATACATGTTATGTCTACACCTAACACCCTAACATGAACCCCGAGTCTAAACACCCATAATCTTACACTTATTAACCCCTAATCTGCTGCCCCAACATCGCCAAAAACTATATTATAATTATTAACCCCTAATCTGCCCCTCCGGACATCGCCGACACCTACATTATATTATTAACCCCTACTCTGCCACCCCCAATATCGCCGCCACCTACCTACACTTATTAACCCCTAATCTGCCGCCCCCAACGTTGCTGCCACTATAATAAACATGTTAACCCCTAAACCGCCGCACTCCCGCCTCGCAAACATTAGTTAAATATTATTAACCCCTAATCTGCAGGCCCTAACATCTCCACCACTTACCTACATTTATTAACCCCTAATCTGCCGCCCCCAACGTCGCCGCCACTATACTAAATTTATTAACCCCTAAACCTAAGTCTAACCCTAACACCCCCTAACTTAAATATAATTTAAAGAAATCTAAATAAAAATTCATACCATTAACTAAATAATTCCTATTTAAAACTAAATACTTACCTGTAAAATAAACCCTAAGCTAGCTAATAGTTACATTGTAGCTAGCTTAGGATTTATTTTTATTTTACAGGCAAGTTTGTATTTACTTTAACTAGGTAGAATAGTTATTAAATAGTTATTAACTATTTAATAACTACCTAGCTAAAATAAATACAAACTTACCTGTAAAATAAAACCTAACCTAAGTTACAATTACACCTAACACTACACTATAATTAAATTATTTCCCTACATTAAATACAATTAAATACAATTAAATAAAATTATCTAAAGTACAAAAAAACAAACACTAAATTACAGAAAATAATAAACAAATTACAAGATTTTTAAACCAATTACACCTAATCTAACCCCCTAAAAAAATAAAAAAGCCCCCCCAAAATAAAAAAGCCCTACCCAATACTAAATTTCAAATAGCCCTCAAAAGGGCCTTTTGCGGGGCATTGCCCCAAAGTAATCAGCTCTTTTACCTGTAAAAAAAATTACAAATCCCCCCAACATTAAAACCCACCACCCACACAACCAACCCTACTCTAAAACCCACCCAATACCCCTTAAAAAAAACTAACACTAACTCCTTGAAGATCATCTTACCGGGAGAAGTCTTCATCCAACCGGGCCGAAGTCCTCAACGAAGCCGGGAGAAGTCTTCATCCAAGCCGGGCGAAGTGGTCCTCCAGACGGGAAGAAGTCTTCATCCAGACGGCATCTTCTATCTTGATCCATCCGGAGCGGAGCGGGTCCATCTTCAAGACATCCGACGCGGAGCATCCTCTTCATCCGACGGCTGGGTGAAGGTTCCTTTAAATGACGGCATCCAAGTTGGCGTCCCTTCAATGCTGATTGGCTGATAGAATTCTATCAGCCAATCGGAAATAAATAGAAAAAATCCTATTGGCTGATGCTATCAGCCAATAGAATGCGAGCTCAATCCTATTGGCTGATTGCATCGGCCAATAGGATTTTTTCTACCTTAATTCCGATTGGCTGATAGAATTCTATCAGTCAATCGGAATTGAAGGGACGCCATCTTGGATGACATCAATTAAAGGAACCTTCATTCAGTCTTAGCCGTCGGATGAATAGGATGCTCCGCGTCGGATGTCTTGAAGATGGACCTGCTCTGCGCCGGATGGATGAAGATAGAAGATGCCAGTAAGGTGATCTTCAAGGGGTTAGTGTTAGGTTTTTTTAAGGGGGTATTGGGTGGGTTTTAGAGTAGGGTTGGTTGTGTGGGTGGTGGGTTTTAATGTTGGGGGGGTTGTTATTTTTTTTATAGGTAAAAGAGCTGATTACTTTGGGGCAATGCCCCGCAAAAGGCCCTTTTAAGGGCTATTTGTAATTTAGTGTAGGGTATGGCTTTTTTATTTTGGGGGGGCTTTTTTATTTTGTTAGGGGGATTAGATTAGGTGTAATTAGTTTAAAAATCTTGTAATTTGTTTATTATTTTCTGTAATTTAGTGTTTGTTTTTGTACTTTAGATAATTTTATTTAATTGTATTTAATTGTATTTAATTTAGGGAATTAATTTAATTATAGTGTAGTGTTAGGTATAATTGTAACTTAGGTTAGGTTTTAGTTTACAAGTAACTTTGTATTTATTTTAGCTAGGTAGTTAGTAAATAGTTAATAACTATTTAGTAACTATTCTACCTAGTTAAAATAAATACAAACTTACCTGTAAAATAAAAATAAGACCAAAATAGATACAATGTAACCATTGGTTATATTGTAGCTAGCTTAGGGTTTATTTTATAGGTAAGTATTTAGTTTTAAATAGGAATTATTTAGTTAATGATAGGAATATTTATTTAGATTTATTTTAATTATATTTAAGTTAGGGGGGGTTAGGGTTAGACTTAGATTCAGGGGTTTAGGTGTCAGCGATTTTAGGGACGGCAGATTAGGGGTTAATAATATTTAACTAATGTTTGCGAGGCGGGAGTGCGGCGGTTTAGGGGTTCATATGTTTATTATAGTGGCGGCAGATTAGGGGTTAAAATTTTTATTTTAGTGTTTGCGATGCGGGAGGGCCTCGGTTTAGGGGTTAATAGGTAGTTTATGGGTGTTAGTGTACTTTTTAGAACTTTAGTTAAGAGTTTTATGCTACGCGTTGTAGTGTAAAACTCTTAACTACTGACTTTAAAATGCAGTACCAGTCTTGACAGGAGAGGGTCTACCGCTCACTTTTTGGCAGACTCATAATACTAGTGCTATGCAAGTCTCATTGAGGATACACAATTTACGTAAGTGGATTTGCGGTATTTCCAAGTCTGGCCAAAAAAGTGAGCGGTACACCTGTACCTGCAAGACTCATAATACCAGCGGGCGTTAAAAAGCAGCGTTAGGACCTCTTAACGCTGCTTTTTAAAACTAACGCACAACTCGTAATCTAGCCGTAAGTTTAAACTAACAATTAAACTAATATAATTATTAAACTAAAATCCTAACACTACTCTAAAAATTACAAACTATCTAATTACAAAAAATTAAAAAGGCTAAATTACAAAAAATAACAAACACTAAATTACGAAAAAATAACAAATTAAATTATCCAAAATAAAAAAGAATTACACCTAATCTAATAGCACTATCAAAATAAAAAAGCCCGCCCAAAACAAAAAAAAATCCTAGCCTACAATAAACTACCAATAGCCCTTAAAAGGGCCTTTTGTAGGGTACTGCCTGAAGTTAAACAGCTCTTTTACCTGTAAAAAAATACAAAGACCCCCCCCAACAGTAAAACCTAAATTGCGTACCTTGCATTGAAGATCCAGTGTACAGCGGCGACCGTATGAAGAGGATGCTCCGCGCCGGATATCTTCAGGATGGAACCGCTCCGCGCCACTGGGATGAAGATAGAAGATGCTGCCGGGATGAAGATAGAAGACAAAAAATTACAAAAAATTAAAAAGACTAAATTACAAAAAATAACAAACACTAAATTACGAAAAATAACAAATTAAATTATCCAAAATTACAGAATTACACCTAATCTAAAAGCCCTATCAAAATAAAAAAGCCCACCCAAAATAAAAAAACCCTAGCCTACAATAAACTACCAATAGCCCTTAAAAATGCCTTTTGTAGGGCATTGCCCTAAGTTAAACAGCTCTTTTACCTGTAAAAAAAATACAAAGACCCCCAACATTAAAACCCACCACCCAACCAACCCCCCAAAATAAAAAACCTAACTCGAAAAAATCCAGGCGGCAAAAAGTCTTCATCCAGAGGGCCTCTTCTATCTTCATCCAGGCAGCGAGTAGTCTTCATCCAGGCAGCCTCTTCAATCTTGATCCCAGTGGCGAAGTCCTCATCTAACTAACGACTATCAGCCAATAGGATTGTAGCAGCTCTAATTCCTATTGGCTGATTAAAATGTTGTAGCCAATAGGAATTCAAGGGACACCATCTTGAAACGGATCCCTTGCATTGTAGATTCAGTGTTCACCGGCGACCATATGAAGAGAATGCTCTACACCGGATGTCTTCAGGATGGACCCGCTCTGCGCCACCGGGGTTAAGATAGAAGATGCCGCCTGGATGATGATTGAAGAGGCCGCCTCGATGAAGATTGAAGAGGCCGCCTCGATGAAGACTTCTCTCTGCTTGGATGAGGACTTCGCCGCCGGGATGCAGATTGAAGAGGCCGTCTGGATGAAGACTTATCGCCACCTGGATGAGGACTTCACCACCAGGATGAAGATCGTTCAAGCGGGACTTCAGAAATTGTAAGTGGATCGTCGGGGGTTAGTGTTAGGCTTTTTTTAAATGGTTTTTTGGGTGGTTTTTTTTTTAGATTAGGGTTTGGGCAGCAAAAGTGCTAAATGCCCTTTTAAGGGCAATGTCCATACAAATGCTCTTTCCATTGCAATGGGTAGCTTAGGTTTTTTAGATAGTTTTTTTTATTTTGTGGGTTTGGGGGGTTGGGGGTTTGTAATGATACACCTAGATTTAGAGTTTGGCATTAGCCGTCAAAAGCAGCGTTAAGGGGTGCTTTTTACCGCCCGCTGGCATTTAGAGTCAGGCAGGAAAGGGTCTAACGCTCACTTCCCTACCGCGACTCCAGGCTACCGCAGATCCCCTTACGCCAATTGCGTATCCTATCTTTTCAATGGGATCTGCCTTAACGCCGGTATTTGGAGTCTTGGGAGAAGTGAGTGGTAGAGCCTCTACCGACAAGACTCCTACTGACAAAAAAAGTCAGTAGTTAAGAGCTTTATGGGCTAACGCGTGAATATAAAGCTCTTAACTACTGTGCTACAAAGTACACTAACACCCATAAACTACCTATGTACCCCTAAACCGAGGCCCCCCTACATTGCAGCCACTATAATAAAACATTTTAACCCCTAATCTGCCGACCGGACACCGCCGCCACCTACATTATAGCTATGAACCCCTAATCTACTACCCCTAACATCGCCGACCCCTATATTATATTTATTAACCCCTAATCTGCCCCCCCCAACGTCGCCGCTACCTAACTACACTTATTAACCCCTAATCTGCCGACCGGACCTCGCCGCCACTTTAATAAATGTATTAACCCCTAAACCGCTGCCCTCCCGCCTCGCAAACACTAGAATAAATAGTATTAACCCCTAATCTGCCCTCCCTAACATCGCCGCCACCTACCTACAATTATTAACCCCTAATCTCCCGCCACACCGTTGCCGCTACTATAATAAAGTTATTAACCCCTAAACCTAAGTCTAACCCTAACACCCCCTAACATAAATATAATTTAAATGAAACGAAATAATATTCCTAAATTTAACTAAATTAATCCTATTTAAAACTAAATACTTACCTATAAAATAAACCCTAATATAGCTACAATATAACTAATAATTACATTGTAGCTATTTTAGGATTTATATTTATTTTACAGGCAACTTTTTATTTATTTTAACTAGGTATAATAGCTATTAAATAGTTAATAACTATTTAATAGCTACCTAGTTAAAATAAGTACAAAATTAACTGTAAAATAAATCCTAACCTAATTTACAAATACACCTAACACTACACTATAATTAAACTAATTAAATAAATTACCTACAATTAGCTAAACTAAAATACAATAAAATAAACTATTCTATAATAAAAAAAAAACATTAAATTACAAAATATAAAAAAGAATTACAAGAAGTTTAAACTAATTACACCTAATCTAAGCCCCTTAATAAAATAAAAAAGCCCCCCAAAATAAAAAATTTCCTACCCTATTCTAAACTACCAAAGTAATCAGCTCTTTTACCACCCCTTAAAAGGGCTTTTTGCGGGGCATTGCCCCAAAGTAATCATCTCTTTTACCTGAAAATAAAAATACAATACCCCCCCCAACATTACAACCCACCACCCACATACCCCTACTCTAACCCACCCAAACCCCCCTTAAAAAAAGCTATCGCTAACCCCCTGAAGAGCTCCCTACCTTGAGTCGTCTTCACTCAGCCAAGCCAAATTCTTCATCCAAGGTGCGCAGAGGAGGTCATTGATCCGGTAGAAGTCTTCATCCAAGCGGGGCAAGAAGAGGTCCTCCATCCGGTAGAAGTGTTCATCCAGGCGGCGTCTTCAATCTTCATCCATCTGGAGCGGAGCGGAGCCATCTTCAAAGGAGCCGACGCGGAGCCATCCTCTTCAAACGACGACTTCCCGACGAATGAAGGTTCCTTTAAGGGACGTCATCCAAGATGGCGTCCCTTCAATTCCGATTGGCTGATAGAATTATATCAGCCAATCGGAATTAAGGTAGAAAAAATCTGATTGGCTGATGCAATCAGCCAATCAGATTGAAGTTCAATCCGATTGGCTGATCCAATCAGCCAATCGTATTGAACTCGCATTCTATTGGCTGATCGGAACATGTTCATGTTAGGGTGTTAGGTGCAGACGTAGGAAGTGTTTCCCCATAGGAAACAATGGGGCTGCTTTAGGAACTGAACGCTGCTTTTTTGCAGGTGTTAGGTTTTTTTCAGCCCAAACTGCCCAATTGTTTCCTATGGGGATATCGTGCACGAGCACGTTTTTCCATCTAACCGCTACCGTAAGCAACGCTGGTATTGAGGGTTGAAGTGGAGCTAAATTATGCTCTATGCTCCCTTTTCTGAGCCTAACGCAGCAAAACATATCTTTAAAAAATTATCTTCAAATAAAGCTTAAGTTATTTATTGTACATTTGACTATGTTTTTCATTCTAATGTGTCTTGTATTGTTAATATTTTTGTGCAGACATAAATCAGAAAAATTGTTTGAAATGCTAAATATATTTGTAACATGGTTTTACTCGCTCATGTTTGTGAATGTTAAAGTGACAGCATAGTCAAATTTAAACCTTCATGAATCATTTAGGGCATGTAATTTTTAGCAACATTCCTATTTAGCTTTTTCTTCAAATGTGCTGTTATCTTTGTATTCTTATTTGAAAGATAAACCTAGGTATGCTCATATGATAATATCTAAATAGTCAGGGCTGGCCTATGGGCAAAGCAAGCGACCGCCTCGGGCCCCGAGGTGAGGGGGCCCCGCTGCACCGGTTAAAACAAAAATTGTATTTTTTTATTTTTTTTTGACATTTAAAAAAAATAAAAAATAAATTTGGTGCCATTTTTTTACGTTTTGTTTTACGTGACTGGTGCAGTGCTGAGAGTGGAGGAGGCAGAGCACCAAAGGCTGTCAGTCAGAGTCACTTTCAGACCAGTCAGGAAAGTCAGTCAGCAGAGTGGGGCCTGGGGGAATTGCATGCAGAGCAGGAGTGAGGAGTAAGTCGACGACAATGAGAGAGAGTCACTGTCCGTTAGTGGGACTAGTGTGTCAGTGTGTGGGACTGGGACCAGCAGGGGAGGAGGACGCAGAGCAGCAGAGGAGATGTGTGAGAAGGACTGCACTAGCAACAGGATGATGGGGAAGGGTAAAATGTCCTATTTTTGCTGTGCCAGTTTGACAGAAAGGAGTGGGGTTAACTGAGTCTCATACTGAAAGAGAGACAGGCTGTATCAGGTCAAAAGAGAGAAATGAGAAGACCAAAGCTTGGATGATGGGCTGGGCCTGTGAAAGGCTGGTTGGTAATGGGAGGGAGATCCATCCTGCTTTAGTACCCTAAAAAGGTTGATAGTAATTCTATAAGGTTAAGAGCACCAATGATAAAAGTAAAACACTTGATTTAGAGGCTAAAATCTTAGTATAGACTTTCTGACCTATGGAACGGTCCACATTTTCTTAGTTGCACTTTCAGAATTCAATTTATTTTCCCTCTTCCTGTTAGATATGGTGTAGTGTGAAGAGGAGCATGTATTACATGAAGCCATAAACTGTCACAGGAGGCATAAACTGCACTCTGTGACATTCAGAGTAATTCAAAAGCAAAAGGCAATTTATAGAAAACACACACTAGACAATGAGTAGAGTAGTCAGGGGCTGGCCAGGAGGTCAGATGTAGCATGTAGCTAGCCTCACCACATGTATTTAGCACTTCTATGTTACTATCTGCTGCAGAAGGTCTAATACTCTCTCCAGTGTGATGCTCACCACTTGTATTTAGCACTGCTATGTCACTATTTGCTGCACAATGTACAATACTCTCTCCAGTGTTATGCTCACCCCTTGTATTTAGCACTGCTATGTTACTATCTGCTGCACAATGTACAATACTCTCTCCAGTGTGATGCTCACCACTTGTATTTAGCACTGCTATGTCACTATTTGCTGCACAATGTACAATACTCTCTCCAGTGTTATGCTCACCCCTTGTATTTAGCACTGCTATGTCACTATCTGCTGCACAATGTACAATATTCTCACCAGTGTGATGCTCACCACTTGTATTTAGCACTGCTATGTCAGTATCTGCTGCACAATGTACAATACTCTGTCCAGTGTGATGCTCAACACTTGTATTTAGCACTGCTATCTAACTATCTGCTGCACAAGGCACAATACTCTCTTCAATCTTATGCTCACCACTTGTATTTAGCACTGCTATGTCACTATCTGCTGCACAATGTACAATACTCTCTCCAGTGTGCTGCTCACCACATGTATTTAGTACTGCTATTTCACTATCTGCTGCACAATGTACAATACTCTCTCCAGTGTGATGCTCACCACTTGTATTTAGCACTGCTATGTCACTTTCTGCTGCACACGAACATTACAGAGATGCCAGGGCCGCCATAGCAAGTGCAGGTCCCTAGGCAGAATGACAGGGCAGGCCTCTACCCAGAACAAAAAAATACTTCAAAGAAATGGGGCAATGCACTGTACTACACAAAAACAGTGCACAGATATAATACACACACAGATATACTTATATACACATACATCCACACACTCAGCACTCAGACACATACACAGGTACACAGATATACATACACAGGTGTACACACACAGATACATAGATAGCCCACATACACAAACACACACACACAGAGATAGCCCACCACACACACATACAGATAGCCCCCACACAGAGAAAGCCCACAAAGATAGCCCCCTCCCATACACACACACACACACAGATAGATAGCCCACAAACACATAGCCCCCCCACACACACACACACAGATAGCCCCCTACACACACAGATAGCCCACACACATAGATAGCCCCCCATACACACACACAGATAGCCCTCCACACACACAGATATGCAAAACTAGTGAATGGCTAATAAAGGGATTATCTATTATTTTCAAGAATAAAACCTCAGGTGTAGATTGATCCTTTAATAAACCGAGCAAAGAGCATTATTTAATACATGATAATCTTAAACTAAGAACAAAACAACAAATATAATCATTTTAATGCATAATACAACATAAAGAAATAAATATATATAAAACAAACATATATACACAAAAATAAATGAAAGAAAACAATGGTCTATTGTTTGGACTTCATAGAGGCAGGGGGAGATTGTGGAGGTGATCTCTCCCTCGCAGACCTCAAATCACTCAGGGTTCCCTAGATCAACAACAAAAAAATTCTATTAAAAATCCAATTGTCCTCGTCTGCCCTCTCCCTACGCTCCAACTCCCTCTGCTCTATAGCTACCCTGACCCTAGTTACGACTAACCTCTCCCTAACAAAATCTAACCTCTACCTATCTCTCCCAGGAACTCCTCATCCAGACTTGCTTTTATCTCCTGAAGACAAACAGTGAGTTCCTATGATATTCGCTGTGCACGTTCGCTATCTAAAGAAAAGGTAAAACAAAAATATTATAATAACACGTAATTTCAAGGGAAAGATTAAAGGCATATGACAGTCAAAATTCAACTTGCAGGATTCAGCTAAAAAATGTAAATTTAAGAAACTTTTAATAAAAAATTTAAATAATTTCTAATGTAAATTTGAATGCATTTCTATAAGTCTTAGGTTTCTTTTTAAAGTTATAGGAAAGTCATAGTTCTACATGCATGATTCAGATAGGTAATGTTATCTTAATACACTTTTGTATTTTCTATTGTGCTTTGTATTTTTTTAATTGATTAAATACATAAATATATCTGTGATAAGGGGGATGTTTGCAGAGGTTAAGATAATAATCAATTACAGATTATATCACAGATCAATGTAATTTAACAGTGTTGTTTGATACTGTGATATTCTGGAGTAAGACTATTTAAACATTATGGCATTGACTGTGGCATTGACTGTCCCTTTAAGTGAGCACATTTAGAACATTGAGGTTTTTTCTTGATTTTGTTACCTGTGGAGGATATAGAAGAGGTCGGAGTTGAATGTTAAAAATCAAATTTAATTCATAAGCAAAATAGCATTTTAATTAAACAAAATATTACATTAGCAGACATACCTGTTGTTTGGCCAACACCTTCTTCAGGGGTGCTGCATATAATATTGGGCAGTGTCTGTGCTGAGGAGAAGCTCTGGCTGGAATCCGTCAGGATAATGACCAGCAATGCCTGTGTGGCAGCAGCAGCACTAGTAGATGCTGTAAAACATATAGGTTTAAAAGAGAAAAATAAAGATTAGTTCATATAATAATCTAAAGAAATAAAAAGGCCTAAACATTATTTAAACTACAAAATATTTGCATATAATACAAGTGTAATCACCTGCCAACTCGTCAGTATCGTGTCCGACCTCGTCCAGACCTTGCGCTATATTTGCACCCAACTTTTCCATAAGTAAATTCTCATAGGATGATAGCTCTGTGACATAAGCAGCGGCACCACCTGTACGACGTGCAGACTTTTTCTCCCTGGCCAGCTTGGCCTTCAAGATCCTCTTGATATCAGAGAATGTTTTCCAACAATGCCCCACCGATTTTTCATGAGCTCCATTGGCAGAAACATATGTCGGCTATATCTCTCCAGATTTAATTTTTTCTGGAGAGAGAGGTCTTCTGAGCTTTAGAACCAAATAAAAAATCATAATGTTCCAGCACCATAGTAACAAGAACCTGGTTCTGGTTAAATTTGAACTGTATGCTGCGATCAAATTGATCTTCGCAGACTCCAAATACAATCTATCAAACAAAAATAACGCAACTTAAGATACTCCAGATACTAAGCTCACAAACAACTAAACTTAGTAAACAACCCACAATTGAGTGAGTTTTAATGCACTTTTTATAGTTATATAATCACGTGATCAATTCAGTTAGCCAATAGTAATTTTTTTTTTTTTTTTTTAAATTTCTTTTTTATTGAAGTCATAGATCAATACAAAGTATAGGGTATGTCTCAAAACATTCACAAGACAATGTATACAAAGCATAATTAGGAGACAATATATTCTAATATCTCAAACATTTCCATAAAATGTGGGCTATCACTTAAAGAGACTTCAGTTTTGTTTTAGAGTATAACAAATGTAATATAAACAAAAAAAATGGTCCTCTCCTAGCTGTATGCAAAGAAACGTAAGGTATCTATTCAGATAAGGGTAAGACTAGTGAGGGGGTGACTCTATAATTATATGGGGAAGGGGGATGCAGCGGGCAAGAGCCGCTCAAAATATAATAGGGAGGGAGGTGGGGGGGGGAAATGGGGGGCGGAGCCAGCTAGTGTGTCCTTACCAGAAGCAAATTTAGGTGGGGCTAGAGTATAATTACTTAGTATAAACAAAATCACACTCATCAACACCTTTGTACTCCAATAGTGGGAGCCTGAGAAGATATAATATATTATCAAGAGGAGGGGGGGACGTTAGAAAAGCTGGAGTCTGGGGGACCTGGGGGACCTCTGGGTGAGCCCCTCTCCTAGGGGAGTGCCACCTATAGGCGATGTGGGAAAAAGGAGAAGGGATATGACCCGCAGGCATTAAGTACAGGCGGGAAAGGGAGGAGAGAGGCTCAATCAAGACAACTATTATGAGCTAGTAATGTGAGCAAGAGCATAGATCAATTAGGGATGACAATCATACAGTCACAGAGAATGATAGCCAATAACAAAAAATATGAATATAACACAGCATTTAAGCAGAGAGAGGTCATTTACACCACTATAAACAACAATAACTATTAAACACAATATAGAACAGGTTTTAAACTTGTTACCCAGTTACTGTTAGTGATTCATGAACTAGTATGTTGCTGGCAGTAGAAATAACTCCCCTTAAGATGTCCAAGCTAATTGTACCGTGTGTTAGTAATTTTAATATATGTCCCAAATATTTGTGTCAATTAGCTGCCTATCAATAGTATATAAGTTGCTATATGGCATACCGTGAGGGTAGTGTAGGAAGCTAGTATTGTAGAGGCTTTCACAGAGTGCAACAGTTATATGATCATAGATATACACAGAGTAATAAAACAGCAGCAATGAGTAAGACAGTTGAAAAATGAGACGGCCACCATGAGAATAATTAATATAGAGAGCTTCATATGCAAGTCAATAAGTACCCTGCTACGCTAATATATAAGAGGATAAAGGGCCATGTAAATTAACATATACCTCAGCAACTCAACATATGTGATAACTAGCGTTGAACACTTAATATATAGCGTATATAAAATATAAACAGTAGTGTGCGTCCCAGGATCAACTTTACAGACCTCATTAGGATAACTATGAAAGCACTATATGTACTATGAGGCAGTTCATCAACTCTGGGGAAAGGCATATAGAAAGACCCTGTAACACTGTAAGGTCTGTGTACACATAAGGGTTAACATAGGCTAACAATCACTCTCAAGGACCACATAGAAATCAGCTGCTAGCCCACTCTTTAGCCTATTCAGAACTAGGGTAACTCAAATGACATCCGTGATTAAAGGGGTTTAAAGAGGACTTCTAAATTTAAATCTTCATCAGTGTTGAGAGACAAAACAGAAGGGGATGGGATAAGAGCCAGTATTTAATAACTAGGTGCTCACTTGAAAATACTTATTATAATATCTCAAGGTATAAAAGATAGATAAACAGTATTATTATATGACGCACTCTCATATCTCAAAACCTTTTATGAAAGCTTTGACCGCACTGAGTATACCCTATAGCGTGGGAGCAATATATAGGAAAACTGACATGCAATATATAACAGTGCTTAGCTATAGCAAAATAAATTGAACTAGATGCACATCATGAATCAAAGTCACATAGTGTCCTGCAGGCAAAAGATCGGGAGGAGATCCAGCTGTCTTCAAAAGTATAGCGAGAGAGAAACTTCAGCTAGCCCACGCCATATCTAATTAGGTTGTCTCTTCTAATAAGTGCCGCAATAGAGGGGAGCCTGCCCATAAGACAGTGAGGGCACTCAAGGCAAATCTCACCTTAGCTGTTTCTATGTCCATTAGGGCTGCTGCCAAATAAAGGCCCTGTACTGTCCCATGTGAAACTGCCCAGATTTCAATCTTACCGCCTGGATCAAAAGGGCTTCTGAACCAGTCCACAGGCTCAAAGGAGATCAGCCCCACAGTTTTCTGCAAAAGGCTAGAGGATGTCATTACCGGGAGATCACCATCGCAGGCTCCTAGCTGCAGAGAAGTGTAAAAATGTATGTGAGCCAGCAGGAGTGACAACCCATCTGCGCCAGTCACCTTCAGTAATGGCTGCGCCCCCACCACCCCCTCGCAGAACAGATTGCGAGATCTTCCGGGTGGATCAGAGCTAGGTAGCAGGGTTGAAGCGATGCAAGGCTTAGTTAGTTGCAAGATATCCGCGGCAGCATAAAAAGTAGTTGCTCTCTGTATATTCAGTAAGGATCGGGTCTTAAGCGCGAGACGTTCCCTCTCCTGAGCACCAGCAGCCGTTCTCACCAATACTTCCCGACAATCTGCCTCATCGCAACTTCTCTTGTGACCGCTAGGGCCATGTGAAACACAGGAGTCTCCGGTGAGTGCATCTTCATCTGGCAGACCATCCTCCACTTGTGTGAACATCTCTGAACAAATTTCACTCAACTGTAGTTGGAGGCTGCCGAAGTAATCATCCATTAGTCCTGAGACATGTCTTTCCCAAGCTTCAATCGCCTCACTAACATGTACTGTATAGGGACGACCATGAGAGTTATTTGCCGGGTGCATTTTTCTGTGCGTCAGAGCGCGCTGTGCTGGGCCTCACTTTCCGCCTCTAATTTCTACAAAACTCCTCTAGTTCTGTCACAATCTGACCGTCAGTGTCAGTTATATTGAGCCCCTAATTGTTGCTGAGTGCCATAGTGAACTTTGGCTCATAATAATGTAATTTTTGTGCTATCATGTATGGAGCTCCTGATGCTTGCGACCATTCCGTTCAGCGGTTGGCTCCGCCCCCCCCCCAGCCAATAGTAATTTAATATACGTATTTTAATCAATCAACAATCACATTGATTTATACTTGAATCACTGGTGACGCAGATATTTTTTATATTCTTACAGGATATCCTTTTTATAGGACCATCATTGGTGACGCATATAATATTATATGTTTAAAATTATGTACACTTTGTTCAACCTTTTTTAAACTCCTCAATAGCAGAGACAGTTAATAGAGATTTTACGGTAAGATCTATGATTGCCAATGAATCTATACGTACACAATCTGACTTGATGGAGAAAGGCCATGAATGTTTCTCCAACTGGTTCATATGCAGACAAGCAAGAAACTTCATACTTAGACATAAGGGATATGACAATATGACCAGACCGTTGACAAAATTTGAATCACTATGCACTCTGTCCCCTCCCCATAGATATACCCTATCCATAATATACAAATTATTGATCCAAAAGCCACCAGGATATATACCCCCCCATATCTAGAGAGATGGGAATCTGATCTTGGAACCATTATACTCCCCCAGGTGAGCACCTCCATGCTCCAGGCTACAATGAAGTCCTCGGTTTCCTCCTCCATTTTGGAGATTAATTTTAAATTATTACATAGATGGTATTTTACTCCCAGAAAATTGCACCGACTATTTCGCTCGCAAAAAAAACAATGTTGGAGATGTAGTCACGTAAATAGCGACGCCACACACATGTGGTGGTGGTGTAACACCATCCAAAATTTCTGGAGACAGGTGATTTCTGAGATGGAATCTATACTGGGAGTTGAATTACCACTAGAACCTCTGATATGGTTGTTGAATAAACCACCTAATATTTAATATAAACCTTACATTAGTTTGTTTAAGATCATGACCAACAGAGTCAAAGTATTGATTGCTAAAAATTGGAAACATGGAGACGCTCCCTCACTGACTATGTGGGTTGGGAAGGTGTTGGACTTGGTGGAATTAGAGGAATATTATTATCTTAAAAACGAGAAAATGGAAATTTATGCAGAGATATCTCATACATGGGATGAATATGTGCAATCCACTAGGGACATTGACTCAAACCCCAGACATATTCATATATCATAAGGTCAGGACTTCCAAATATATAAAAGAGAAAGAGATCTTATAGGGAGGTGCAGGCGGGACAGGAACCCTAACCCCTTTTAGTTTTTTTTCCTTAATTTTCTTTATTTTTATTATTTATTAATTTTACTTTTGCTTTTGTTTCTAAAATTGTCTTGAGCTACTCTGTTTGCTAGAGGAGTACTTATGTGTCTCCTTAGAATATATTTGACATGTTTTCTGACCTGTAAAAAGGTCTTGATTAAAATTGAGTTGTTTCACACAAAAAAATATGTACAATATGGTTGCCATAGAAATAGGCATAATCACATGATTAATAAAATCCGCCAATCAAATATTAATATATGTTTTCTACTGTCAATATCCAATCACATTGTTGTGTATACTTGTGCCAGTGGTGTTGCAGTTATTAGTTGTTTAGAGAGTTTTGATCATGGTGCGTCCACCTGCATTTAATGATGAGGCATTGGTATGCCTGGTTTATGGGATGAATAGATACTTCCACCGGAGAATTGGAGGAATTATATTGTGTATTATACTTTGAAATTATGTATATGTGAATTTGGTATTTAAAAAATATCTATCTTACTATTTATTAGTTTGTGAAGTCTAAATGATTCATCTTTTGTTAATCAATTAAATAATACAAATGATGTTTGGCTCAATTTAATCTGAAGCTGAAAGCTCAAAGAAAAAATAAAATATGTATATGTATATATGTATATATATATATATATATATATATATATATGTAAATATATATATATATTTATATGCTCAACTGCATTTATATACTGTATATTATTTTAAATAGGTTGTTAGTTTCAGCAGAAGAATACAAGCTCCATGCACTACAGCTGCAGATACATTACACAGAAGAAAACATACCACATGGATCTAATGTTGACATACATCTTTATATGTTCACAGATTTATCGAGGGGAAGAGGGAGGATTCCCCGATATTTGAGGCCTTTGTGAATGGCCACACCCCAGAGCAACTGCTCACCCCCCTCCCGTTGCCATTGACACTGCTTGCAAATCCTGTGGATTATGAGTCGGGGACAGATTCCAAGGTCATTTTCTTTTACAACACAATGTTTGCAGTCTTTAACATTAAAAAGGGAGTTTTCTATATGTTCAATCATGATGCTAGTTAACTTAATGGATTGTGTTTTTTAAATAACATTTTTGTACAAGTTTTTAATCATGTGGTCATAACAGTCTACAAAAATGATGTCTATAATATAGGCCTTGTCACATATTCCTCATCTGTCGCCCAATGTAATAAATTATCATATTATGTTTTAACACTTGTATCTTGATAATGAATATGTAGACCATATTTTATTTTGTGCTTTTTAACAATGATGTGTATAATATAGGCCTTGTCACATATTCCTCATCCTAACAATGATTTTTGTTTGTGCTTCATCTCTGACAGCTGACCAAGAATCCATTCAGGATGATGATTCTGCCCGCGCCATCTCTCCAGCGCTGGCAGAAGATGAGGTGGCTGTAGGAGAATGTAAGAAAATATCATATTATGTTTTAACACTTGTATCTTGATAGTGAATTGGTAGAACATATTTTATTTTGTGTTTTTATAGATGCCGATCAGGGGACCCAGACTGACCCCATTCTTCCGGAAATGTTAGGCCAACTCTCTGAGGCCCTTCAAAATGTTGTGGTGACAATCACTACCATCCAGGAGGCACTCCATGGATTAATTTAATATATTTATCTTTTATTTTTTATACCTTGTTTTTATTATGTTTTTTATGTTTCTGATTAAAAAAAAATATGTTTGCAATTAATAAATTATGGAAAAAAACATAGTGTACCAGTATTCCTTTAAGTATTAGCTCCAAGGGACATCAAAAACAATATATATATATATAATGTTTAATAATGTATAAATAGCATGCAATTTTGTTATTTTTGAGTTTTTTTTATATATTTGATTTATCATCATTCTTTTCCTATCATTTGATGAAGAGCATATCTAAATAAACAATGTAGCTGCTGATTGATGGCTGCACATAGATGACTCATGATTGGCTTGCACATGTCCATTGCAATATCTAACAAAAAGGAGATCTGAGGAATACTAAAAGTAAAAAAGGTTTAATGTTGCTTGAGATTGTCTTCTCTATCTGCATAATGAAATTACATTTATGAGTTTGATGTCCCTTTAAGCTCAGGCTAACATTATTTGAAATTTAAATATTAAATGACTAATGCTTCACATTACGTTATATTTTCAATTATTATTTATCTGAATAATTATTGAAAATATCTGACTATTATTGATCGGTTTCTTGGTGTCAAGCCAGGTAGACTTTCTGTAATACTGTTGGGGTTCGGTCTTGACCTGAATGTCCTTGAAAGATTTAGCCCTCTTGTAACCAATACGTGGGAGTGGCATATTTAACAGAGGTAGAGATTGATCTGTACTGATGATATCCAATGTTTTCTGAGTGAGGAGGCTGTTTCCCTCTTATTGCCAGTGTAAGTTGTGACAAATGTCATTTTATTATCATCTTTCTAACTTTTAGTAATTGAAGACCATCAGCAAAATGGTCACGTAACTCCTTTCTTTAAATCGGCCCCATCTCAGTCAGTTGGATGTCCCTATTGTTACTTTCTGGGATATTTCTTAGGACCCTCTGTAACTGAGACTTACAGCTAGTTTACGAGTTTTCAGCGCTATAGGGAAATTAACGACCGCCACAAAAGCGGCGTTAATTCACCTCCCTATTGCGCTGCTATTACAAGTTTGTAAAAAGCAGGCTTGTGCGGGCGATATGGTGGTGTTGAGCTCCATACCACACTGAAATACAAGCGCAGCTTTGACATGCTCGTGCACTATTTCCCCATAAACATCAATGGGAGAGCCGGCAAAAAAAGAAGCCTAACACCTGCGATTGCGGAAACAAAAGCTCTGTAACGCAGCCCCATTGATGTCTGTGGGGAAAGAAAAAGTTATGTTTAAACCTAGCACCCTAACATAAAAACCACGTTTACACACCCCTAATCTGCCGACCCTAACATCGCTGCCACCTACATTACAGACAGTTATTAACCCCTAATCTGCCGCCCCTAACATCGCCGTAACCTACATTACAGTTATTAACCCCTAATCTGCCACCCCTAACATCTCCGCCACCTACATTACAGTTATTAACCCCTAATCTGCCGCCCCTTACATCGCCGCCACCTACATTACAGTTATTAACCTATAATCTGCCATCCCTAACATCACCGCCACCTACATTACAGTTATTAACCCCTAATCTGCCACCCCTGGGTTTTATTTTTAGCTTAGGGTTTGGTTACCGTAAAAGAGCTAAATGCCCTTTTAAGGGCAATGTCCATCCAAATGCCCTTTTCAGGGCAATGGTTAGCTTTGGTTTATTTAGATAGGGTTTTATTTGGGGGGTTAGGTTGGGTGGGTCGTGAGTTTTACTGTTGGGGGGTTGTTTGTAATTTTTATTGCCAGGTAAAAAAGCTGATTTCTTTGGGGCAATTCCCCACAAAAGGCCCTTTTAAGGGCTATTGGCAGTTTAGTGTAGGCTAGGGGTTTTATTATTTGGGGGGGGGGGCTTTTTTATTTTGAAAGGGCTATTAGATTAGGAGTTATTCATTTTTTTTATTTGATCATTTTACTTTTTATTTTGTGTAATTTAGTGTTTGTTTTTTTTGTAATTTAGATAATTATATTTGATTAATTTAAATTAATTTATTTGATTTGATTGTAATGTTAGGTTTTATTGTAAGACACGTTTTTATTTTTTTATTTTACAGGTAAGTTTGTATTTATTTTAACTAGTCTACCTAGCTAAAATAAATACAAACTTACCTGTGAAATAAAAATAAAACCTAAGATAGCTACAATATAACTATTATATATATTTACAGGTAAGTATTTAGTTTTAAATAGGAATTATTTAGTTAATAATTGCAAGGTTTATTTAGATTTATTTTAATTATATTTAAATTAGGGGTGTTAGGTTTAGGGTTAGACTTATGTTTAGGGTTACGTTAGGGTTAGGTTTAGAGGTTAATATATTTATGTAGTGATGTGGGAGGTCAGAGGTTTAGGGGTTAATTATTTATTATAGTATATTTCATTGTGGGGGCTTGCGATTTAGGGGTTAATAGGTTTATTATAGTGGCTACGACGTCGGGGAGAGGCGCAAGAGGGGTTAATACATTTTAATAGTGGCGGCGATGTCCGGAGCGGCAGATTAGGGGTTTATCATTTTTTTTTAGTATTTGCAATGCGGGAGGGCCTCGGTTTAGGGGATAATAGGTAGTTTATGGGTGTTAGTGTACTTTTTAACACTTTAGTTATGAGTTTTATGGCACAGCTTTGTAACGTAAAACTCATAACTACTGACTTTAGATGGCGGTACGAATCTTGTCAGTATAGGGTGTACCGCTTACTTTTTGGCCTCCCAGGCAAACTTGTAATACCGGTGCTATGAAGTCCCATTGAATAAAGGACTTTTTTAACGCTGCTTTTTCACTCATAATGCCAAACTCGTAATCTAGTTATTAGGAAGTGCCTTTTTGAGTGCCAAGGGGTGACAACTGGTGTAATGTAACAGAGCATTATGGTCGGTTTCTTTCCAAAATAAGGTAGATTGAATCCTTCCATCACCTTTATACAGTCTCACATCAAGGAAGTCAATTTGTGACTGATCATACTGCATCTTAAACTTTAGTGCTGCATTAATGGAGTTTAGTTCTGTAAACCAAGCATCCAATTCTGATTTGATCCCGTCCAAATGAGGAACAAATCATCAATATACCTCCTGAAAAATCTGATCTCCTTTATTTGAAACAGATGTGTTTCAAATTCTTCAAAGATGGACATAAATAAGTTTGCATAAGATGGGGCTACATTGGACCCCATCGCTGTCCCAGTTAATTGTAAGAAGAACTGATTTTCGAATATGAAATAGTTGGTACTCAGACAGAATTCTAGTAGGTACAATAGGAACTCAGGAGGTGGTCCCACATAGGGGTATCTTGCGAGTTGTATCGCAATGATGTGAAGATCCTTGTCATGCGGGATGACCGTATATAGACTCAAGTGTCAAGTGTTACTAGGAAGTCGTCATCACCTATCCCATCTATTGTTGAAAGTAATTCCAGCAATGTAGAGGAGTCCCTCAGATAAGAGGGCATGTTCATAACAAGAGGCTGGAGAAAGGAGTCCATGAATGTGGTTATGGGTTGCTGTATCGACCCAATAGCAAAGACAATAGGTCTCCCCGGTGGTTTGTGCAGTTACTTATGGATCTTGGGTAACGTATAAAACAGAGGGATCCTCGGGTAAGTAACGTCTGAAAGGCCAGTGTATCCTTGTCCAAGATACCTTGTTGTAGTGCCGCCAATAAATACTGGTCGATTTTAGTCTTGAACCCAGACATTGGATCGCATGGTAGTTTTCTATATGTGCCTTGATACATAAGTTGTAATAATATTTCTGCCTTGTAATCGCTGTAGTCTAATAAGACCACCACTCCACCCTTATCGGTCTCACATATGATAAAGGTTTTGTCATCAGTAAGCTTCTTTAAAGCTTCTCGTTCCTCAGTTTAGAAGTTGTTATAAGTGTCATTCCTATGGAGTTTAGTAGAATCCTCCATCTCCTTGAGGGTTAGTCTCAAAAAAGTATTGATACTAAAGTTGCTAGAACTCTGGACTTATGTAGATTTTTTACGAAACTGTCTTTGTTCTTGTTTTCTATTCCCAAATTTCTCTTCTCTCAATTGTCTATGGAATATCTTGGTATCAATAAACAGATCAAAAGGGTCTGTCCTGCATGTAGGTATAAATGTAAGTCCCTTATTAAGCACCTGTAGTTCTTATGTGCTTAGAGGGAGGTTGCTCAAATTAACTACAATACTTTCAGTTGTCATTTTGGAGGTGTATAAGTGGAGGTTTTCTCTTTGTACACCCCTCACCTTGTAGTAGCTCTTTTCCTTGTAAGCTTTTTGAGCGAGTGGTTACCCCTGAGGCCTGTTCTACTTGTGTGTTTGCATTAGCTGTAGGCTCACCTTCTGAGCCATAGCCAGATCCGGAACTTTAACTTTTGTCAAATCCCTTGGTTTCTGGTTTCTTGGGCGTCTCTTGCGGTGTTGAAATTGTCTCTGTCTCTCCTGTCTTGTTAGTTGCCAGAGATATACTCACTTGTCGCGATAGTCACTGGTAACTGCTTCTAGTTTTTTGTTCTTGAATTCAATCAAGTCGGTTTTATACTTGTTTATCGGTTCTTGTAATATCTGAAGCCAGTTTTCATTAGTAGCAGCTTGTAGCTTAGTTATATTAAATTGTTCATAGATTGCAATTTCAACCTTAATCAATGTCCCACTTCTTGAATCACCAGTAGTACAAGGTCCAGGGAGCACTTGTTCTCTATATTATACAATTTCTCGCAAAAGGCAGGATTATTCCTACCTATTGTAGGTGTATTTCTTATCCTAAACCCTCTAGGGTTGTAACCCTTACGGTGATACTCAGACAGATATGTCCCATGCAGGATGAGATCTTTTTCTCTCTGTTTTAATTTTACTAAATGTGTGTACTACTGATGACAAGCCCCTTGAGAGAATACACGGACGTGACAGCTATAGTCTGCCATGCTGTCATATACTCGGTTGCTATGGCAACAAGTTTGGAATTGTGCATTTTCGTCATTATTTGCCATAGTTGGTTCACTGGTAGATATGTTTACGTAATATGTCAGTATATTGTATTATGTATATACTATTGTATAGTCTAATGCCCGATTGTGATTGCTGCGGCGTACGTAAATTGCATTGCCGATCCGGTGTTATTTCATTGTATCAGCTGGTCCCGATTCTGATTGGTGCCTACTGAGCCTATCACGCACCTCCTTTTTGTTTTCTTGGTTGCTATGACAACCGTTATGGTGCAATATGTTTGTGATCGGTATGGTTGATACAATCTAAAAGATGGTTTGTCCCATTTGCTATATTAGCTTTATTTGCGATGTTGTTGATCCTCTACTGGGTCATATAACAGGTTAAGTCATTAGGTTTTTAGTATGGACTGGTCCCACATTGCTTGGGATGATGACGTCATGATGGTGGGCATGTCCACCCGGGAAAGCGTGGAGACTAGCGTCTGTTGCACTAAATATAAGAATGGTGAAGTTTATGTTGTTTCACTACAATTAACAGTGACTGAATTGAAATGTATTCCTACTGGAGTGCGCTTTTCTTGCTGATTATCCATACCTTTTTGCTGCACCCTGGGCAGTCTGGAGTGCGATCTGTTTTTGCTTTATTGATTCTCTGTGATCTTGCACCCAACTATTGAAGGATTTTACCAAGGACTACTTGATTTTAACCCTTAGCATGACCGAGACAGAGGATTACAATACATCTGGAGATATACCAGACACAGGGGAAACGATCCCTGGAGCAAGCACCTTCAAATTCACAAAAGAAGATGCCATCCTTATTAGATTTGGGGCACTTACCGCAGGCCCCACAACAGACAAGCCTGCTTATATCTACAAACATTTATTAAAATGAAAACAGAGAGAAAAAGATCTCATCCTTCATGGGACATATCTGTCCGAGTATCACCATAAGGGTTACATCCCTAGAGGGTTTAGGATAAGAAATACACCTACAATAGGTAGGAATAATCCTGCCTTTTGTGAGAAATTGTGTAATATAGAGAACAAGTGCTCCCTGGATCTTGTACTACTGGTGATTCAAAAAGTGGGACTCCTCTTGACATCGATTAAGGTTGAAATTGCAACCTATGAACAATTTAATATAACAAAGCTACAAGCTGATACTAATGAAAACTGGCTTCAGAAATTACAAGAACATATAAATGAATCTGACTTGATTGACTTCAAGAACAAAAAACTAGAAGCAGTTATCAGCGACTATCGCGACAAGTGAGTATTTCTCTGGCAACTCACAAGACAGGAGAGACAGAGACAATTTCAAAACCGCAAGAGATGCCCGAGTAACCAAAAAACAAGGGATTTGATGACAATCGAAAGTTCCGGATCTGGTTCTGGCTCAGAAGGTGAGCCTACAGCTAATGCAAACACACAAGTAGAAGAGGCCTCGCCTCGGGGGTAACCACTTGATCAAAAAACTTACAAGGAAAAGAGCTACTACAAGGTGAGGGGTGTACAAAGAGAAAACCTCCACTTATACCTCCAAAATGACAACTGAAAGTATTGTAGTTAATTTGAGCAACCACCCTCTAAGCACATTAGAACTACAGGTGCTTAATAAGGGACTCACATTTATCATTACATGCAGGGCAGACCCTTTTGATCTGTTTATTGATACCAAGATATTCCATAGACTATTGCTACTAAAAGAGAAATTTGGGAATAGAAAACAAGGACAAAGACAGTTTCGTAAAAAATCTACATATGTCCCGAGTTCTAGCAACTCTAGTATAAATACTTTTTCAAGGCTAACCCTCAAGGAGATAGAGGATTCTACTAAATGCTATAAGAATGACACTTATAACAACTTCTCCACTGAAGAATGAGAATCTTTAAAGAAGCTTACTGATGACAACACCCTTATCATACGTGAGGCCGATAAGGGTGGAGCAGAGGTCTTATTAGACTACAGCGGTTACAAGGCAGAAATATCATCACAACTTATGGATCAAAGCACATATAGAAAACTACCATGCGATCCAACGTCTGGGTTCAAGACTAAAATTGACCAGTATTTACCAGTACAATAAGGTATCTTGGACAAGGATACACTGGCCTTCCTGATGGTTACTTACCTAAGGATCCCAGTGTTTTATACGTTACCCAAGATCCATAAGCAACTGCACAAAGCACCGGAGAGACCCATTGTCTCTGCTATTGGGTTGATACAGCAATCCATAGCCACATTCGTGGACTCCTTTCTCCAGCCTCTTGTCATGAAAATGCCCTCTTATCTGAGGGACTCCTCTACATTGCTGGAATTACTTTCAAAAATAGATGGGATAGGTGATGACGACTACCTAGTAACACTCAACGTAACGAGTCTATATACGGTCATCCCGCATGAAGAGGGTCTTCACGCCATTGCAATACAACTCTCAAGATACCTCCTGGAATTCTGTCTGAGTACCAACTATTTCAGATTCGAAAATCAGTACTTCTTACAACTAACAGGGACAGCGATGGGGTCCAATGTGGCCCCATCTTATGCAAACTTATTTATAAATAGAACAATGGGTATAGAAGGCGCTAAAAAGCTGTAGGATTTATAGATAAGTAGTATCACCTTATATAAAATAGATTAATAAGTCAGTATTACTAAAAAATCGCAATTTTAATAATCTTATAAAAAATTATAAAAACCAAACAATGGCTAAAACACACAATCCAGATATAAGATCTATGTCCCACAATGGCTAAAAAATATATGTCATTACCAGATATGCATTCACACTAGTCACTCAACATAACAATCTCTCAGAGTCCTATGACACATAACATGTGTAGCGACAATATGTTAATGCTAGTAATCGTAAATGTCCAGCAGTTAATGTCTCTTATGGGGATCCCCAAATAAGATTCCTAAAAATTCTGAAGTATATATGGGCGATTGATTAAATAAATCTAAAGTTCTCCAACGAAAGCTTCTTTATGTGAGGTATATTTAGCGCCTTCTATACCCATTGTTCTATTTATTTGTTTTTTGAATTGTCTAGGGAGGAGACAGTTACTATAGTTAGGCATAGTAGGATTGGTCTAGCTCTTTACCCTACCTATTTTTGTTGCAAACTTATTTATGTCCATCTTTTTTTTTTTTTATAAGATAATTTTTATTGAGGTAGCAATGGCATACAAAAACAAATTCTTGCAGTTATCATGGCAACACATCTATCAACATATATCAGTGCTTATGCTTCTAATACAAAAGGCATGTCTTAGAGACCGTAAACAGTATTAGATCTTAAACCACAAGGAAATATACCCGGCCATGAGTGGTACCTCTTTTTACATACGTACATTTTCAATTGGACATTAATCGCATAAATTAACAAGCGATAACTATACGGCCTAGCTTCCGTGAAAGGTTTCTGATTAGGAAAAAGTAGGCCTTTATCTGTCCATAACATTCACAACAGAACATACAGCTAAATAATGTAACACAGAAAAAAGAATAAAAGATATATTATTCGTCACCTGGTTTATAATTGCCCCTCAAAACATTGGTAGATTTAAGGGGTTGTTTTAATTATACATTACAATAGCGTCCAGGTGAATAGGTAGTAGTTCTTAATGTTAGAAAAACTATATGTCGAGGCGACGGGGCAGAGAGGAAGAAGAAGAGAAAAAAAAAAGGGGGGAAGGAGGGGTCGGGGGAGAAGGGGAAATTGTTCATCAGGGGCAGAAGGCATTGCACACTTCGGTTGTCAGCACTTTCGTCTAACTTCTATTGTTCCCTATTTATTTGCTCTCTCCCAATTTTCCCAGGCTACCCAAACCTGACCATGCAGGCCCAGTCTACCCATGCATTTCAAAGAGTATTCTTCCATTGAGTGAATATATTCATTAATATCTCTGACCATACTAAATGAAATCTGGAAAGTTCCCAGCCAGCATCTCGCTATAGCTAGCTTTGTGGCCAAGAGGATGATAACACATAATATTCTATCCGGTTGGGTCAATTTCCCCAGTCCTAAGTGGAAAAGGGGAATGTCAGATGTTAGCTTATGGATTACACCAGTCAAGTACTGTCGCCACCCGTTCCCACACCTCCTGCACTTTACTGCAGCTCAACCAAATGTGGAAGTGAGATCCCCTCTGGCCACACCCCCTCCAGCACCTGTCTGACTTTTGGGGAAACATTTTATGCAACTGGACTGGGACCCTATGCCAGCGCAGCACTAACTTTATAAATAGCTCATATAGTGTAACGCAGTGTATCACTGCTCTTGTGAATTGTATGGCTTTTTGCCATTCCAATTCAGTGTGCGCCCGCCCCATTTCTCTTTCCCACTCCAAAGCATGGAACATCTTCACAAACCCTTCTGAGTCCAATAGGACTTGGTAATGAATTGTCATGTCTTTCCAGAGTGGTTTACCTGTAAGCCACCTTTTTTCCCATTGGGTCGTTTCTCTAGGGTTATCTTTTTGGAATCCCCACGCCAACATCATAGAGACTAACCTGAAGTATTCAAAGTGGTATTTCTTAGGGATATCCACAGTTGGTAGGCCAGAAGCTTGTGATACTAAGCCACGTGGTGTATAGAGGTCTCGGATGTGTTTTACGCCCCAAGCGGACCACATCTGGGGGTGTGATTCCAGGAGGCAGAGCAACTGAATGCGTAGGTGATGGATGTGGTGCGACCTGTGTTAAGTTTCGAAGTTCCCTCCATGATTTAATACAGGCCCAAATAATAGGGTTATCCACACCCGTAAGTATATCAGTATGCTGTGGGACCCATATAAGGTCCTCAAGGAGCAAGCCTGATGTGAGCACTGCCTGCTCAAGTTGTCCCCATCTGGTGTCATCGGGCGGTGCCCCCCAAGCCGTCACATGAGAGAGCATGGCTGGTTTGTAATATTTACGGACGTTAGGGGCTATCAAGCCTCCGTTCAGGATAGGTTTTTGCAGCTGCTGCATTGCAATCCTCGGGGGGCTTACCCTGCCAGATAAATCTATTTATCACTGATTTGAAGTGGTTTAGGATATAATTCGGAATTATCAGATGGATACACCGAAAAAGATATGTGGCCTTAGGCAATCATTTTCACCGACTGGATTCTCCCAAACCATGAGATCTCAAATCTAGCCCATTTTGTGGTGAGGGTCTCACATTCTGTTAAGAGTGGATCATAGTTAGCATGAATCACCTTTTTCGGGTCAGGTGAGAGAATGACCCCCGGGTGTTTCAGCTGGCTTGTAGACCAACTAAATGGGTAGATCTCCTTGAGCTCGGAGAGCTGTGCCGAGGGGAGGTTTAAGCCCAAGGCCTCTGTTTTGTGTAGTTAAGCTTATAATAGGATATTTTGCCGAACCTTCATAGGATCTCAAATACCACTGGCAGAGAAGTCTCAGGTTCTGCAACAAACAGGGTGAGGTCGTCTGCAAATAATGCAAGCTTCTGCAAGGTGTCATGTATCAATAACCCCTGCACTTTGTTTGACTGTCTGATCATGGCTGCCAGGGGCTCAATGGTAAGCACAAAGAGGAGGGGGGATAGCGGGCACCCCTGGCTGGTCCCTTTCGTAATGTTAAAGGGTTTGGAGCAGAACCCTTTCCCTCTGACCCTGGCCAAGGGATTAGAGTATAGAGCTATAATGGCTCTGATAAGGTGGGCCAAAACCCAAAGGCTCTTAGAACCTCCTACATATACTCCCACCGTACCCTGTCAAATGCTTTTTCCACGTCTAATGACAGGGCAACTAGTGGGAGCCCCAGGGAAACAGATTCAGTGAAAATATCTAGCAGGCGATGCGTGTTGTCCGAGCCTTGCCGGCCACGAACAAAGCCCACTTGGTCCAAATGGACCAAAGAGGGAAGTACCCTGCCCAGCCTGTTAGCCAGAATTTTTTAATACATCTTAATGTCCACATTTATTAAGGATATAGGCCTGTAGCCGGGTAAGGACTTGGGTCCTTACCCGGCTTGGGGATGGTCACGATCTCTGCCTCCAGGTATCCTGTCTGGAAAAGCCAAATTAAAAACAGAGACCAAGGAGGGACCAATTTGGCTGAGAGCTTCTTATAAAAAATTAAAGAGAAGCCATCTGGCCCCAGGGCTTATGTAGCTTTATGTAGCTTCAGCTCCTTAATCGCCTGAGTCACCTCTGTAATAGTAATTGGGGCTGACAGTAATTCCTCAGCCTCAGTAGGGACTTTAGGTAGATTACGGTCCTGTAAGGACCTCATTATATCCTCCCTTGGGAGGGTCTGTCATTTTTCTGAGGACGATATTTGGTATAGTCTACTATAGTATTCCACAAAAGCTTCCCCAATGTCCCTAGGTGAATAGCATCTTCCCTCTCCCTTTTGGATATGGGCTATTCTATTCATTAGCGTTTTCTGGCATAGTTTATTCGCTAAAAGGTGGTCTGCCTTCTTGCCACTGTGGTAAAATTTCAATTTTAAGTACTTAAGATTCATCTGGGTTTGTTCCAATTCTAGGTCTCGGATTTGAGCCCTTATAGACTGCCACTCTGAGATATCTGAATGGGAAACACTGACCGCGACCCTCCCCCTGACCGAGACCAGCCTGCTATATAGCTGCGCCAATGTCTCCCTTCTCCGTTTTCTATTCTGAGACTCCTTTTTTATGAGGAGCCCTCTCATGTAAGCTTTCAGAGCCGACCAAACTGTGGAAATCGAGGTTTCCCTGTTTGCATTAATCTTTAGGAATTTGAGAACCTCCCTGGACCATTCGGGCATAAGGACATCTTGGAACAGATGTTCAGGCATACGCCATCTCCTAGGCCCCTCGTGGACAACCGTCGGATCTAGACTAACCATCACTGCATCATGGTCAGACCACATGCATGACACTATGGCAGAAGTTCGCACCATTTGCATCACCCAAGAGTCAGAGATTACATAATCCAGGATAGAGAAGGAAGAGTGCGGGGCTGAGTAAAAAGTGTGATCACAGGCATCTGGGTGCAGAGCCCTCCAAATGTTGTGTAGGTCATTTTGAGCTGTCAATTTTAGAAATTTTTGGGAGCTGAAGTCCCTGTTTCTATCTCCTGTCAGTGTTGCATCCCCCCTCCTATCTCTCTTGGGGTCCCAAATCATGTTAAAATTGCCTGCTAGGAGGATATGGCCCTGTTTTACCTTGTCTACAGTCAGGTGCAATTTCCTAAGGAAACTAGCCTGGTTAGTGTTGGGCAAATACACGGCGACTAGTGTATACATAACACAGTTTAGGCGGCACACACAAATCACATAGCGGCCCGCAGAGTCGCAGTCAGTGTATATAGGTTCGTATGCTATTTGGTCCCCTATCAGTATCGTCACTGCCCTTGCCTTCTTGTGAAAAGTGGAGGAGATATTAACAGGGTACCGTGCTGTTTTAAGTCTAGCGGCTGCATCGTCCGTCCAGTGGGTCTCCTGGAGGAAAGCTAAGTCAACATGGTGGGTCTGGAGGTATTTAAGCAGCAGACTCCTTTTTGTTTGTTGGGGAGTTAAGGCCCTTAGTATTTAGAGTACAGAGTTTCATGATGGGGGTGTAGTATAGGGAGAGAGGAGGAGAGAGAAAAGAAAGGAAAAAAAAGGGGGTCGGGAGATATAGTATGAGGCACCTGGTAAGGGAGGCTGGGTAGGATTTTGTTTTTAAAAAGCAAGGGGCCCTGTCGCCTCACGTGGCAGAGACTTCCCAACTCTGCCAGAAGTATGCGGAGGGCTCTAAAGTCCCCTAACTGCAAGTTGTGTGATGGGGCGGAGTTAGCAATAGTCCCAACCCCCCCTTGTACAAGTAAGTTTGAAGAGCATAAATAATGAGATAACATCATTGAATACATAAACATTTGAGTATAACCAATAACCATATTTAACATAAACGCACCCACTAGGGTACTTAACTATTCAAGTCTAACCACAGTAGTAGGGTGTGAGGGCAGCCCCTACCAACTTTCAGATAGCAGCACCCCCCAGTTCTTTTGCATCCCCATCCGCCCGTAATTCGACCCACCTTGTATCAGATGGTGCGGTGCCAATGAAGGTCTGAGAGGGCCAATGTGATATTACCATCCCACTATGGGCAGGTGCGGACGCAAATCTCCCCCCACAGTACCCAAAAAGATAACAAACAGTTGGAGCCAAACCCATTACCACTCAAAAACATACAAGATAACAGTTTCTTTGCTATTATGAGCACAGATCCTGGCTATTCCCCCTTCTGGAAATGCACTTCCGGTCACATAACCGGTGGGGTCTGCAACCTTTAGCACAGCCAAATAGGCTGGTTTAACTCTAACAATACTTGATTGCCAGTCGGGCTCTTGAGTCCCCCCCCCCCACCAGCAATGGGAGAAAATAGAGTCAAGTTAGATACATGCATTAAACATTGAACATTGTATAGAAGTACATTTTACTTTTACTGCAGGCAATCAGCTTGGTTTTTTCCGGGGTCCCCTCCCGGCAACCAGTTCCCCCTTTCACCATTAGTGGGGCCTATGTCTCTTGGTCCGGCCAACAGGCCGATCTGCCTCTGGTTGTTCCTCATTGCCAGAAGGGGTCCCAGAACCCCCCACCTCACCGAAGGGGAAACCCAAACTTAAATAATCAGATTAAGTGCACATCTATGTCTATAGTTAGTTTAGCATGCAGGGGAATAATGTGGCATCTGGTCTGCCAGCTGCCTCCTCCCCACACTTCTCATAATATACCTAGTGTAACACAGCTTCTAAGTTCGGTGGGTCAGACGTTTAATTGTGGACCCCCCCGGTTCCATTCCGGGGCATTCACCCTCAGGTCAGGGCTCCCCCTAGGTGGGCGGGCAAGGACATTGGGATCGTTAGAGGGTCTCCTCGGGGAGGCCGGGGGGGTTTGATCCTGGTATACTAGCTCCCATGTCCTTAGAAGCTCTTGTCTTTGTCGGAGCATCAGGATAGTATGTTGAGCTCCATCTTTCGTGACTATCAGTTTAGTCGGGAACCCCCATCTGTATCTGACTTGATTGTTTCGTAGGGTTCCGATGACCTCTGAGAAACTCCTCCTCTGCGCCAAGGTGTAGGAGGAAAGATCTGGAAATGAGGAAACCTCCCTGAATTGCCCGTTGAGTTGTCGGGAGCGCAGCATTACTCTCATCAGCTTATCCTTGTATGAGTAGTAGTGTAATCAAGCTATGGTGTCCCTGGGCTTACCAGGAGGGAGGTTTCTAGGTCTTGCTGTTCTGTGGATCTGGTTTATTCTGCTTGTGTTGCCCAAAGCTGGGCCTAGGATTAATTGGAAGAGGCGCTGAGCATATTCCTCCAGGTCCTGCAGGAGAACCGACTCGGGAATCCCCCTCAGCCTCACGTTATTTCGCATGGAACTGTCTTCTAAGTCTGCTACTTTAGCCTCCAGGGATGATACTTGATCAGTCAGGCTTTGCGTTTGCCCCACCCAGTTAGCATGGTCCACCATGAGGTCTTCTTGCTTCCTCTCTATAGTGTTGGTTCATTCACTGATAGAAGAAATATCTCGTCTCAAGTCTTCAAAAGATATTTCCAGCTTGTCAAACCACCTAGTAAAAATCTGGTTTTGGTTTTCAAACATGCTTTGGATAGAGTCAAGTGGCTGAGCCGGGGCGTCCCCTTTACTTCTGCCGGGAGTACTTGAGCTAGAAAGCCTGCTGTCCAGGTGGTCATCGGGCAAGTCTGAGGCAAGAGATTGCTCATCTTCAGATCTAGCATTGTCTCTGTTCCCACGCGGGTTTAAGTGGTTCATCACTGTCTTTCTAGGCCCAAAGTTGCCTTTCTATTTCTTCTTTGCTTGTTGCGACATGTTGGTTGACTGTGCCGCCACTAGTATAGCAGCTGTGTTGGTCGATGCTTAGATGTTATCTTCTTAGAATATAGAGGGGGTATACAGGGCCCTTTACAGTGACATTAGATTGGCGGGTGAGCCCAGAATACATAAAGCTGTATATGACCTATAAAGGGCCCCCCAGGGGGGTGTCTCACCAGTCTGTTATGAGTTAAGGTGTAATGGGGTATTCATGTAGCCCTTCTGATCTATGCTTGAGAACAGCTTACTATGTGGCCCTCTCCTAGGGAAGTTGTCACCACAGGATGATGCAGGAAAAAGGAATGGGGATATTACCCAACAACAGTAACTTAGCAGGAAAGGGAGGAGAGGGCACAGCATATACCTAAGGAAGAAATACGTGTTAGACAGTGTAGGGCAATAGCCCCTCAAGTATTGATATACAAAGCAGGCAGGTAAAGAGAGAACAAATAAAATTGCAGTTGCACACAGAAATGACAAAAATGACACTACACTTTGAGAATTTGCTCAAAGATACCTCAGCTGTCACAGCAGCTATTACCATATGTACATAAATCTTGATGTGGAGAGACTGAGTCCCTGATAGTTTTAGGAGAGGGGTGCTAGAAGAGCTTATTTAGAAAGAGCCTCCTCTGTGAACTCCCAAATGGGCCCTAGAGAGCCTTCAAGTAGGGCTATATATAGTGAGGCGCCTCTGCCCCTTAAACTTATGGATGAAAAGATTCAGTACTCCATGTAATGTCCCAGGTCCCCCCGAGGAGGGATAACTATTGTCATTCAGCAAAGGGTATGTAGTTCTTGTGGTGTTGTTCCTAATGCAACTTAAGATGAGTCTGGGATGTAAACAGGGGAGGGCCCCCAGGTGATAATAGGTGAGGTGTACTCTGAATCCTAGGTGGGTCAGCACCTCCAGCAAACCTCTCTGTAGCAGCTGTCAATATTACTCGGCTGCTGAAGCCTGAAGCAGGGGCAGTTAGTGGATCTGGGTTCTATGTAAGGGAGACTGGGCAGTGTATATAAATAATTGAAGAGTCTCACCCGTCCGCTAGGATGCAAGCTCCACCAGATCCCCCAGTTGTCGCAGGCCCAAAAAGAAGTCCTCCAGGCAGGTCTGGAGGATTAACGGTCACCCCTCCTGTCTAGCTGAAGAAGCTGGGGCCCAGCTGTGGTTGTTGTTTCCCAGGCGAGGGAAGGTATGCAGGGGCTCTGCGGTAGGGTGTAGAATCCTGATTACTCCACCGGTGGTGGCTACGTAGGCACTGATGTCGTATTTTCTCTCCCCAGAGGCCGCAAGATGGCCGCCCCTAGCGCCAAAAGATGTGCTGGAAATACCGGGTCCCCGGTCAGCTGACAAAGTTTGCAGGGCACAATCAAACTGTCACCTGTGCCTGTACTCTTTCTCCGCAGTACCCACTCTTAATTTTGAAGCCCCTACAGCTCTCAGCGCAGTCCGGTCTGGGTGATGTGTGGCATGTGGCTCCACTGGGTCTATCAGGTGCTCAGGTAGCACCGCAGTTCTTAACGGTCAGAGTTCAACAAAAGAGCAGGTCGCTTGTGCTCTGGAGCGGATCCCCGACCCTCTGGAGCTAGGGGAGCATCGCTCTCCCAAATCTGGATCCGCTGGGCAGGCTGTCAGGGAATGTAGTAGAAAGTCTCTGTTAGGCAGTTAGTAAGCCCCACCGGAGCTCAGCTGATGACTGTAGTGGGTAGCAATAGGGCACACACTCCTTTTTTGTCTACTTAGCGTCTCTTTCTGCTACTTAGGGGCTATATTTTAACCGTTTGAGCCTGGAGCTCTTCGTCTGTGCATCTGCCTTATTCAGCGGCTAGCCCCGCCCCCCATTTATGTCCATCTTTGAAGAATTTGAAACACATCTGTTTCAAATAAAGGATATCAGATTTTTCAGGAGGTACATTGATGATTTGTTCCTCATTTGGATGGGGAACAAATCAGAATTGGATGCTTGGTTTACAGAACTAAACTCCATTAATGCAGCACTAAAGTTTAAGATACAAAATGAACAGTCAAAAATTGACTTCCTTGATGTGAGGCTGTATAAAGGTGATGGAAGGATTCAATCTACCTTATTTCGGAAAGAAACCGACCATAATGCTCTGTTACATTACACCAGTTGTCACCCCCGAGCACTCAAAATGGCACTTCCTAAGTCCCAGTTACAGAGGGTCCTAAGAAATAACACAGAAAGGACCAATAGGGACATCCAACTGACTGAGATGGAGAGCCACTTTAAAGAAAGGAGTTATTCAACCAAATTGCTGAAAGAACAACATCAGAAACTTTTGGAGTCTTCAATGACTAAAAGTGAGAAAGATGACAATAAAATGACATTTGTCACAACTTACACTGGCGATAAGAGGGAAATAGCCTCCTCACAAAACATTGGGATATCATCAGTACAGATCAATCTCTACCTCTGTTAAATATGCCACCCCCCACGTATTGGTTATGAGAGGGCTAGATCTCTCAGGGACATTCTGGTCAAGACCAACCCCCAAAATTGTTACAGAAAGTCTACCTGGCTTGACACCAAGAAACAGGGTGTTTATCGCTGTCTGTGCTGTACCATTTGTGGAGGTCTAATTACTGGATCCTCTTTTTCACATCCACACAGGAGGAAGAGTTATAAGCACAAATATATACTAACGTGCACAACTACACATATTGTATTGTATATATACTCCATTGTCGGAAAGACCTGTGATGACCTCCGGACCTGCATGGTGAACCATCGGTCTGCTATTTGGACAGCCATCAAGGGATCTTTAGAACAGCCGGTGGCCCGGCATTTTCAACAACTTCAACACAGTGTGATGGATCTTAAATACGCGATTATTGATCACGTCCCCCCTCTAAATAGAGGGGGTGATAGGAACAAATTACTTCTACAAAAAGAGGCGAGATGGACTTTCCATCTGGCAACACTAATCCATAAGGGGTTAAATACCCACCTGGATTGGCATGCATTTCTGTAAACCATTTGAGAGCATTATCTATGCATTTAGAGAGCCACTTTCTGTTCCTTTTTATGAGAGCCACTTTCAATTGGGACCATTTGTGCCATGTTCTGATAGTATTTTACAGTATTTGCTAATGTTGGTCTTGTTGCTCCCGCTTCCATTGCCATTGTCTTGGTATATGGGGTTTGTTTCCTTTACTCTCTTTTGATTTATATTTGGCTGTTCATTTCTCTTGACACATGGACCAAGAGTGCGAGAGCAACTTTATACTAGGTTATCTTGTTCATGTTTGCTTGAATCGCTATGTTGCTATTAGGCACTCAACATTCAAAGTTTGTATCCACAATATTAAAATTGTCTTTATGATGTTGCATGCCTTATCATTAGCAAGAGTGGCTTACTGTGATCTCTACTGTTGATGTCCTTTTGAATATTTTACGACATATACAGTTGCGTGTTGTTCAGCTGTTTGTTTATGGTGATTGTCATAAAAAGCCCTATAGTGTTGACTGTAATAGGCGGGATCAGACTGATATACTACAGGAAAGTTCTTCTCTGTGAAAAGCATTACTGGGCTAAAAGAAGCTGCACCCAGGTGGTAAATCGCCATAGAACAGGCTAACAATAATATTGAGCCAGTTGTTCGTTCTTGTGAGTATGCTTCTCTATGTGTGTATTTAGTCTCCCTATGGGAAAAAGGGTAAACCAGACGTGGACTCCTTGCTCAATGTGCTTAGAGGAATATGGCTACACCTCACTGACAAGGCCCAATGATATACTGTATATATATTTACATACATATATATATATATATATATATATATATATATATGTATATATATATATATATATATATATATATATATATATAGCATCTAGGTAATTCCCACGCCTGGCTTCAGTGATATAAGGTTACCAAAAAGCATGCAAACAAACAGGAAATTTCCAAAACAGCCTTTATAGTATGAATGGCAAAAAAAGGGCCTTGACCCAAACGTTTCGTCTCTCGCAGGAGTCTTTCTCAATGGAGGCCGTGAAGACATACTGAACACCCCAAAACCATGCATCACTCCCACTGGGGTCAATACACCACACGCTGAAACACAATGCGCCGGCTGCTGACGTCATTAGCTCGCACCGGCCCAATCGAATAGTTGCGTGACGTGCTGCCATGGAGATTCAACAAACAAGCAGGCACGAACCGGTAAGCTGAGTGATAATGCATGATCGCGGCCACAACCACCCTGAGAGGTAATCCCACAGTGTATAAAAATACATGAATAACATGCAATTACATGTAAGCCACAAATACAAATGTCAATCCTAACAACTATAAAACATAACAGCTGTAAACTGTCCTAACAGTGCATCTATGACACTGGCGTGACCGAAATACAAAAGTACATTATATATACCCCACGGAATTAAAGTAACTGCTGTCCTGAAGTGACATCAACTTACAATAACCTAAATCAATCAAATAGCTAACAGGGGTAAACTAAAAATCCTTATTCTTTCATATTGTCAGGGTTTTTCCCCTGTTCTGTTTGCCATGTGCTGCTGGCAGCCATTTTACTCACCTCTCTTCCTGACTATGGTGCATTGTGGAGGAGCTGCTCATTTCCTGCACTTCATTTTATGGCCAGACTGGTGTGCATCATCCGTGTGAGACAGGATGCAGTTTCAGAATTGTGATGTCATCACTTATTATTTAAAGGGCCTCTGTTCAGTATGCTTTGCCTTTGTGTTGTCTCAGACCTGTTTGTGAGAGTTCCTGTGTATTACCTGGCTGCCTGATGTCCTCCCTGGTTCCTGATCCCTGGCTTGTTCCTGACTCTGCTGTTTTCCTTTTTCCTGATTCCGGCTTGTCTGACTATTCGCTTTGGCTCCTGACTCGGCTCGTCTGACTACCAGCTCTGGTTTTGACTCCTGGCTTGTTATTTGCTATTAATAAAGGTGTGATTATTTTTGCTCTTCTCATCTCAGTCTGATTCCTGGCATCCTGACACATATCTCATGGAATAGGTAGAAACAAAGGAGAAGATACCCGCAGTCCTTTTATTTTCTGTAGCAACAGCCAAAGTCTTTATTGGTGTTTAGTCCCCTAGGGGAGACATGTCCAAATTGAAGATCCATCTAGCCTCCAGACACAATAGGGCTTGTGCCCTGTCCCCACGGCGTCAGAGGCGTGGAACATAGTCTATAAGTATCGTTCTGAGAGATGATACTGGGTGCCCAGTAGCCAGAAAGTGACTAACAACCGGCCCTTCTCTAGTGCTTGCCGTATTGCTGATTTGTGGTTGGCAAGCCATTCCCAGAAAGAAGTCACGATCTTACCAATATAATAAAGGGAACGGGGGCAGATAATAGCATAGACTACATACTCAGATGTACACTTTAGCCTGTGTTTAATGGAGAATCTCCTGTTTGCGTGTGGGTGATGAAAGGTGTTACCTGTGACCAGGCTATTACATGTCACACAACTTCCACAATGAAAACATCCCTGTTTCCCTTTAGGTAACCACATCCATTTTTCGTAACAGTGAGTACGATCGTTGCAAACCAATAAGTCTCGCAAGTTCTTAGCCCTCTTGTATACCATCCGTGGTGGTGGGGAATCATAAAATGGGAGACTAGTGTCCTTTGATAGAACGATCCAATTGTTTTTAATGGTAGTGGCTAAAATTTCAGATCCAGGTGTGAAAGTAGTGATAAAGTTGAGACGGTTGACATCAGTACTTTGTTGTTTCCTGGTGGTTAGGCACTCCTGGGTCTATTGTTCTGCAGTCTTGTATTGTTGGGTAATCAACTTCTGGGGATACCCCTGTTCAAGAAACCGCTGTGCCATCTCTGTTAATTGACTCTTCTTGTGGGAGTCTTCAGTGTTATTGCGTATGATCCGCAGGATCTATGAGGAGCTGACCCCATTCTTTTTAAACTTAAGATGGAAGCTGTCATAATGCAAAATGACCTTCTGATATAGGGTAGTTTGTAGAATATAGCCTGTATCTGTGCGGACCTTAAAGATCTCTAAATCCAAAAAGTATATTTAGTTTAGATCCTATTCAATTTTGAACCTAATGGCAGAGTCAATGGTATTAAGAGTGTTGAACCACTCCAGAAGAGTTTCTGGGATGCTACTACAAATCAAAAAGACATTGTCTATATCTACGGTAACATTTGATGGAGTTCTGCTTGGAGAACATATTATACTGCTCATAAATTGCTATATACATATATTGGCATATGATGGGGCTATATTTGACATTCCTAGGGTCTGTAAAAAATAATCATTCTCAATGACTGGGTCTCCAAACTTAAGACACAAATTGACACATATAAACAGGATTTGCTGACATTTAAAAATAAGAAGTTTGTGACTGTTGAGAATGACTAGAGGGGAGAAAAGGTATATAGATGGTTATATGGAAAGGACAATACTCCTACCTATAGTCGTAGAAAACCTTTCAACAGAACAAGACACATAAACTTCACTACAGTTGACAGTAGTAGAGGTGATTCCTCTGATGGCAACATACAGACAGTGGCACATCTACAGCCCCAAACAGGTGTGAGCACAAGATCCAAACAGAAGCCCCCTTTACCCCAAAGTCCAAACACAGACACATCAGGAGAGGGAGGCACAAAAAGAAAAAACATCCAGAAAAATTACAAACAATAGTGTATAATCTCAGCTCACGTATTCTAACAGAAGATGAGCTGAGTATACTTAATAAATGAAGAACAAACAGAGAAAAAGCGGTGCTTATTCCCTAAGTGTGAAACAGGCCTCTTCTGCGTGGATTCAGCGTGTCTTCGGCGTGTGCACTCTGCTAAAAATTCCTACGGATGCCCACAGGAGCCAGAAAAGACGACTCTGTCCTCTGACATCAGAGCCACAAGCAAATCTTCAAAAAACTGTCTAACATAATCACTTGCTCGGTGGAGAATGTAAACTCATGTTTATTCATCAGTGAAAAATAAAATACAGTGCAGGTATGGACAATAGAAAGGACCATTCAGTAGGTAAACCGAATGGTCAAAAAGGCAGATGAAGGCATACGCGTTTCATGCGGGACTACTTCACTTGTTCACTGCATAAAGTACAACACTGCCAAGCAGTCTATTTAAAGAGAAACACAAAAAAATATATTCACCTGTTCATAATGAACTAAATGGCTAGTTAAGCTCCAAATAGACTGCTGAGACTGAGGCACCTGATGAACAGTGAGACAATATATGTTTGTCATAAGAAAAAGGCATTGACAGCACATCAATAGAAAAATATACAATGAAATTACAAAATACAGAGTATGTGGATACCGCTTATCTCAAGTCATAGCAAAAAAATTCTATATATAAAATAAAATAAATACTGCTTAGAAGATATATGCGATTACAAAAAAAATTTTTAGTATATACATTGTGCTACTGTATGCAAAAGATCTCTGTTTTTGTCAATAATAATATGGTGACATATTAAACCCAAATAAAATAGGGATAGTCTTTGTGTGGAAAAATACTAATGTGCTGTATATAGCAGTGGATACATTACTAACGTTAAACTGCCAAAGAAAGAAGGGTGAGAATATTATACTACAAATCTTACACAAATAGATTAACATCTGTGTCGATATTAAGGCCAAATGGAAATCTGGTGTTCATATAGAATATCCATTTGACCTCCTTTTTACTTTGGAAAAGGGGACATGATCAATGGCCTGAAAGAAGGCCAAGGAGGAGTCTCCCATATGCTCGAATTTAAAATGAGTGGCTACAGCTGTAAACACTTCTGGGTTATCTATATCTCTAATGTGCTCTAGGGCACAATCTCTTAATCGTCTTTTGGTTTTACCTAAATATTGGATTTTGCAATCTTTGCCTGTCATAAGATACACTACATGTGTTGAATTACAGGTTAAGTTATATCTTATTTTGTATTCCATACCAGTGTTTTGTGAGATAAAAATATCCCCTTCAGTAACATGGCTGCAAGTTTTGCAGCGGGTACCTCAGCATTTGTAAAAGTCTACTCTAGGCTGTAACCACATTTGTGGTCTTACTTCAGGCAAATATGAGGGTGCAACAAAGTTTTGTATACTCTTTGCTTTCCTAGATACATATTTTACTCCTTTTTCAATGACTTTTTCTAAAACTGGGTCAGTCTGTAAAATAGGAAGACTTTCATGTATGATATCACAAATTTGCCTGTATTCAAGACTGTAGGGTGTACTGAAAATAATAGTATCAGAAATATTTTTGCTTTTTGCACTCTTGTTATAAGTAAGCAAAGACTCACATGGTTAGTTAGTATCGGTAAGTAATTTGTCACTATAACCTCTATTACGAATAAATATCCTGTGGAATGGAATAAGACGGCGCCACATAGAGTAGTATCGTCAAGTATAACAAAACGAACAGACAGATGATAAGGAACTCACAAGAGGAGCGGCACTTGAAAATGCCAGAAACCGCAGGCCGGGACCTCTTAGTCGCCCGACAGACTCAGGCAGCAATATCCACATACAGGTCACGTAGATGCATTCCACCAATCAGGGGCATGATAGCAATGATAGCACCAATCAACACTACCAATTCAGAGGGTGTGTATACGGAGGCCCCCCTGATCACCTAAGTCAGCATGCTTCCTTCTGCAAACTTGGCAAAGCAGTTGGCAATGTTAGATAGTCACAAAGACTACAGCGGGGGATTAAAAAAGCTAAAATAAGTTTATTAAAATATATAAAACTCAGCAACACTTTCTTGGCTGCGCAGAGCCGTTTCATCTGAATTGGTAGTGTTGATTGGAGCTATCATTGGAAGGCGTTGGAGCTTGCCTGACCCTGATTGGTGGAATGCACCTACGTGACCTGATTGCAGATTGAAGAGGTCCTGGTCTGCAGTTTCTGGCATTGCATTTCTGGAATTGTATTTCCACTGGTGGGTTTCCTATAAAGGTTAGTAACAACAACAATTCAATATCCAGTAATACAATTCTATAAGGGTCCTGGCAGCCAACAAAACCCAAATTATACTCATTATGATTTAAGTACTCATAAAAAGAATGCACTGATTGTTCACCTCCATCCCAAACCAGTAGAAGGTCCTCAATATAGCGACCAAAAAAAAAATATGTTCCCTGAAGGGGTTACTATCTGCATAGACGCAGAGCAGCTCCCACCATCCCATATAGAGATTGGCATAGAAGGGGGTGAATTTCGCCCTCATAGCTGTTCCACACCTCTGCAGATAGTAAGACCCCCCAAATAAAAAATAATTATGGGTTAACAAAAATTCCATAGTACAAACAATAAAATGTTTCAAATGCTCTGTATAACTTGACATTCTTTCCAGAATGTTAGAAATGGTTTTTAAACCCATATGTTGAGGGATGGAGGTGTACAGCGAGGCAACATCCACTGTGACAAATCTGTAAGATGATTTCCACTGTATATCCTGTAAGGCACATAACACCTGTGTGGAATCCTTAATGTAACTTGTAAGATCCCCCACAAGAGGTTGAAGGAAGGCATCAATCAACTCTGAGGTGGGTTCCAAAAGAGAACCAATCCCAGAGATGATAGGCCTACCGGGGAGATGGGTCTCATCCTTGTGCAGCTTCGGGAGAAAGTAAAAAATAGGTACATTTGGGTTTTGTACAAGGTATTGGTCCATTTTTGAATCTTTGACCAGACATATCTGTTGACCCAACTGTAATATTTTTCCAATTTTTGTCTAAACTTTGCTGTGGGATTGACATCTAATTTTAGATATACATCACAATCTCTGAGTTGCAGTCTGGCCTCAGATACATAATACTTTCTATCCATGACAACAACATTGCCGCCTTTATCTGATGCCTTTATGACTATGTTGTTATTGTATTTAAGAGATTTGAGAGCTTTAAAATTATTCCCACTAAGGTTGTTTTTAAATTTATTTGACTTGTAGACAGTTTATTTTCCACCCTGTCAGCTAGGGACTTAAGTTTTTGCTCAATGGTTCTTTGGAACACCTCTATGTTCTTTCCTCTAGCATGCACAGGGTAGAAAGAAAGTACTCCTGCCTTTAACATTCATATTCGGGCAATCAGTACCTTGTATAAGATTTTCCCTCCCACTATTGTCCATGAGTGAAACTAGCTCCTTATTAAGTGCACACTGATCTGTAAAATCCAATTTGTCTTTGTTATTACCTAAATCATTGTGAACTACTTCCTCATTCAGAACCTCTGCTTCAACCAAACCTGGTTCTATAAAAAAGAAATGTTTTTTAAGTGTCAATTTCCTGACAAATTTGTTAATGTCTAGAATGGTTTCAAAGAGGTTGAAATGAGTAGTAGGGGAAAAATTAAGACCCATACTGAGTATTTCTTCTTCAAAGTGGTTTAATTCATATTGGGATATATTCACCACATTTTTTACACATATTTCCGGACCTGTGTCCAACTGGTTCTCATATAATATCTTTTGGACTCCTTTCCCTTTTTCTCCCACTGCTACCTCTCCTTGTTTTTTTCTTTTTGGCTTTGATCCCAAAGCCAAATAGTTTTTTGAAGCCTCTGCTATATCAGCTGTAGGTACATATAGAACAGAGGCACCCCCTACCAAAACAGAACATTCCCCATTGGAATCATGGTCAGTTGTTTCCTGTTCATATTCAGTTTATACAAATCTAACATGTTTGACAGATTTATTATCACTACTTTTTTTTTTAAAAAAGGTGTTTTTTATCATTAAAACTTCTTTGTGACATTTGTGCCCATCTATATACTCTATTAGACTCGTAGTCCCTTTTATCACATGATCATTTCATTTTTTTTAAATCCCAAAGTTCTTTTGAGAATTTTAACATATTTTCTTCAAACTTTGTATCATATTATACCGGGTCTGCTTGGAGGGTTTTGTGACAAATCCCCTTTTCTAATATTGGGTGAGTGACTAAAATCAGTGTCAGGCTTTTCCTTATAATCCTTTTACCCTATTTAAAGGATGATACTTACACCAGTCTTATAAAAAAGGATACATTTATTAAATGACAAATCTATACATGAGTGGTGAAAGAAGCGTCTAACAAACATCCAAGGCTCTCTTTCTCTATCTACACTATAGACTAATGCCTGTGGGTGGGTGGGTGCATGTAAAGAAAGAGGAAGTCTGTCTCCATTACCTTTGGTGCTTTTTTGTCCTTCCTTTTTCCTCTCTTTTTCAAGCTGCTTCTCAAAACATATTTGTAGCCAAACAGCCACACCATGAAGACAGTCCCAGTCAATCAAATCCATTCATCTTCTGTTTTATAACAATTCATATGTTAAGTTAACTGCTCGTAGATATTGCTGTGGTCCAAGAAATTAGTTTTCCTAATGCCATCTGACCTTTGTGACCCATCTCAGAACTGACCTTATCTGAGTCCCTTTGAAAATGTATGATGCCATTGTCCTGCCCTGTTTCCTTTGAAGCTTTATGATATTTGATTTTCTGTCCTCAGGAAGGAGAGCAGGTCTCACCTGTCTTATCTACATTAGATGGTAGCCTTTTGATCCTTCTGTACATGCCTTGGGGTTGAGTTGCTTGATATTATCTCTTGGAAACTAGTTTACTCAAAAGGGTTAAGCTTTCCTTACTATCGCAAAATGTGATTTTCCAGTTATACAGTTATTACATATATTTTCCAGTTATACACTTATTACACATCCCCTCTTTGTGTCTGAATGACACACATGCATCCTTTGTGTTGCAAAAAAACAAAAACATTATTGATCTTTGTCCTTGTGTCCTCTTCAGATCTGTGCTTTATCGGTGTAGTGTATGGCAATTTCTGGTTAAAGAGCTCAGTTGTGAGGAAAAACGAATTGACCTATCTAAAGTGTATATCTAAATTATGTCTAGCCTTTGATATTAAACACTTCAGCACGCTATAGAATACAAATACAAATGATGGAAACAATATGAACCACATAAATCACAAAAGGGGCAATGAAGGGTCTACAAAAACAATGTTGTTATTAGATGTGGAAATAGAAAGGACCCTATCACACACAGATTATTTGCAATTCATAATTTACATTAATATACCACACAATAGATTTACATTTTGTTGTTGGGCTTATTTATTTGTGTCATCAGTCTTAAAGGTTGACAACAAAATGTGACATATTTATTATTATAAATTGTATATATAAGTGACTCAATTTATAAGAATACAGTCATGACCTAAATGCACTGTAAAATATTGTCAAAATGTTGGTGTTATGTTTTTCTTTACTTCATCATTCAGTTGTTACAAAGCATACATTACCAATATTAATTAAAAGGTTGTCAGTTTAAAAGTACCTGTGTTTTGAGCATGGAATACAATTATTTGAATTATGCTAAATGTCATTAACCATGCAAGGAGCTTATTTTTGTTACTGAACCAAAGTCTACTATCAATAATGAAGTGTTATTTGTTTTCTCATTGCAGTATAAAACATACTGAGTTTCATTAAATGGATGCACCACAAAATGTGCAATGCATGTCCCAATATTAAGACAACATTTAAATTAAATTTATGTAGAATGAATATAGATAAAAAAAAATCAACAGCAATATAAATCAGATCAAACCTAAAACTCCTTTTTTTTCCATTCCTACATTGCACCATTTACATAGCATAATGCTTTATTGCTACACAGGTAACCCAGTTGTCTAGCAGACATGATAAAACACTACTCAAATATTATTCTGTGGAATCAGCATCATCTTCTTGAAGCACAACACTTTCTTGAAAATAATATATATATGTATGTATTCCCATAACTTAATTAATGCTATGATTTCATACAGGTTTTTACCATTATAATCCAGTTAGACTTATTTTGCTTATTATTATATATATATTATTATATATTCTTGATTTACACATCTATAACATCTTAAATGGACAGTCAACACTAGAATTGCTGTTGTTTTAAAAGATAGAGAATCCCTTAATTACCAATTGCCCAGTTTTGCATAACTAGCACTGTTATAATTATACACATTTTACCTCTGTAATTACCTTGTATCTAAGCCTCAGCAGACTGCCCCCTTATTTCAGTTCTTTTGACAGACTTGCAGTTTAGCCAATCAGAGCTGTCTCCATGGTAAATTCACGTGCATGAGATCAATGTTATCTATATGAAACATGTGAACTAATGCCCTCTAGTGGTGAAAAACTGACAAAATGCATTTAGATTAGAACCTCCTAGGTTTAGCTTTCAACTAAGAATACCAAGAGAACAAAGCAAAATTGGTGATAAAAGTAAATTGGAAAGTTGTTTAAAATTACATGCCCTATTTGAAACATAAAAGTTTTGTCTGGACTTGACTGTTCCTTTAAGTTAAATTAAATGACCATTAAATACAGTATAATTGCAAGTAACAAGTGCATTATAAAAAGACAATGCAATATCGCTTACTCTGATCTTCCAAAAAGCAGTAGATTTTTCAGAATGTATTATTATTATTATTGTTTTGTTTTTTTTCATTTGACTACCCTTGTATGATGTAACAGCTATCAGCCAATCACAGAATAGTATACATATACACTGTGACCATGCACATCTGCTCAGTAGGATCTGGTCCCCCAGAAAATGTACATATAAAAAGACTATCACCTAGATTTAGAGTGGTATTGAGAGTTATCTGAAGGGCTGCGTTAGGCTCCAAAAAGGGAGCGTAGAGCATAATTTACCACCACTTCAACTCTCAATACCAGCGTTGCTTACGGACGCGGCCAGCTTCAAAAACGTGCTCGTGCACGATTCCCACATAGGAAACAATGGGGCAGTTTGAGCTGAAAAAAAACCTAACACCTGCAAAAAAGCAGCGTTCAGCTCCTCCACCGCCGCAACCTACATTATCCCTATGTACCCCTAATCTGCTGCCCCTAACATCGCTGACACCTATATTATATTTATTAACCCCTAATCTGCCCCCCCAACATCGCCGCTACCTACCTACACTTATTAACCCCTAATCTGCCGACCGGACCTCGCCGCCACTATAATAAATGTATTAACCCCTAAACCGCCCTCACTCCCGCCTCAAAAACCCTATAATAAATAGTATTAACCCCTAATATGCCCTCCCTAACATCGCTGACACCTAATTTCAAGTATTAACCCCTAATCTGCCGACCGGACCTCACCGCTACTATAATAAATGTATTAACCCTTAAAGCTAAGTCTAACCTTAACACCCCCCTAAGTTAAATATAATTTAAATCTAACGAAATAAAATAAATCTTATTAAATAAATTATTCCTATTTAAAGCTAAATACTTACCTGTAAAATAAACTCTAATATAGCTACAATATAAATAATAATTACATTGTAGCTATTTTAGGATTTATATTTATTTTACAGGCAACTTTGTATTTATTTTAACCAGGTACAATAGCTATTAAATAGTTAATAACTATTTAATAGCTACCTAGTTAAAATAATTACAAATTTACCTGTAAAATAAATCCTTACCTAAGTTACAATTAAACCTAACACTACACTATCAATAAATTAATTAAATAAACTACCTACAATTATCTACAATTAAATCAACTAAACTAAATTACAAAAAAAAAACACTAAATGACAAAAAAAAAAAAAGATTACAAGAATTTTAAACTAATTACACCTACTCTAAGCCCCCTAAAAAAATAACAAAGCCCCCCAAAATAAAAAAATGCCCTACCCTATTCTAAAATAAAATGTTTACAGCTCTTTTAACTTACCAGCCCTTAAAAGGGCCTTTTGCGGGGCATGTCCCAAAGAAATCAGCTCTTTTGCCTTAAAAAAACATACAATACCCCTCCAACATTACAACCCACCACCCACATACCCCTAATCTAACCCAAACCCCCCTTAAAAAACCTAACACTAAGCCCCTGAAGATCTCCCTACCTTATCTTCACCACGCCGGGTATCACCGATACGTCCAGAAGAGGCTCCGGCGCGGAACATCCTCTTCTCCCGACGACTAGACAACGAATGGAGGTTCCTTTAAGGGACGTCATCCAAGATGGAGTCCCTCGAATTCTGATTGGCTGATAGGATTCTATCAGCCAATCGGAATTAAGGTAGGAAAAATCCGATCAGCCAATAGAATGCGAGCTCAATCTGATTGGCTGATTGGATCAGCCAATCGGACTGAACTTGAATCTGATTGGCTGATTCAATCAGATTTTTCCTACATTAATTCTGATTGGCTGATAGAATCCTATCAGCCAATCGGAATTCGAGGGACGCCATCTTGGATGACGTCCCTTAAAGGAACCTTCATTCGTCGTCTTGTCGTCGAGAGAAGAGGATGTTCCGCACCGGAGGTCTTGAAGATGGAGCCGCTCCTCGTCGGATGGATGAAAATAGAAGATGCCGCTTGGATGAAGATGTTTGCCGATAGGAGGAAGACTTCGGAGCCTCTTCTGGACATCTTCTTGCCGGATAGGATGAAGACTTCGGAGCCTCTTCTGGACGGATCGGTGATACCCGGCGTGGTGAAGATAAGGTAGGGAGATCTTCAGGGGCTTAGTGTTAGGTTTTTTAAGGGGGGTTTGGGTTAGATTAGGGGTATGTGGGTGGTGGGTTGTAATGTTGGGGGGGGTATTGTATGTTTTTTTAGGCAAAAGAGCTGATTTCTTTGGGGCATGCCCCGCAAAAGGCCCTTTTAAGGGCTGGTAAGGTAAAAGAGCTGTAAACTTTTTATTTTAGAATAGGGTAGGGCATTTTTTTATTTTGGGGGGCTTTGTTATTTTTTTAGGGGGCTTAGAGTAGGTGTAATTAGTTTAAAATTCTTGTAATCTTTTTTTATTTTTTGTAATTTAGTGTTTGTTTTTTTTGTAATTTAGTTTAGTTGATTTAATTGTAGATAATTGTAGGTAGTTTATTTAATTAATTTATTGATAGTGTAGTGTTAGGTTTAATTGTAACTTAGGTTAGCATTTATTTTACAGGTAATTTTGTAATTATTTGAACTATTTAATAGCTATTGTACCTGGTGAATTGACCTTTAGGGATGGCATTAAGTACATGCCTTGGATGACAGGACTTATAATTAAGAATTGTATTTCCACTGGTGGGTTTCCTATAATGGTTAGTAACAATTTTGTCATCCTCAATCAACAATTCAATATCCAGGAATACAATCCTGTAAGGGTCCTTAAAGGGTTCATTTTAGAAGTTGAGACCAATTGGAGTGCTGATGATTGACATAGTGCCTGAGATAGGATTCAAGAGATTGATTTACCCGCTCAGTTTGACCGTTGGACTGAGGATGATGAGCAGTAGAAAGAGATATAGTAACTCCAAACTGTTTGCACAGAGATTTCCAAAATCTTGAGACAAATTGAACTCCTCAATCAGAAACAATGTCCAAAGGAAAACCATGTAATCTGGTGATATGGAGAATAAACAATTCAGCAAGTTTCTGGGCCGATGGTAATCCAGGTAATGGAACAAAATGAGCTGCTTTGGAAAACCTGTCTACCACAACCCATATGGTCTTGTTTCCGGCAGAATTAGGAAGATCTGTAATAAAGTCCATGGAAACATGAGATCAGGGATAATACGGAACAGGCAGAGGTTGTAAGAGAGAGATGAAGATTGTTTATTAGAGGTACAGGAATGACAAGCTGCAACATAATCCTTGACATCTTTGCCCATGGAAGGCCACCAGACGTGTTGTTTGAGGCTCCACAAAGTATTACACACTCCTGGATGTCCAGATAGAACATTATCATGAGCCCAACGAAGAAGTTTTAGGTGGAATTCAGTTGGTACAAATAAGATCCCAGGAGGTATGTTAAAGGATGAAGGAACAGAAGCTTGAACAGACTGTAAAGCTTGGAAAGGAAAAGTTGACAACTGAGCTAGAACTTTAGCAGGGCGGAGAATGGGTTCAGAATCCAAAAATGTAGGATCAGAGGCAAGAAACTGTCTAGATAAAGCGTCTGCTTTCGTATTCTTAGAACCAGGAATATAAGAGAGGACAAAATTAAATCTGGAGAAGAACAGAGCCCATTGGGCTTGACGTGAGTTGAGGCGTTTGGCAGTATGAAGATACAGAAGATTTTTATGATCCGTGAGAATAAGAAATGGTTGAACCGTGCCTTCAAGCAGATGTCTCCATTCTTCCAAAGCCATTTTAATAGCTAACAGTTCCTTGTTACCGACGTCATAATTCAGTTCAGAAGTATTGAACTTCTTGGAGAAAAATCCCACAGGAAGGATCTTGCTAGAAACAGGATTTCGCTGAGATAGTACTGCCCCAGCAGCGATCAGAGAAGCATCCACTTCAAGGATGAATTGGAGACTCGGAACAGGATGGCAAAGAATGGGAGCAGAAGTAAATTCAGACTTCAGAGATTCAAATGCCTGTAAGGCTTTATCAGACCAATGCTTGCAATCCTGACCCTTCTTAGTAAGAGCAGTAAGGGGTGCCGAGATGTTAGCAAAGTCTTTTATGAACTTACGATAGTAATTGGCAAACCCCAGGAACCTTTGAAGAGATTTTAAGGAAGTAGGTCTAGGCCAATCTATAATTGCCGACAGTTTGTCAGAATCCATCTTGAATCCAGACAGGGAAATAATGTAACCCAGGAAATGAATAGATTCTTGATGAAAAGAGCACTTTTCAAGCTTGGCAAAGAGAGAATTTTCACGTAATCTCTGGAGTACAAGTGTAACATGATGAACGTGATCCTGTAAAGTCCGGGAGTAAATCAAAATATCATCAAGATAGATAATAACGAATTGATTAAGATAGTCTCTGAATATTTCATTAACAAAATGTTGAAAAACTGCAGGGGCATTGCATAACCCAAAAGGCATAACTAAATATTCATAATGCCCAAACCTAGTGTTGAAGGCAGTTTTCCACTCGTCCCCTTTACGAATCCTGACCAAATTATATGCCCCACGAAGATCCAATTTGGTAAAGATGGAAGCACCCTGGAGACGGTCAAATAATTCGGGAATGAGAGGGAGTGGATAACAATTCTTGATTGAAATTTGATTAGGAGCTCAATAGTCAATGCAAGGACGAAGGCCTCCATCTTTTTTTTCCACAAAGAAAAAACCTGCTCCTACTGGAGAAGAAGAAGGGCGGATAAAACCTCGGGCCAAATTATCCTTGATATATTCCTCAAGTGAAACATTTTCTTGATGAGAAAGTGGGTATGTTTTACCCTTAGGTAGAGGAGCTCCTGGTAATAGGTCAATGGGACAATCAAAGGTCTGATGTGGAGGTAATACTTCAGCATCCTTTTTAGAAAAGACATCACAGAAAGAATGATAATGTCCAGGCAAGGAATCAGGAATGTCCAAGGCTGCCACAACTGTACTAGAAGTTTTGGGAGTACTTTGAAGACACTGTTTGAAACAAGAAGATCCCCAAGCAACAAGCTCTCCTTTAGACCAAGAAAAAACTGGATCATGTAATTGAACAAAATACGTACAAAAGAGAAACCCAAACAGTGCGGCCGTAAGCAACACCTGGCTCAAAATATGATAATAGGGCCCAAGTTACACACAGTCAATCCTCATTGGTACTCCATCGATATTAGAACAAAAGCGAAAATGAAGAGTAACTCACCACACCACTTCAAAACAAATACTCTGCCACCAGCGCTGCCGATATCCTTCAGCTACTCCTGTGCCGCACACGAAGACGCCAGCTTCAAATTACGCGGCTCACAGGGTTTACGCTGAGTGGCTCATTGGAAGGTGTGGTTTATGACGTACTCGGCAATCCACCAATCGTATGGGTTCTTTTCCGGGAAAGAAACTGCTGATCGGGTCCGCTTCAATACACAACCACAGCTGATGAGTCGGATAACGCTGGAATAGGAGATGCATAGAAAGAGGTTCCGACATCAATCAATTCTTTAAAAGTGCAAAGTCTTTATTGGGAAATCTTTAAAACAGGAACACAGAAAACATTTGGTCAAGTGGACCTAGGCGCAGCACGCAGGCATACGCGTTTCGGAAGTAAATTCCGTAGTCACAGCCAGGCTCCAGGTTCCAGGCAATTGATTGATATTGGAACCTCTTTCTATGCATCATGTAATTGAAGCCAAGGGAGTCCCAAAATGAGAGGAAACTGTGGGGAAGAGATTATGTCAAAACAAATGGTTTCAGAATGAAGTACTCCTACAGACATGAGAAGTGGTATCGTAGAATATTGAATGAAACCAGAACCTAAGGGTTGACCACTGACAGTAGTGACCTTAATTACTTGATTCTTGGAAAGCAAAGGAATATGAAAAGCATTGACAAAGTCCGAATCCATAAACATTCCTGCAGCTCCGGAATCGATGAGTGCTTGAGCTTGAAATTTGGTGTTGCCAAAACGGACAGTGACTGGAACAAACAGCTTGGGATTGAGGGTAGAAAAAGATCTTTGGCTTAACTCAGTCCCTCTTTCTGGAGTTAAGCCCTGGCTTTTACTGGAAGAGTTGGACAATCTTTTAACATATGCCCCTTAATACCACAGTAAAGACATAGTCTTAGATTACGCCTTCTGAGACGTTCAGCTTCGGATAATTTAATTGCACCAACCTCCATGGGTTCACTTGACTCAGAGATAGAAGTATTTGGAGTAGGAAGGTTTCGTGAACGAGGCATAGGACGGAAAGAAGATCTGATAAAGGATCTTCTGTTACGGTCACGTTCATGGAGATGCTCAGAGTAACGAGCATCTAGCTTGATACATAAGTTGATAAGTTCTTCTAGAGAATCAAGACTTGAAAAGAAAAAGTAACCAGCGCCCAGGACTGATATCTGCTCACTATAAAGAAGACCCCCTAATAGGTCTAGAAACGGAAGAATGAATCGGGATATATAGGAGCGCCAATGGCTTAGATATACCACAGGAAATAAAAAGTCAAAATGGTCTCCAATAGTTTCTATTTTCCAAAGTCAACCAAATATTTAATACATAAAAACAATATAATTCTGATCTCCAGAATTCATAAAAACACAAAATACATATAACAATGCTTAAAATGCAATACAATGAATGATTTAAAATACAACAGATAACAGATTAAATCTAATCCGGTTAATTAAACTGGATGACCAATATCTAATGTCCCAGTTTTCGTGAGTAAGTCCTCTTAAAAACCTCCTAGTAGGTACATAGATGTGTATGAAAAACAAATCTGTATTTGTTTATCAAATACGTGTGCAAATAAACCTAGTGTTCAATAAATGATGTAATAATGGCTCAAATATTCTTATCAGAGTGATAAGATCACTAATGTAGTGATACGAGACCCACTAGCAGGTCGACAGTGCATACAAATAGTGCAACATTTAAATCATATGATGAACACCGTGAAAAATCAAAAATAAGATACAATGTGTTGGGTTCCTTAAACTATCAAATAAACCATATTATGGATTTATAGAATATAACACACAATAAAATGCAAATAAGTAGTGGATGTGGTCATAAAAATCAAAAAATAAGATAGAGTAATGTGAAAAAATGCAAAAAATACATATATAACAAAATTGAATGTGTGATCCTACTAATGGGATTTTAAACTAAACTGGTACCAGCTATTACCTCAATTCTCCTGATTGAATCTGGGTGATGGACCCAATGGTCCGATAATGCGTCTAACTTTATTGTCTTAAAAACAATAAACAAACACCACAAGCTATATAAATATGACAAGCTATATAAATATGAACGACATAAAAAACAGAGAGTGTGTATAGTTTGGCCAAAACTAGTCCACAAACTCCTAAAGGTGTGTTTCCACAACTTTAAATAACTTTAGATAATGATATGACAATAATAGTGTCCTTTAAGAGTCTTTTGGTAAAAGTGAATCCTTAAAAGTCTGGTGAAAGTCTGGTGAAAGAAATCCTCAATGTGTAGTGGAGTCCAAAGTCCTATTCCTATGTTAAGACAAATGCAGTTTTTGGCATCCTGGCTTGTATGTTGTCAGTAACTTGTCCCTTGATGGTTTCAGCTTCTTCCCATACAAGTCCGGTTTCAGAATTGATAGCAGAAAAGCAAATGAGCGAGTATGTAGCTGTAAAACTCTACTGCTAACGGAACACAGCTCTAAAGTCTAGGTACTAACCACACCCAGGGAAGTGAAGACATTACACTCAAAGTGGGCTACTGACTCCTCCTCTAGAGAATCAGGAAGATCCCTATAAACCAATTCATCTTTCAAACGATCACAAAGATCTTTACGAAACGCTGCACGCAGGGCCCCATGATTCCACATAGTTTCAGCAGCTAAAGTCCAGAATTCTATAGCGTATTGTGCTACAGAAAGAGATCCCTGTCTTAGATCTAAAAGTCCTGCTTCAGCAGCCGCTGATCTACCAGGTTTATCAAACACAGAAGAAAATATGGATACAAAAGTGTCAATATCATGGAGCAAAGGATCATCCTTTTCCAACAGTGGAGAAACCCAAGCCAAGGCTTTACCCTTCATAAGAGAAATTAAAAAGGTGATCTTGGAGGAAGAGGAAACAAACATCTGAGGATTATTTCTGAAGTGAAGGCGGCACTGATTTAGAAATCCTCGACAGTCATCAGGATTGCTGTCATATTTATCCGGTAGTGGAATTCTGGGAATAAACTGTTCTGCAGGTTGTGGCGGATTAAATGCAGGGTTAGAACTGGCCGCAGGGACAACAGGTGTTGCAGAAACTTGAGAAGGAGAGAGATTATGTAAAAGAGCAGTAATTTGATCCAATTTAGAATCCAGGGATTGCAGGTGTGCAGAGTGGGTTCCAAGGAGCTGTCCCTGTAGAGCCACAGCTCTGGATAACTCACCAGGGTCCATTTTATGGCCTGTTTTTAATGTCAGGATAGGTTAAGTCCAAAGTTAGACCCAAATGCTAAAATGAAGTTAGAATAACACTCTAGCACTGTGAGTATATTCCAGGACCTGACCCTGCGACAGCTGCAATAGAATACTCACAGAAATAAACTGGAAGATGGTACAGCAGGGTCAGGAGAAGACTTCGGGTAGATAAGGGTTAACCAAAAGAGTAATCCATCAAGCAATAACCGGCAACATGGAATCAGGCAGGCAGGAGTTAACCAGAAGGATTTGTCAAACAAGCAAAGTTCAGCAACGAGTAATCAGGCAGTTTTGGGATAAACAGTAGAATGGTCAAACAAGCAAAGTTCCAGCAGCGTGTAATCAGGCAGTTTGGGGTTAAACAGTAGAATGGTCAAACAAGCAAAGTTCCAGCAGCGTGTAATCAGGCAGTTTGGGGTTAAACAGTAGAACGGTCAAACAAGCAAAGTCTAGCAACGTGTAATCAGGCAGTTTGGGGTTAAATAGTAGAATGGTCTAGTAAGCAAAGTTTCAGCAGCGTGTAATCAGGCAGTTTGGGATTAAACAGTAGAATGGTCAAACAAGCAAAGTCCAGCAACGTGAAATCAGGCAGTTTGGGGTTAAACAATAGAATGGTCTAGCAAGCAAAGTTCCAGCAGCGTGTAATCAGGCAGTTTGGGGTTAAACAATGAAATGCTCAAACAAGCAATAGTCCAGATAACAGGAATCAGGCAGGAAGGGTTAAGTGGTTTAGGAGTCAAACAAGCCAGCAATTCTTATTCAAACAAGTAATCCAAAAGTTACTTACAAGCCAGGAATAGAACAAACAGGCCCCGAGGTGAGGAGACGCCGAAATAAGAAGGACCTCTGACGTCAGCAGAAGGGGCCGAGGAGAACAGGGTTGCTAAGCAACCAAGAAAGCGCTACCGCGCTGTCACAGAAGGAAGGAAGCGATCAGCAGCTGAGCGATCGCGACAGCTTTTAAATAGTTAATAACTATTTAATAGCTACCTAGTTAAAATAATTACAAAATTACCTGTAAAATAAATCCTAACCTAAGTTACAATTAAACCTAACACTACACTATCAATAAATTAATTAAATACAATACCTACAAATAAATACAATGAAATAAACTAACTAAAGTACAAAAAATAAAAAAGAACTAAGTTACAAAAAATAAAAAAATATTTACAAACATTAGAAAAATATTACAACAATGTAATTAATTAAACTAATTACACCTACTCTAAGCCCCCTAATAAAATAAGAAAGACCCCCAAAATAAAAAAAATGCCCTACCCTATTCTAAAATTAAAATAGAAAAGCTCTTTTACCTTACCAGCCCTGAAAAGGGCCCTTTGCGATGCATGCACCAAAGAATTCAGCTCTTTTGCCTGTAAAAAGAAAACATACAATACCCCCCCAACATTATAACCCACCACCCACATACCCCTAATCTAACCCAAACCTCCCTTAAATAAACCTAACACTAAGCCCCTGAAGATCTTCCTACCTTGTCTTCACCACGCCAGGTTCACCGATCGATCCAGAAGAGCCTCCGATGTCTTGATCCAAGCCCAAGCAGAGGCTGAAGATGTTGATGATCCGGCTGAAGTCTTCATCCAAGCGGGAGCTGAAGAGGTCCATGATACGGCTGAAGTCTTCTATCAAGCGGCATCTTCAATCTTCTTTCTTCCGGATCCATGTTCATCCTGCCGACGCGGAACATCCATCTTCACCGACGACTTCCCGACGAATGACGGTTCCTTTAAGGGACGTCATCCAAGATGGCAGGGCCGGACTGGGAATAAAAAGCAGCCCTGGAAAAATATGAAAACCAGCCCTATTTTATGTTGAGTCAGTAGAATGCACATGCCCCATTTTTCTCAAAGGTCATTACTGGGATACTCCTCCCCTAATATTATTTCAGAATTAAATTATATTACTTAGTATTAAACACAAATGCCAGATTGATGTTATATAGCAAAACTACAAACTAATTGTATCAATTAATCACCCATTTAAATTGTAGCTTTCAAGCCCTAGCTGCTGCAGCCCACCGGGAAATCTCCTGGTATCCTGGTAGGCCAATCCGGCCCTGCAAGATGGCATCCCTAGAATTCCGATTGGCTGATAGGATTCTATCAGCCAATCAGAATTAAGGTAGGAAAATTCTGATTGGCTGATGGAATCAGCCAATCAGAATCAAGTTCAATCCGATTGGCTGATCCGATCAGCCAATCAGATTGAGCTCGCATTCTATTGGCTGTTCCGATCAGCCAATCGGAATTCGAGGGACGCCATCTTGGATGACGTCCCTTAAAGGAACCGTCATTCGTCGGGAAGTCGTCGGTGAAGATGGATGTTCCGCGTCGGCAGGATGAACATGGATCCGGAAGAAAGAAGATTGAAGATGCCGCTTGATAGAAGACTTCAGCCCGATCATGGACCTCTTCAGCTCCCACTTGGATGAAGACTTCAGCCCGATCATGGACCTCTTCAGCTCCCACTTGGATGAAGACTTCAGCCCGATCATGGACCTCTTCAGCTCCCGCTTGGATGAAGACTTCAGTCGGATCATGGACATCTTCAGCCCCCCGCTTGGGCTTGGATCAAGACATCGGAGGAGCTCTTCTGGATCGATCGGTGAACCCGGCTTGGTGAAGACAAGGTAGGAAGATCTTCAGGGGCTTAGTGTTAGGTTTATTTAAGGGGGGTTTGGGTTAGATTAGGGGTATGTGGGTGGTGGGTTGTAATGTTGGGGGGGTATTGTATGTTTTTTTTTTACAGGCAAAAGAGCTGAATTCTTTGGGGCATGCCCCGCAAAGGGCCCTTTTCAGTGCTGGTAAGGTAAAAGAGCTTTTCTATTTTAATTTTAGAATAGGGTAGGGCATTTTTTTTATTTTGGGGGTCTTTGTTATTTTATTAGGGGGCTTAGAGTAGGTGTAATTAGTTTAAAATTGTTGTAATATTTTTCTAATGTTTGTAAATATTTTTTTTTTTTTGTAACTTAGTTTTTTTTTATTTTTGTACTTTAGTTAGTTTATTTAATTGTATTTATTTGTAGGTATTGTATTTAATTAATTTATTGATAGTGTAGTGTTAGATTTAATTGTAGGTATTTTATTTAATTAATGTATTGATAGTGTAGTGTTAGGTTTAATTGTAACTTAGGTTAGGATTTATTTTACTGGGAATTTTGTAATTATTTTAACTAGGTAGCTATTAAATAGTTATTAACTATTTAATAGCTATTGTACCTGGTTAAAATAAATACAAAGTTGCCTGTAAAATAAATATTAATCCTAAAATAGCTACAATATAATTATTATTTATATTGTAGCAATATTAGGGTTTATTTTACAGGTAAGTATTTAGCTTTAAATAGGAATAATTTATTTAATAAGAGTTAATTTATATCTTTAGATAAAAAATTATATTTAACTTAGGGGGGTGTTAGGGTTAGGGTTAGAATTAGCTTTAGGGGTTAAAAAATGTATTAGAGTAGCGGTGAGCTCCGGTCGGCAGATTAGGGGTTAATGCTTGAAGTTAGGTGTCGGCGATGTTAGGGAGGGCAGATTAGTGGTTAATACTATTTATTATAGGGTTATTGAGGTGGGAGTGAGGCGGATTAGGGGTTAATACATTTATTATAGTAGCGGTGCGGTCGGTCGGCAGATTAGGGGTTAATAAGTGTAGGTAGGTGGCGGCGACGTTGGGGGCGGTAGATTAGGGGTTAATAAATATAATATAGGGGTCGGTGGTATTAGGGGCAGCAGATTAGGGGTACATAGGGATAACGTAGGTGGCGGCGGTGTACGGAGCGGCAGATTAGGGGTTAAAAAATATTTAATAGAGTGGCGGCGATGTGGGGGGCCTCGGTTTAGGGGTACATAGGTAGTTTATGGGTGTTAGTGTACTTTAGAGCACAGTAGTTAAGAGCTTTATAAACCGGCGTTAGCCCAGAAAGCTCTTAACTACTGACTTTTTTCTGCGGCTGGAGTCTTGTCGTTAGATTTCTAACGCTCACTTCAGCCAAGACTCTAAATACCGGCGTTAAGAAGATCCCATTGAAAAGATAGGATATGCAAATGGCGTAGGGGGATCTGCGGTATGGAAAAGTCGCGGCTGCAAAGTGAGAGTTAGACCCTTTCCTGACTGACTCCAAATACCAGCGGGCGGTAAAAACCAGCGTTAGGAAAAACCGTCTGGTTTTGACGGCTAACGCCAAACTCTAAATCTAGGCCTAAGTTTGCTTATTGATCTGGTCTCAGTTTAATTAATAGACACATCAGAACTAAAAGGATTCAGGTTTTATATATATTATCCTTTGCAAATGATATAATTCAGAGTGTTATTAAATTGCACACATTGCCCCTGCAAAGTTGGTAACCACTATTATATAAATATTGAGTTACATTATCAGAATGATATAGAGGTTCCATAATATTTATTGTGTCTAAACACATAATACACTTTGCGGGTACACTACTGAAATAATAATAATAAAAATATTAATAAGGATAATATTCATAATATTATATTTGGAGGTACTGCTGAAATTTCAAAGGCTCTATTAATTATTATTAATTTTTTGTTGTTGAAATAATTAGCATTTATCAGGTTTTAGTGTAAATTTTATATTTTTAAGCAGTAAACAGTGTTTCTACTTTAAGGAAAAATTAAACTTTGAGCTTGCTTTACTATCCTTGAGAAGAATGATAACATTGTGAATGTTTTGGGGGGTTTTTTATAAAAAAAAGTTCTCTCTTGTGTTTGGCTTTGTCGGAGAGGGAAATATTTGTACTTTACATTTAAAGCGGCAGTACTGGTGTTCTATGTTATAAAGAATGATAACTATAAATTGCTAACTGCAAAAAAACAAAACAAAAAAAAAACAAGTATTTATATTATATTCTGTCACAGAATCTAACTTAAAACTGATAATTTTATTTCAGTGGCAGTCTGCTGTCAAACTGAATCTCACAAATATTACAGCACTCTTTGTTATTAAAATAAGCCCCCCCAGAGTTCAATAAATAAATGAGATATTATTTAATGAATTGATTTAAGTGACACTTTAACAAATATATAGCTATATGGTTACTAAACAGTCTACAACTATAACTGCAATAAGTTTTATTGCTGCTTAACAGCTATGTTGTGGTCTATAATAAGTAAGTGTCTACACTAAACACCCCTATTAAGGCAATAGGGGACCGCAAACAAAGGATACAAGATTTATCTGATTCTACTGAATTTACATAACTTGCTAATTTATCTGATTATAGTTTTGATCTAACAAAACTGATTTATTTTACAGTGACAAAACTGGATGAATCTTTATTTCTTAATAATACAATTATTGCAGGGAACTGTGTTTCTACCACAGAAAATAAAATTTTCCCTATTTGTTTAACAGAACAAAGATGTTTTCATGAGACTTATAAGCCTTCTTATCCTAAATTAAGGGTAACGTGAAATTGCAGGCTGCAAGAAGGGATTTACATTCCTCAGATGACAGAACAAATGTCCTCCCTGGAACTGATGATGTCAGGTAGTACCTGATTTTCAAATCATTACTGTATTAAACATACTGTGGTTTTTCTATACTTAAAGGGCCACTAAACCCAAAATCTTTCTTTCATGATTCAGATAGAGAATAGAAATGTAAACAACATTACAATTTACTTCCATTATTTATTTTGCTTCATTTTTTAAATATCCTTAGTTGAAGAAAAAGCAATGCACATGGTGAGCCAATCACACGATGCTTCTATGTGCAGCAACCAATCAGCAGCTAGTGAGCATATCTAGATATGCTTTTCATCAAAGAATATCAAGAGAATAAAACAAATTAGATAATATAAGTAAATTAGAAAGATGTTTAAAATTGCATTCTCTTTCTAAATCATAAAAGAAAAAATGTGGGTGGCATGTCCCTTTAAGTTGAGTGACAAACCTTGAGGGGGAAGTAGTATTTTCTTTTCCTCTACATAAAAGGTTATTAACCTAAGACTTAGATACATATATAGGCCTAGCATAATAGCTCAATAACTAGGCCTCTTACTAATAAAACTCCTATTGGAAAAAACTGGATTGCCTATAATGTACCATTAGGGGAAGGGAATCTTATAAGAGTTGTAATATACTCAGAGCAAGAAAGTAAGATTAATACAGCTAAACTAGGCTTTGGTCAGAGGTGTTCCATGAAGAGTATATAAGGAGCAAAGCTTCTCCAAAAGCACAAAGGTACTTTACCAGTAAAAACCCACCTAGGTATAAATAGGGTGAGAAAGGTACATTGCAGGCTTGAAATGCCGTACCTAAAGTTTCCTCAGGGTTGTAGAGCCCCCTTTAGATGGAATACCCTGTCTAAGGTTAATAGGGTGTATATGGTTCAAAAGCCTAAAAGTGCGAAACTGAAAAGGGTCCCTAGATTTGGGTAAACCTGTTAAAAGAAGCTAATAAAGTTAAGGCATAGCCGATAACATAAATCCTCCTGATCTTTAGGAACTTAAATTAGTCCAGGGTCAAACATGACTCTAGGATGTTTTGTTTACTAGGCCAAAGTAAATAGGCAATCAAACTGAAGGTAAATATGAAGCTGTTGGTAAGTCTGAAACTAAAACTACCTTATATTACTTGCTCAATTAAACCAATGGATGAAATGTTTTTTACCATACATTCTGAGTATTATACTTTAATAGTTACACTGCTCAGAAATATCTAGAGGGGTGATTATAGATACTAATCATCTGTTTGAACTGTATTACAAACTAATATCACAATAAACAAGTGGTATAGTTAATATACTCCTGTATCTATGTAACTGCAAATGGATATGATATCCTAATCAATGATTATTTTACAAATATATTCTAAAGGACTATGGCTTGATACAAATCTGCTTATTAACTAAGGATGATTTGTTTTATTTTTATTCCATTCAACTTATTCTTGCTGAAAAAAGAGTGACAGATATGACAATATCATACTTAATATGTGAAAACTGCATCCAAGTGAAGCATTACTATGATGTAATGACAAAATGTTGCATGTTTAATATATTTTTTTTTCAGGTCTCACATCCCTTAGCAAGTAGAGATGTGATGTGACATCACTTTATAGAAATATACTTACTGTGCTATTTCTTATGTTATAGGAGTCAAGCTTAAACTGACAGATGCTTGATCCAGGGAGAGATGACCACTAAAGAGACCACCATGTTCTGGGCCATCCTCATACATTGCCAAGTGTTCCTCATGGATCCATAATGTCTATCAAATACCTGATCCACATGATGGAAGCCTGATACAGACACAACCATGATGTTTAAAAAAACAAAAACCAGCACAATAATTTCTTATGCAGTTGCTGCATGCATTCTCCTAGACCACATACATACACAAAAATCAAGTTGTTCTGAAACAATCTGGCGGTTAATCCCTGACAGTAACCACATACTATACAATCACTTGGTTTATGATGATGTCTGAAGAAAGAAACTGCAAACTTTACACTTTATTTTGTTTTTTAGAGATGCAGCATTGCATCCACTTAAAGGGACATATACTGTATACACAAGTCTTGACTGACTTTTGATATTTTCCTACACCAATAAATGTTAAAATATTTTATAAATTGAATTTTACCCCATTCAGGTACTAAATCACTGTGTACCTGATAACAGGATATGTATCGAAATTACCTTGTCTTACTCACTCGTGACAGGTCATCTCAAGAGGGGGATTATGTCAGGACAATTGTCTGGTAAAATTCAACATTTTGATATTGCATATTAATCACATATGTCTGTTCTATATAATATAGGGGTAAAATTGACCATGAGTATTTAATTATAGATTCAGATACACATACACATATATATTATTTTTCAGTATTAATATGTAGCTATTAGCTAGTGTTGCTTCTCAGTATATAATTGCTTACAGTAAAGTTTTTGTACTATAACAAAATAATTCATGCTTAGTTATTATAATAATCAAGGTCCCCAACATAGCTTCATGATTCCTATCATCATATTATTGGTATAAATATCCACAAATAGCCCCATGTTTTTTTATACATGGTTCCAGTAAGTCTCTTTTTCTATAAACATTAGTGGGGTTCAACCTTGGTCAATGGTCAAATATAGATACTGACTTGTTTTTCAGAATATATTTACAAAATACATATTTGTCTGTTATAGCTTAGTGATGAGTGCCATCTTCCGAGGGAAAAATATTCTAACTGCTAAATCTTAGCTTATTAACAAAAACCTAACCTTATCAGTTGGGGTGGAGTTAAGCATTTTCTATAAAATACACACTCACCCACAAAAGTGGGGAGGGACACACAAGCAGACGGCACAAGGGGCCACACTGAGCATGCATGATGACCACACCCTATCCAGAGGAGATGGGAGGCTAAGCTGACCAGATAGACAAGTCAGGATAATGGCAATAGAGGGTCCAGGGGTAACCTAAGAGGGTCTTTTTATACTGAACCCCAGTGAAGGATCCCACAATGTTGATAAGTATGAAACAAACCTATATAAAACAGTTTTGTTAATATGGTTTATGCTCTTTACATTTATATTCAAAGTTTTATTGAATCAGGTGAGTTAATCAATTCTGGTTTGCCCTTTATAGTCACAAATATTTTGTTAGGTAATTCCTGTTAACCCGGTCTTATCTGTTGACAATAACACTGGGTCAATAAGGAATCTGGTAATAATATCATTTTCTTATGGTTTGCCAGGATTATTAGTTTACCTGATTCTTGCCAGCTATGCTGAGAATTTAAGCAACAGAACTTTCTGTTTCTCTATTATACATGCAAGCTACTGCAAGATTAATAATTTAGTGATTGTTTTCATTAGTTTTAACCTGATAATCATTAAATCATTGTAATAATATATGCTTATTGATTTTCTTTATTCAAATACAGCTTATTATTTCTAATAATTCATTTAATAAACTAAGTTTGCTTATTGATCTGGTCTCAGTTTAATTAATAGACACATCAGAACTAAAAGGATTCAGGTTTTATATATATTATCCTTTGCAAATGATATAATTCAGAGTGTTATTAAATTGCACACATTGCCCCTGCAAAGTTGGTAACCGCTATTATATAAATATTGAGTTACATTATCAGAATGATATAGAGGTTCCATAATATTTATTTTGTCTAAACACATAATACACTTTGCGGGTACACTACTGAAATAATAATAATAAAAATATTAATAAGGATAATATTCATAATAGTAAGTTGATGTCACTTCAGGACAGCAGTTACTTTGATACAGTGGGGTATAGATTGTACTGCTGTAATTGGGACACAACAGTGTCATAGATGCACTGTTAGGATTTACAGCTGTTAGGTTTTATAGTTGTTAGGATTTACAATTTTTATTTGTTGCTTACATGTAATTACATGTTATGCATGTATTTTTATACACTGTGGGATTAGCTCTCAGGGTGGTAGTGGCCGCGATCATGCATTATTACTCAGCTTACAGGTTCGTGCCTGGTTTTTTGATGAATCGCCATGGCAACATGTCACGCTGCTATTCAATATATATAAATATATATATATATTTACATATATAAAAGTATACAAATATATATATATATATATATATATATACAAGTATATGCAAAGATGTATGTACAATGGTATAAATAAATTGTGAATAAGAAGACTAAAATTTCTTCATTTGATAGACATTCAGGGTAGATCATTTAATACATAAGGATATCCGCGACATTGGTAACTCTTATTTATCAACCCAGAAAACGTAAAAAGTCCACAGCACTGTATATACTCAATAATTCTTTATTCAGACATAAAAAACAGCAACGTTTCGTGACTGTGTGTCACTTAATCATGCTATACTTAGCTTAACAGAAGTTTCTACTTTTAAACATTAATTTTTCGTGCCAGTCACTCTAAGGTTGTACTCTGGCACCATCTTGTGGTTCTCTTGTGTAATGACTGATTAATCTGTGAAGCAAGTATAAAAACAATAATGTAGCAACAATGACATAAAGTGCACGAATTTACCACATATTCTAAGTAAAATAAATTCAATTAATTTACACAACTGTAGTACTACTTAGAGATTTTACCATCTAGTTAGTAGCTTAAATAAGATATATCAGAAATAGCAAGATAAATCAAAATCTCTATTTAAACCCTTAGGGGCCAGGGTTTCCAATTTATGGATCCACCACATTTCTTTCCTTTTTAGCAGAGTCTCTTTGTCCATGCCATTCCTGGGTGTTTTGATCTGCTCAATTACTTGCCATCTCAACTGGCTTATTCCATGTCCTTTTTCCAGGAAGTGCCTGGACAGAGGGGCTTCCATATTTTTTCGCCTTATATTAGAACGATGCTGTGTCATACGGTCTCTTACTTTCTGTGTCGTCTCTCCTAAGTATACAAGGGAACACGGACATTTAATTAGGTATATGACATGAGTTGTTTCACAGGTATAGTAACCATCAATCTCAAATTTTTTCCCACTATGTGGGTGAAAACAATTAGGGCCTTTTATTATTGAACTGCAACTCATGCAATTTAAACAAGGAAAACTCCCCTTTTGTTTAGTACCTATTTGGGTTTGTCTCAACACCTTTTCTGGTCCTATGTCTGTTCTTACTAATTGATCTCTTATATTTCTTACCCTCCTATAAGCCATTAGTGGAGGTTCATTGAAATGTGAAATATGTTGATTACATTCCCTTAACACATGCCAATTTTTGCGTATTATTTTTGACACCTCTCCACTAAGGGGACTGTACTGTGACACAAACATTATTCTGTGGTCTTATTTATCAACAATACGATGCTGATCGCACCGGACTTGACGTGCATGCTTTTGACAGACCTGTTGATAAATAAAGCCATCAAATATAGATTTGTGGCAGCAATGTCTGGCGAGTGTATTGACTCCAGCAAATGCGCCTAGATTGACGCTTTGATAAATTGGCCCCATTGTCTCTAGTGTGGACACCAACATTTTTATTGATACAATTTTGCAGTCTAAAGTTGTGAGGATATCATCTTTTTGAACAAACTAAAGGATTTGTACTTCCCTAGATCTCTTCCAAATACATTTTATTTACACTGGATGTTAAAAGTCTATACATGTCCATTAAACATGAAACAGGGGTAGGCATTATCAAAACATATTATCAAATAGTGACCTATATAATTCAACACAGATTGAGTTTATTGAAGAATTATTATGATTAGTGTTATACTGGAACTACTACCTGTTTGAGTATAGTTGATTTTTGCAGGCAAAAGGAACAGCTATGAGGTTCAATGTTTCCCCATCATACGCCAAACTATTCATGAAATATTTTAAGCAGGGGTCAAGTCCTACAGAAAAAAGTGTGGGAACTCACCAATACTTCCATTCCCCCTCACAATATATATTGTTTTATATATACAAACACAAACTGTATTTATATGTATATAATCTATACACTTTGGTTAATGAAAGCAAATTAAATCCAATGAAGGGTTGAATGGTTGCTTTTGGGCCTGAGAATCCTCCTCTGTCACATAGTCTCACCCACTTAAGGTGCAATATTCCTATTTCTGCTGAGGGGAGCTAAATAACCCCAAAGCAAGTCACACAGAAATGTAAGCACCATGTGTTATACAGCAGGCACTGACAGTAGTGCATTTAGTGTAAGAAGTGTTACTGCCCATTACTATAGGATCTCATTATCCCTCTAACCAGACTGTGCTCCAGCACCTCCCATCAGCAGCAGCAGTGTTTACAGGGTTTCTGTTCTTTGTCCAGAGGGAACTTAGTTCCTCTTGCAAAAATTGTGCAGGAACTCCGTTCCCATGCATTCCCACTCGACTTGTCCCCAATTTTGAGGAAATATATGTCTATGCAAATAAACTGTTCAAACAGTATGGTGACACCTGGTGGCAGTTCATAGATCAGGGGTGTCCAAACTTTGCTCTCCAGAGGTTTTGGAACTACATTTCCCATGATGCTCAGCTAGATAAAATGCTGGCTGAGCATCATCGGAAATGTAGTTCCAAAACCTCTGGAGAGCAAAGTTTGGACACCCCTGTCATAGATGATGTGTTTAGTATGGCATCATTGAATCCCTGGAGAAATTTGTAGGGTCTTTCTATACAGCAGTTGATGGAATAGAGTTTATACTGTCGTGCCGCGCCACTCTAGCTGTTGCTAGGGATGCAGCGCCTGCTGTTCTGCTCGTTGCCAAGGGGGGAGTCAGCTCCTCTCTGCGTGCGGTGTTGATGTCATTGCCGCACGCTTCCTTCGTTCTGAAGCCAGTCAGGATTTCCTGTGGCGCGAACCCTGCGACTATGTAAGTTACTCACTTGCTACCTATCACTGCCCAAGTATAAGTGTTACTTAGTGTTCTCCTGGGTGTTATTATTGCTGTATGCTGGACTTCTATATTGTTGCTGAACTCTGCTTGTCTGACCACTCTGCCTGTTAACCCCTAAACTGCTGGATTGATTTACTGCTGCTGAACTCTGCTTGTCTGACCACTCTGTCTGTTTACCCCTAAACTGCTGGATTATTATACTATTGCTGAACCCTGCCTGTCTGACTACTCTGCTTGGTTAACCCCTATTGCTCTGGATTTCCTCTCTGCTGCCAAACCCTGTCTGCCTGACCATCCTAGTGGTTTACCTCTGGACTGCTTTACCGTTGCTAAACCCTGCCTGACTGACCATCCTAGTGGTTTATTTCTGGACTGCTTTTCCGTTGCCAGAAACTGACTGCCTGATCATCCTAGTGGTTTATCTCTGGACTGCTTTACCGTTGCCAAACCCTGCCTGCAGGACCATTCTAGTGGTTTACCTTTGAACTGCCTTTCTCTGATTCTCTGGCTGTTGCGGCCAAAGACTATCCTGCCTGTGGTGAGTGCTGCTTACCTCATCTTGCAAACTTTTTCTGCTCTGGGATATTCCCTATCATTCCTGGTCGACGCCGGGATAAGAAGACTACTGGCCGAGTTTGGTCTGATAGTGGAGTATCCCACTAGCATTACATAAGATTGAATGAAATGGGGAGAAGATTTCATACAGAGGGGTTATAGAAATTTAAAACCAAAAAAAAAAAGCGCAGCACAGGAAAACAATTAAAGCATTTATTTGAAATAGCAGCACTTAAAAGACAGATAAAAAAATTACTTGCAAGTACAGGATAAGTGGTATGACGCATTTCGGCCTAAGCCGTCATCAGATACCTTCATACATAGGGGTTACCCAGAGCAGCTTATACAACAGGAAATTAATAAGGTGAAAGCAGGTATCAATTCAGGAAAGAATAACAAAAAAGAAAAAACAACAGAGAATAAGAAATTTAACACATAATCACCTAGATTCTGAGTTATGCGCGGTATAGGGAAATTAACAAACGCAAGAAAAGTTATGTTATTTAACCCCCTATAGCGCAGCCATTACAAGTTTTTAAAAACCTGGCTTGTGCGTGCGATATGGGGTTTTTAAGCTCCATACTGCACACAAAACAAGCTCTGTTTTGACGTGCTCTTGCATGCTTTCCCTATAGACATCAATGGGGAGAGCGGGTCAAAAAAAAGTCTAACACCTTTGATTGTGGAAAGAAAAGCACCGTAACACAGCCCCACTGAAGTCTATGGGGAAAAGAAAAGTTACGTTTAAACTTAACACCCTAACATAAACCCCAAGTCTCAACACCCCTAATCTGCTGCCCCTGACATCGCCGACACCTACATAATGTTATTAATATCTAATCTGCCGCTCCCGATATCACTGCCACCAAAATAAACCTATTAACCCTTAATCTGCCGCTCCCGATATCGCCGCCTCTATACTAAAGTTATTAACCCCTATTCCCCTGCACCAAAACATCACCCACACTATAATAAATATATTAACCCCTATTCTGCCGCTCCCCAACATCGCTGCAACTAAATAAAGTTATTAACCCCTAAACCTGTACCCTCCCACATCACTACCACTAAATAAACCTATTAACCCCTAAACTGCCTACCCCCACATCGCAACAACCTAAATTAACATTTATTAATCCCTAAACCGAACCCTAAACCTAACTTTAACTGTAACCCTAAATCTAATCCTAACACCCCCTAACTTTAACATAATTTAAATAGAGCTAAATTAAGTTACAGTTATTGACTAAATAATACCTATTTAAAACTAAATACTTACCTGTGAAATAAAACCTAAGCTAGCTACAATACAGGGAGTGCAGAATTATTAGGCAAGTTGTATTTTTGAGGATTAATTTTATTATTGAACAACAACCATGTTCTCAATGAACCCAAAAAAACTCATTAATATCAAAGCTGAATAGTTTTGGAAGTAGTTTTTAGTTTGTTTTTAGTTATAGCTATTTTAGGGGGATATCTGTGTGTGCAGGTGACTATTACTGTGCATAATTATTAGGCAACTTAACAAAAAACAAATATATACCCATTTCAATTATTTATTTTTACCAGTGAAACCAATATAACATCTCAACATTCACAAATATACATTTCTGACATTCAAAAACAAAACAAAAACAAATCAGTGACCAATATAGCCACCTTTCTTTGCAAGGACACTCAAAAGCCTGCCATCCATGGATTCTGTCAGTGTTTTGATCTGTTCACCATCAACATTGCGTGCAGCAGCAACCACAGCCTCCCAGACACTGTTCAGAGAGGTGTACTGTTTTCCCTCCTTGTAAATCTCACATTTGATGATGGACCACAGGTTCTCAATGGGGTTCAGATCAGGTGAACAAGGAGGCCATGTCATTAGATTTTCTTCCTTTATACCCTTTCTTGCCAGCCACGCTGTGGAGTACTTGGACGCGTGTGATGGAGCATTGTCCTGCATGAAAATCATGTTTTTCTTGAAGGATGCAGACTTCTTCCTGTACCACTGCTTGAAGAAGGTGTCTTCCAGAAACTGGCAGTAGGACTGGGAGTTGAGCTTGACTCCATCCTCAACCCGAAAAGGCCCCACAAGCTCATCTTTGATGATACCAGCCCAAACCAGTACTCCACCTCCACCTTGCTGGCGTCTGAGTCGGACTGGAGCTCTCTGCCCTTTACCAATCCAGCCACGGGCCCATCCATCTGGCCCATCAAGACTCACTCTCATTTCATCAGTCCATAAAACCTTAGAAAAATCAGTCTTGAGATATTTCTTGGCCCAGTCTTGACGTTTCAGCTTGTGTGTCTTGTTCAGTGGTGGTCTCTTTCAGCCTTTCTTACCTTGGCCATGTCTCTGAGTATTGCACACCTTGTGCTTTTGGGCACTCCAGTGATGTTGCAGCTCTGAAATATGGCCAAACTGGTGGCAAGTGGCATCTTGGCAGCTGCACGCTTGACTTTTCTCAGTTCATGTGCAGTTATTTTGCGCCTTGGTTTTTCCACACGCTTCTTGCAACCCTGTTGACTATTTTGAATGAAACGCTTGATTGTTCGATGATCACGCTTCAGAAGCTTTGCAATTTTAAGAGTGCTGCATCCCTCTGCAAGATATCTCACTATTTTTTACTTTTCTGAGCCTGTCAAGTCCTTCTTTTGACCCATTTTGCCAAAGGAAAGGAAGTTGCCTAATAATTATGCACACCTGATATAGGGTGTTGATGTCATTAGACCACACCCCTTCTCATTACAGAGATGCACATCACCTAATATGCTTAATTGGTAGTAGGCTTTCGAGCCTATACAGCTTGGAGTAAGACAAAATGCATAAAGAGGATGATGTGGTCAAAATACTCATTTGCCTAATAATTCTGCACTCCCTGTATAACTAATAGTTATATTGTAGCTAGCTTAGGTTTCATTTTTATTTCACAGGTAAGTTTGTATTTATTTTAACTAGGTAGACTAGTTAGTAAATAGTTATAATTTAAACAGCCAATAGGATTTTAGCAGCTCTAATTCCTATTGGCTAGTTCAAATTTTTCAGCCAATAGGAATGCAAGGGACGCCATCTTGAATCGCGTACCTTGCATTGAAGATTCAGTGTACGACGTCGACTGTATGAAAAGGATTCTCTGCGCTGGATGTCTTCAGGATGGACCTGCTTCGCGCCACCGGGATCAAGATAGAAAATGCTGCCTGGATGAAGATTGAGGAGGCCACCTGGATGAAGACTTCGCACTGCTTAAATGAGGACTTCCCCACCGGGATAAAGATTGAAGAGGCCGTCTGGATGAAGATCGTTCAAGCAGGACTTCAAAAACTGTAAGTGGGGGGGTTAGTGATAGGTTTTTTTTTAAGGGTTTTTTAGGTGGGGTTTTTTTTTAGTTTACGGTTTAGGCATGAAAAAGAGCTAAATGCCCTTTTAAGGGCAATGCCCATCCAAATGACCTTTTTAGGGCAATGGGTAGCCTAGGTTTTTGTTAGAGTTAGGTTTTTTATTTTGGGGGGTTGGTTGGGTGGTGGGTTTTACTGTTGGGGGTCTTTGTATTTTTTTTAACAGGTAAAAGAGATGTTTAACTTAGGGCAATGCCCTACAAAAGGCCCTTTTAAGGGCTATTAGTAGTTTATTGTAGGCTAGGTTTTTTTTATTTTGGGTGGGCTTTTTTTATTTTGATAGGGCTATTAGACTAGGTGTAAATCTTTTTTATTTTGTATTATTTCATTTGTTATTTTTCGTACTTTAGTGTTTGTTATTTTTTGTAATTTAGTCTTTTTTATTTTTTTATTTAGATCGTTTGTAATTTCTAGAGTAGTGTTAGGATTTTTTGAATGTGTAGTTTAGTTTTAATTGAATTGGTAGTTAGTTTAATTTTTGTTTAACAGTTATATTAGTTTAATTGTTAGTTAACTTAGTTTTTTTTTATTTGACAGGTAAATTTTTATTTATTTAAGATAGGGAAATTATATTTTAATCTAAAATTAGGGGGCGTTAGGTTTATGGGTTTCTAGTTTAATTTAGTTTATTGCAATGTGGGGGGCTTTTAGTTTAAGAGTTAATCATTTACTTTAGAATATTTCATTGTGGGGGCTTGCAGTTTAGGGTTTAATAGGTTTATTATAGTGGCGGTGGTGTAGGACTTAATAACTTTAGTATAGTGGGGGCGATGTGGGCGGATGGCAGATTAGGGGTTAATAATATTTAAATAGTGTTTGCGATGTGGGAGGGCCATGGTTTAGGGGTTAATGAGTTTATTATAGTGGTGACGATGTCGGGGAGCTGCGGAATAGGGGTTAATAAAAAATATTAGTGCCGGCAATGTCGGGAGTGGCAGATTAGGGGTTAATAAGTTTAATTAAGTGTTTGCGATGTGGGAGGGCCTCGGTTTAGGGGTTAATAGGTAGTTTATGGGTGTTTAGTGTACTTTGTAGCAGTTTAGTTATGAGTTTTATGTTACAGATTTATAGCTTAAATCTCATAACTACTGCTTTTAGATGGCGTTACGGATCTTGTCGTTTTAGGCTGTAACGCTGTTTTTTTAGCAAGAACGCAAAACTTGTAATGGCAGCTCTATGGGAGTCTAATGAAAAAACTTCATTTTTAAGAGTGCAGTACTGACTCTGTGTTACAGGCTAAAAGGCTTGCGGTACACCTATACCGACAAGACTTGGAATGGCTGTGGTGCTGTTTTAACGCTGAAAATACCATATTTTCAGTGTTAAAAGATGAACGCACAGACTTGTAATCTAGCTAAATGTAATCTAATGTAAAAAAATGATCAAAAACATTGGGCAATTTTTAAGAATTGCAATAGAGACATAGTGACATTTCAACAGAAACCAGTTATGGCATACAGAAGGGTGAGAAATTTAAAGGATAATTTTGTCCTGGGTTGCTATGCTCCATGTGTCATGAGATGCAAGACACAGCATAGAAGGTACAACACTATTTTATTGCAGAGCATAGAAGTATAAAGCTTGTACAACACATCTAAGTTAGTAACTGCGACATAGACTATAACGACTATAAACCACGCCCCCATCCGTTGATGTCACACTCCTACTCTCATAACATCTTCCCCTTTTTCAAAGGACAAAATAACAAGGTATACAAGAAGCATACAAAAATAGTTTTGTTTAGTGTACAACAAATAACAAGTTATAAGAGAATATATATGAACAACAAGAAATACAATCCTGACTTGGACATCGGGGTAGACTACCCTAGTCCACAGTGACCATGGGATTATTCTGCCCATTTTCTGGTCACTGCTCTAACTACAGTGCTAATCCCGATAGCAGGCTGGAAGTTTCACAACTCTTCCACTTCACGTCATTTTACATGAATTGTCCTCTGATTCAGAAGAAGGTGATTGAGAGTCTGCTGGAAGCAAATAAGTATCTCCGCTGTGGTCTTGCTGAGGGGAAAGTACCCTTCTTAAAACAGGGGATCCCACTAGCTGTGGCTCTGAGGCATCCAGTCCCAAACTCTCAGGTACTGGCTGAAGATGTCTTCTATTTCAACGTGTGACTGCCCCTCCTTCAGTAAGGACTACATAAGACATTGGTTCTGGAGAGCCTCCTATTACTGTAGCAGACGTCTTCCATTTCTTCTCATCATCCAGCTTAACTCTGACATTTTGGCCCACATTCAGCTCCTGCAAGGGCCTCACAGAGTGTTTTCTGTTGTGGAAGAATTGGTAGTCCCTTTTTGGCTCTTCATCTTTTTTAAGGACTTCGTCCTGAGGAACAGAGTGGGCTGGCTGGAAAACACCCACAAAGGGTAGTGTAGTGCGGATCTGTCATCCTAGCATCAACTGTGCCGGGCTAAAGCCTATAACTTGGATGGGAGTCACCCTATAGGCCAAGAGAGCTAGGTACATCTCAGATTGCTTCAAAATAAACTTGGTTGTTTAAACTGCCCTTTCAGGGGGGGGCGGAGCCAACTGCCTATGTGACCGGCCGCACTTTACAGGAGCTCCGGCTCTCACTTCAAAATATTAAGTCAAAATTATGCCTTAAGACATACTATCACTATTTTATTGATTACCTATGTGTGCTTTCTACATAAGTTACCTGCCTAAGTAGGTTTGAACAGCCTAATAGCACGGTTCAGCTCTCTTGGATCTCACCACGTGGCTTGGCAGTGAAAGAGATACAGCAAACCTCCCAGCCATCGGCAAGGAGGGTCATTGTCTACACCCAATCTACTGATCGATATTGCTAATGACCCCTCTATAGCGATCTTAACTGCTGTTTCAACACCCTTTCAAGAGACATGGAGGTCGTAGAGGAGTGGGAGGAAACAGCTTTCGGCTTTCTTGAGGCCTCCTTCCAGCTTCTGAAGGCGCTTGTGGCAAAGACCCACGCTGCGAACACCCACAATCACCTACCTACCAACCAAGCCATACAACACTGTGGGGCATATGAGGAGGAGGTGCACTCACCTACCACGGCCGTTCACAAGCCCATTGCCGAAGCTGCAGCCATACAGCAGAGAGCACAACTAGTCCAGCAGAGCCCAGCTCGAAGATGGCGGGCAGTAGCCCGACAGACATTATACCCCTATTCGGCCCAGGTAGCGCCCGACTTCAACAATGACAGCGGGGGTCCGGGAGAGACCCTAGGATTTGGCTGGCAGCCTAACATACAAGCATCGCGCTCAAATCTCCTGGCGGAGATATCGGGTGAGCTCAAGCATACTAGCAGCATTGTGAGACTATACTTTTCTATCCTGTCAGACCTGTCTCCTGCGCCTTTCATGGTGATAGAAATAGTTGACAGAGAGCTGCCTGTCGGAGTAACTCCGGTTAATATTGGACTCGCAAGATCTGGAATGGGCTAATAAGATAACTCCCTACTGAAGCGGCCTTCTTGGCTGAGCACCTGTTTGCCGATGTTGGGAACTGTCGCATCTAGACATGGCCATAATATCTGGCAGCTTGTTTACCTATCTCAACTGTAATTTTGCTTAATTTTGCTTGTTTCTCAATAGATTAGCCATTTTAGAGTCACCTAACTTATGATAACTGCCCCTTAGTGGGGTCACCTATGTTGACTAGCTTTCATATTGCTCCCTGATTTATTAGTTCCTACGGACCCCTTATAGAGTGAGAGACATTTCATTTCATCCCACAGTACTGTTGGTTAAATACTCTATTACTGATGTCTATTCTTTATGATATAACGAATTATAGGGCAGGATAGATTTTATATCATATGTCTTTCCTTCTGTGTGTGAGAACTGACGTTGTTATCTGTATTTTCTCTGCATCCTGACTTATTGAGCCCCTCATTGAAGTTATTTGTACTGTTAACTCGAGACTGCAAAGCACATTAATAATGTAGAGATGTATTGTTTATATAGTTCTGTCTTGCCTGTTTCTAAGCAATATATGCAGCCTCCACTTTCCTTTTCAAAAAACCACAATCCCTATAATTAGACATATTCCCATTTTCCCTATCTATGCCATATTGTGATATCTATCAAACCCTGACTGATACGCTAAATGTATGTCATAAATGATCTTTCTCGCTGATGTTTTCTCTGGAAAGAGTTTATATAGCCTAGCATAATCCTCTGTTTTTTACAGCTTTCTTTTCAATCCAGCTGTCCATTATATGTCCCACACCTTTAATACTACTTCTAGCACATTCATAATATAATTTAGGTCACATCCACTCACAGCACCCCTAAGAGCCCATTACCATTACCTTGCTCTCTATTTTAAATTGACCTCTGCAAAGGACTGACTGTACACTTGCTTATAACCTAATTTTCTCACTTTACCATTGCTTAACCCCAACATTAATGCTCCTCTAGCGTTCCAGACCAGGGGTAGGTTATATATGTATTCTGTATTCCTTGGTTGTTGGAACTATTTGTATATTGCCCCTGCTTACTGGTCTTGTATGGTGACACCGCCGGCGGCCGAGGTGGTGAGCCATGCGTATCACGATTTCCTACATCCCATGCTAGGGGTCTTGTTCAATCCTCGCATGCCGCTAACTATACTAGGTTATCTATGTCTATGTGTCTTCTTCCCTTTCTGCAACAGATCCTCCCAAACCATTTAAATAGAAGATAGAACTTGTGCTATAGTTTAATTTATGAGCCTGATAGGGCTACAATGTGATTTTCAGGTTTATTACATAACAGTAGTGAATAGGTTTTTAGTGTAGGCTGGACCTGCTCTGTTACTCTCACATCCCTACTCATGGTATATCACATAAGTTACATAAACCTTATTTCACTTACCACCTCCCCCCCCCCTCCTGTAAGGTACCTCCGAATGTTGGAGGGCTATCTATATGGCTTATCTTGCCTATGCCATACTTTAACAAACATTTACTTAGATCACAGCATTTTCCTTACCTACTTTAATGATTTACATATCCTATGACTAGCCCTGGGGATGCATTATTACTCCCAGTTAATACCCCCCTTGTTTTATGCTGCGTAAATCCTCAGAGCCACAGGAACAAACTAGTTGTTGAATTTAAAATGCTAAAAACACCCGAGGTTTATCAATAAGATCCAAAAGTGATCTTTCCAGTTGTAATTTCCTTCCTTCGCTTCATTACTGCCTGTTGCTTTTGTTGGCCCAAGAGTAAATTATTGCGTCATATGGAAGGTTCATAAAAGATTAGCATTCTATTAGAATAATATCTACAAACTATGTAATCTACTGACTATATGCCTATTTCATGTCTATTGTATTACTCTTGTAATAATTTATCTAATGTGACATAAGAATTTGTTACTAAGACCTCTGTATGCCTTTAACTAAACCTCAATAAAAAAAAAACAAAAAAAAAAACTGCCCTTTCAGCCATTCCATTGGCCTGCAGGCAATGTGGACTTGACGTATAATGGACAAAATCATATTCACTGCTGAAAGAACTGAACTCCATGGAAGCAAACTGCATTCCGTTATTACTCACATACTCCATTGGTATGCCCCACCGGGTGAACAAGCTCTTGAGACTGAGGATCTCATTCAAGGGTGCAATCTCCAATTACCTGGAACAGTAGTCAATCACGACTCGGTACTTCTTCCCATGCAGTTCGCACAAATCTGTGGCTATCTTCTGCCACGGACCTGCAGGCAGTGGGATAGAAATCAAAGGCTCACTTCTATGAGTAGGCCGGCGTTCCCAGCAGAAGGCACATTTTGACAAGTGGCTTGCAATGTCAGAACTCATGTCAGGCTACCATACCGACGTAGCTGCCCTTTCTCTGCACTTTGTAGTGCCCAAGTGACCATCAAGAATCCTGCATGCTAACAGGAATGACAATGCGGTCGTGGAACAGCACTAAACCATCCAGCTCGGTGAGCTGTGACCTCTCTGACTTGTAAGAACTTAAAGACATCCAGGCTGCCCGGCTCTTGGGCCAACCTTCTTTCATGTACTTAAAAACTTCTTGAAGATCTGCATCTAAACGTGTCTCCTTTCTTATTTGCTCTAGCTTTCCTGACTAAATGGATGTGGATGCCAGAACTGAATCCACATACACTTTCACATCTGATTCCATTGAAGATACTTCAGCAGCAGCCAGCGGAAGCCTGGAAAGTGTATCTGCCACTACCAGTTGTTTTCCTGGCACATGCACTGCCTGAACGTTGAACCTGAGCAGCCTCATCAGAAGTCTCTGGCATCTTAGGGGTGTCTTGAAAAGTGTATCTGCCACTACCAGTTGTTTCCCTGGCACATGCACTGCCTGAACGTTGAACCTGAGCAGCCTCATCAGAAATCTCTGGCATCTTAGGGGTGTCTTGTCAATATCAAAGAAGTTGATTAGAGGGACTAGTGGTTTATGCTCATTTCCAGGACTACGTTTCTCTAAACCCACTAGGTAACACTGGAAGCGCTCACAGGCACAAACTGCAGCCAGGCACTCTTTCTCAATTTGGGCATATTTCGATTCAGCAGCCCTCAGTATACGGGAACAATAGGCGATGGACTGTAGTTTGTTCTCATTCAGCTGCAGGAGGGCAGCCCCTAGCCCATAACTGCTTGCATCAGCACTAACCACAGTCTTTTAAGAAGGGTCGTAGAACCCCAACACTGGGGCAGATCCCAGCAGGGACTTGACCTGTACAAAAGCTTCTTCCTGTGAAGGTCCCCAGACCCAGGCAACATCTTTCTTCAACAACTCTGTGATCGGGTGTAGTACTGTGTATAAATCTGGAAGGAATCTGCCCACATAATTCACAAGGCCCAATATTTGTCTCAGCTCGTGTACATCAGAAGGACTTTTCATCTGTTCAATAGCAAGGATTTTATCAGGGTCCGGCTTGATGCCATCTCTATTGATGATATGCACAAAGTAACATAACTCAGATTTTCTAAAATGGCATTTCTCTTTATTTAATTTCAGCCCAGACTCTCTAATGGTCTGCAGCACACAGCTCAATCGCTGATCATGTTCTTCCAATGTAGACCCATACACTAACATGTCGTCCATGACGACTGCCGTGCCCTCGTGGGCCCTTAGGAGGGAACTCATCTCTCTTTGAAAGATTTCAGGAGCAGAGGATATCCCACAGGGGAGTCTGCAGAAGCAAAACCAACCTACCGGTGTGATGAAGGTAGTTAGTTTGCGGCACTTTGGATCCAGAAGCCGCTGGAAGCATCCAGTGTAGAGAAGAACTTCATCCCAGCCAGTTTTGGAGCTATGTCTTCAAGCATCGGCAGCACATATCTCTCTCTCTTCACCACTTCATTCAGCCTTTTCAAGTTTATGCAGATGCATAACTTCCCGTTTTTCTTTGCAACAGACACAATAGGGGCACACCAGTCAGTTGCTTCAACAACCTCTTCAATAACTCCCATATTCTTCATACGCAGAAGTTTCTTCTCCACTTGAGGTATGAGCGGGAACAGAATTCTACGAGGAGGGGCAATGCTGTATGGGACTGCATCACTTTTAAGTTATATTCAGACTGGGTTGCCGTGATGTCTGCTCCTGTGTCAATCTTGAAGGTAACCTTGGCTCCCAACACTAGCTCCACATCTGTCTCCATAGAGTTTAAAAGAGAATTAACTTGTACTTCACCACTCTCCTTGTCCAGCTTGGAAGCAATTCTGAAGCATTGAAACCACTGACGCCATGTGGGCCAAGCTGCAGGCTGAGAGAAGTCAAAAGGCTCAGGTGGGGTCAACTTCGACATCGTCATTACTCAGGAAACAGAAGCGCAGGCAAGTACTTTTGACACCATCTCATGAGATGCAGGACACAGTATATAAGGTACAACTCTATTTTATTGCAGAGCATAGAAGTAAACAGTTTGTACAACACATCTAACTTAGTAACTGCAACATAGACTATAACGGCTATAAACCACTTCCCCATCTGGTAACATCACACTCTCATCACACCATGTTCAGAGGAAGATTGCTTGGTATTTCAATACAAGAATGCCGAACATAAATCATTTAGTGAACAAGTACTATATACATACTAGACAGAGTACATGTAAAGCAATACTTGCACGTATAATCATTCATGCAATTACAATGAGAATTTATTTTCTATAAACTTTGAATAAACATAGATAATGAACACTGCCCTCCACTAATATTGGCACCCTTGGTAAATATGAGCAAAGGAGGATGCGAAAATTTGTCTTTATTGTTTAACCTTTTGATTTTTGGTTAAAAAAATACTGTGCTCTCATTGATATCAAACAATTGCAAACATAACACAGGTTTATACCCCCAGAACATCTTTGTTAAATATATGTGTGGCACAGTTATTGGCACCCTATTAGTCAATACTTTGTGCTACCTCCTTTTTCCAAGATAACAGCTCTGAGTCTTCTCCTAGAATGCCGGATGAGGTTGGACAATACCTGGCAAGTGATCTGAGACCATTCCTCCATACATAATTTCTCCAAATCCTTAAAATGTTGAGATTGATGCTGGGGGACTCTCCTCCTCAGTTAATCCCCACAGGTTTTCTATGGGGTTCAAGTCAGGGGACTGGGATGGCCATGGCAGGACCTTGATTTGTGGCCAGTAAACCATTTTTGTGTTGATTTTGATGTATGTTTTGGATCATTGTCCTGCTGAAAGATCCAACCACAGCCCATTTTAAGCTTTTTATATCTATATATATATATATATATATATATATATATATATATATATATATATATATATATATATACATACTGTATATAAAGTACATATATATAAAGTATATATTTAAGCTATATATATATTTATATAATTATATATATATATATATATATATATAAATATATATTGTACCAAAAAAAACACATATATATATATATATATATATATATATATATATATATATATATATATATATATATATATATAAAAGAAAAAATGTTGCAGACAGTGGTTTATAGTATAAAAATCACAGTCTTTATTTAAACATAATTAAAAGTTGAAACACTCCAGAGATCACACAGGTACATCACAGCAATGGGTCCGCTAACATGTTTCGGCCTCAGGCCGTAATCATAGCTAAAGGACAATGCACCTGAGCCATTTAAAAAGGCAACAGGATCACCCTGATTGGGTAAAATCAAAAGCAAGCTGTGAGGTAAATTTAACTCTATGAGTACTTATATAAATTATACAGCCAATAGTCAATATTAAAGGAGAAATTGCACATATACTAAATGACAAACTAGAAGATAGAGAATTGTTATGTATAACAGTACATTATTACAACTACATCATTAAACCAATTAGGTAAGGCACACAGTCGCAATTCTATTATATCCCATATTAAATAGCAACAGAACATGTTCAATATGACAAAGTTCAAAACCCATTAATTAGACTAAAATGGGAGCTAGATAACTGTGTGATATGGGGCAAAACAGATCAGAGCATGATGGGCCAGCATAATAAATGCAAAAATATTGAAATTTAGTGCCTAAAGTAGGAACAACATGTACTGTATAATGTATAAGAAGAATTATTTGAGAAAATGAAAAACAAATGAAAAATAAAAAGATAGAGAAATAAAGGAAAATAAAAATATTAATATTATAGAAAATAAATTCTGAAAAAATAAATAAATAAATAAATAAATAATAAAAATTAGAGAATGGAGGCAGAAAAAGATACTGAAAAGGGGCAATAATATACCAGTAGATATAAAATTGGGGACATAACTGAACAAGTGCACGATTAGGACAGGCTGCTGCATAATAGGGAAGAAATGACCCATGACAATAAGAATCTATTGCCAATAATTTATTAGGTCATATTCCGAATTTAAACCGGTGGGTACGCGGGTTTGTAATTTAAAAATCCAGAACATTTCCCTCTTCTGCAGCAGCCTGTCTCTGTCTCCCCCTCTAGGAGGGCAAAACACCCTCTCAATGGCTTGCCACCTGAGCGAGTCCACACTTTTTTGGTGACATCTCGCAAAGTGTTGCACCAGAGATGTAGAAGCTACACCAGCCTGTATGGTGGAGAGATGATTGCGAATGCGCACCTTTACCTCTGTAGTCGTAAGTCCAACATACTGTAAATGGCACATTATGCAACTTAACACATACACAACATATGTGGAAGTGCATATGAGGCAGGACTGTATTGCAAAGATCTCTCCTGTAACTTCAGATCTAATACTATCAGAAGGTAACACAAACTCACACACCCTACATTTGTTGCGGCACTTAAAAATGCCTCTGTGGGTGAGCCAAGAACTCTGTTTTTGTTTAGTCTTGGGTAACACAGATGGAGATAATAGGTTACCCAGTGTAGTCGTTTTCCTATAAGAGCAGTGTAATCCTTGGGAAACACAGTGCTCGAGCTTGTCATCAGCTGCTAAGAACAAAAAATGTTTTTTGACAATTTTACAAATTTCTGTGTACTCCTGACTACTTTATGGTCATTTTTGGTTTTACCCTTATCACCAGTTGTACTTGTCAGGCCCAGAACATTTGACCCTTCCAGGTCATCTACTTGTTCCTTGGCCTTCTTAATTACTCTAGAACTATAGCCTCTATATTTTAGCCTTTTGGTCAAATCTTGAGACTGTTTTTTACATTTCTCAGGTAAAGAGCAGTTGCGTTTAACCCTCATAAATTGGCCCTTGGCCACAGCATGGGGTACGTGTCTGGGATGGCAACTCTGGGCATGTAGGAGGGTATTCCCAGCTATGGGCTTCCTATAAATCTCTGTCACTATTCTGCCGTCCTTCATGCCCTTAATTGTAATATCTAAAAAATTGATCTCACTTTCCTGCAGCTCACTGGTGAATTTTATCCCAATATTATTTGAATTGAGATACATCATGAAGGACATAAATTGCAACTCACTTCCACTCCACACGAGGAGTAGGTCATCTATATAGCGGCGGTAAAAATAAATGAACTCTCTGAATGGGTTCCCATCTCCATAGACGTGGGACAGCTCCCACCAACCCATAAATAGGTTGACCATAAAGGAGTAACTTTTGTTACAGAGTTCAGTCAGGAGTACACAGAAATTTGTAAAATTGTCAAAAAACATTTTTCGTTTTTAGCAGCTGATGACAAGCTCGAGCACTGTGTTTCCCAAGGTTTACACTGCTCTTATAGGAAAATGACTACACTGGGTAACCTATTATCTCCATCTGTGTTACCCAAGACTAAACAAAAACAGAGTTCTTGGCTCACCCACAGAGGCATTTTTAAGTGCCGCAACAAATGTAGGGTGTGTGAGTTTGTGTTACCATCTGATAGTATTAGATCTGAAGTTACAGGAGAGATCTTTGCAATACAGTCCTGCCTCATATGCACTTCCACATATGTTGTGTATGTGTTAAGTTGCATAATGTGCCATTTACAGTATGTTGGACTTACGACTACAGAGGTAAAGGTGCGCATTCGCAATCATCTCTCCACCATACAGGCTGGTGTAGCTTCTACATCTCTGGTGCAACACTTTGCGAGATGTCATCAAAAAAGTGTGGACTCGCTCAGGTGGCAAGCCATTGAGAGGGTGTTTTGCCCTCCTAGAGGGGGAGACAGAGACAGGCTGCTGCAGAAGAGGGAAATGTTCTGGATTTTTAAATTACAAACCCGCGTACCCACCGGTTTAAATTCGGAATATGACCTAATAAATTATTGGCAATAGATTCTTATTGTCATGGGTCATTTCTTCCCTATTATGCAGCAGCCTGTCCTAATCATGCACTTGTTCATTTATGTCCCCAATTTTATATCTACTGGTATATTATTGCCCCTTTTCAGTATCTTTTTCTGCCTCCATTCTCTAATTTTTATTATTTATTTATTTATTTATTTATTTAGAATTTATTTTCTATAATATTAATATTTTTATTTTTATTTTCCTTTATTTCTCTATCTTTTTATTTTTCATTTGTTTTTCATTTTCTCAAATAATTCTTCTTATACATTATACAGTACATGTTGTTCCTACTTTAGGCACTAAATTTCAATATTTTTGCATTTATTATGCTGGCCCATCATGCTCTGATCTGTTTTGCCCCATATCACACAGTTATCTAGCTCCCATTTTAGTCTAATTAATGGGTTTTGAACTTTGTCATATTGAACATGTTCTGTTGCTATTTAATATGGGATATAATAGAATTGCGACTGTGTGCCTTACCGAATTGGTTTAATGATGTAGTTGTAATAATGTACTGTTATACATAACAATTCTCTATCTTCTAGTTTGTCATTTAGTATATGTGCAATTTCTCCTTTAATATTGACTATTGGCTGTATAATTTATATAAGTACTCATAGAGTTAAATTTACCTCACAGCTTGCTGTTGATTTTACCCAATCAGGGTGATCCTGGTGCCTTTTTAAGTGGCTCAGGTACATTGTCCTTTAGCTATGATTACGGCCTGAGGCCGAAACATGTTAGCGGACCCATTGCTTTGATGTACCTGTGTGATCTCTGGAGTGTTTCAACTTTTAATTATGTTTAAATAAAGACTGTGATTTTTATACTACAACCGCTGTCTGCAACATTTTTTCTTTGCTGCCTTTTTTCTGGGCTGCAGCAGCGGTTTTAGGACGTCAGCTCCGAAATTCTCCTGAGGGATTCCTTGCAAGTGTTCAAACCTGCTCCGGATTGGTTTACAGATACCACGTGTCATCTGACACACCTCCTCCCGCATAGTGGGACGCCTCACAGGGACGCCGCAGCGCTTGTCGAGTGAGCTCCGTGAAACTGCCTTCACCCAGCTAAGCCACAGGAGGAGACGATGATTGATGCACCCCGGGTGGTGAGTTTAAGGTGTTAATGCCTCATGGGAGCACAGCTTCCCTTGTATCTCATTCTCCACCTGTATGGCTCTGAATTGAAGGAGATCTAATGTTTACGGCTTGTTTAACCGTACCTGCATTGCTAGTGGCTGTGATTCTTTCTGGCTTTCCCGGGAGCTCTGAAGTAAGCTGCACCCACAGTGGAACTTTATGTGAGGCGTGTATATATTTAGGGGGATTTTCTCTACAAGCAATGTCTTATTAGCATTTATTTATTTCAGTTCACTGTTATATCAGTGCCCTTGCTTATAGGAACTTTCTACCCTCTGGAATTTGAACTTTATTTGCTATTGTGTTAATATATGGACAGCAACTGTGAATTATACTTTACTTATATATATATATATATATATATATATATATATATATATATATATATATATATATATATATATATATATACAGGGAGTGCAGAATTATTAGGCAAGTTGTATTTTTGAGGATTAATTTTATTATTGAACAACAACCATGTTCTCAATGAACCCAAAAAACTCATTAATATCAAAGCTGAATATTTTTGGAAGTTATTTTTAGTTTGTTTTTAGTTTTAGCTATTTTAGGGGGATATCTGTGTGTGCAGGTGACTATTACTGTGCATAATTATTAGGCAACTTAACAAAAAACAAATATATACCCATTTCAATTATTTATTTTTACCAGTGAAACCAATATAACATCTCAACATTCACAAATATACATTTCTGACATTCAAAAACAAAACAAAAACAAATCAGTGACCAATATAGCCACCTTTCTTTGCAAGGACACTCAAAAGCCTGCCATCCATGGATTCTGTCAGTGTTTTGATCTGTTCACCATCAACATTGCGTGCAGCAGCAACCACAGCCTCCCAGACACTGTTCAGAGAGGTGTACTGTTTTCCCTCCTTGTAAATCTCACATTTGATGATGGACCACAGGTTCTCAATGGGGTTCAGATCAGGTGAACAAGGAGGCCATGTCATTAGATTTTCTTCTTTTATACCCTTTCTTGCCAGCCACGCTGTGGAGTACTTGGACGCGTGTGATGGAGCATTGTCCTGCATGAAAATCATGTTTTTCTTGAAGGATGCAGACTTCTTCCTGTACCACTGCTTGAAGAAGGTGTCTACTGTCAGAAACGGGCAGTAGGACTGGGAGTTGAGCTTGACTCCATCCTCAACCCGAAAAGGCCCCACAAGCTCATCTTTGATGATACCAGCCCAAACCAGTACTCCACCTCCACCTTGCTGGTGTCTGAGTCGGACTGGAGCTCTCTGCCCTTTACCAATCCAGCCACGGGCCCATCCATCTGGCCCATCAAGACTCACTCTCATTTCATTAGTCCATAAAACCTTAGAAAAATCAGTCTTGAGATATTTCTTGGCCCAGTCTTGACGTTTCAGCTTGTGTGTCTTGTTCAGTGGTGGTTGTCTTTCAGCCTTTCTTACCTTGGCCATGTCTCTGAGTATTGCACACCTTGTGCTTTTGGGCACTCCAGTGATGTTGCAGCTCTGAAATATGGCCAAACTGGTGGCAAGTGGCATCTTGGCAGCTGCACGCTTGACTTTTCTCAGTTCATGGGCAGTTATTTTGCGCCTTGGTTTTTCCACACGCTTTTTGCGACCCTGTTGACTATTTTGAATGAAACGCTTGATTGTTCGATGATCACGCTTCAGAAGCTTTGCAATTTTAAGAGTGCTGCATCCCTCTGCAAGATATCTCACTATTTTTGACTTTTCTGAGCCTGTCAAGTCCTTCTTTTGACCCATTTTGCCAAAGGAAAGGAAGTTGCCTAATAATTATGCACACATGATATAGGGTGTTGATGTCATTAGACCACACCCCTTCTCATTACAGAGATGCACATCACCTAATATGCTTAATTGGTAGTAGGCTTTCGAGCCTATACAGCTTGGAGTAAGACAACATGCATAAAGAGGATGATGTGGTCAAAATACTCATTTGCCTAATAATTCTGCACTTCCTGTATATATATATATATATATATATATATATATATATATATATATATATATATATATATATATATATAAAAACATACACATGTACATATGTGAAAAATAAAAGAGAAAATCTAAGGTGGAGAAAGAAAAAAAAAGCTGCCCCCTAGACACAGCAATACCCTTACTGACACATAACCATTATATTCAAACATATATATATCGGTAAATCAGCATGACGTTCAACAAAAACATGGAATAATGTATCTATACATTAATATGTATTTATTAATAATGAAAAGTGTATCAAAGTTATCCATTAAAGTCCGAAGATCAGTGGTCTCAAAGTACCAGCCCTGATGCCATTTACGGCCCTCAATATAGTGTAATCTGGCCCTCCCTTGTTTATTAGGTACTGTACGTTATTAATTTGGCCCCATCATTTTTTTAGGGTTCTAAGAGGTATAACAAGTTGATATTTTATGTAATCACTCACAAGATAAATATAAAGACAAGCATGCGTTGTCCAGTGTAGACTCCCATTATGTACTACTTGGATAAATGATGACTGAATTTTGCACTCACAAGATAAATATACAATGTGTATGTCTATTGTGGGCTACAGCTCCTACCACTTCTAGTTTCTAGTATATCCAGTTCCAGAGCACTCCCTCTGCTCAAGTGGCCCAAGTGGGAGAAGAACACTTGGCCAGTGGCCCCTGGATACAATGAGCTTGATATCCCTGCCTTAGATATTATCCTTTTATTTTCCTACAGTATTTTGGCCAATGTTCTTGGGAGCTCCCTTTTGTATTCCAAATGGGAAATTTGTAGATCAGTCCCACATATTTTAAAATGGCCTTACTAGTTTTTTTTGTAATGAAAGGTTCCCCTTTACATGTGCAAATCACCTCATTAAAGGGCAAACAGATCCGGTTATCCAATTCCTTTTAACACATCACGTTCTCACAAAAAAAGTTAAAGTGACTTAAGCTGCTTAACCCCTTTAGAGCTGAACGAGTAAGGACTATATTACAAGTGGAGCACTATTTTAATGTGCGCCCGTAATGGGGCAATTTTTTCCATTTAGGTGCGCACATTTAGTAACCAACCATTACAAGTGACTGGTTAATGCTCCTGCAAGCTTGCGGGACTACTTTGCACCTAGTGCAATTAACCAGAGGTCAGACCTCTTGTTAATTAAAAAAAATGTGCCCCAATTGCCCCCCAAATAAAGTGGACAGTAGTTTAGCTAAAAAATAAAGATGAGCATTTATTTTTTTTATAAAAAAAAAATGCACAAAGCAGTTATAAGGGGTTAAAGTGATGGGATGTGGCTTTTTAGAAAAAAATGGCACTGAAAGTGCCTTTACATTGCAGTCTTTGGGGACTGTGTTTTAACTGTAAATATATATGTATATGCTTATATAAATATATATTTATATGTTAATATATGTATATAATTTTAATACATAAATATATATGTATATATTCATATACATTTTCCAATCAAAACTCAGGAGTCATATCCTTTGAAATACATATCCATTTATCGGATAGAGTTTCTAACGTTTTGCCCTCACTTTGGCCTTTCTCATGGTCACTCCTTATTTATACACCCACAAAATACAAACAAGTATAGGACATATTACCAGAGTGTCTCTCACACTAATCACTTACGCCTAGATTTAGAGTTTTGCGGCCAAAGGGGTGCGTTAGCTACGCGTGTTTCCCCCCCCCCCGCACCTTTTAAACAATGCTGGTATTTAGAGTTCTCTGAAGGGCTGCGTTAGGCTCCAAAAAGGGAGCATAGAGCATAATTTACCTCCACTTCAACTCTAAATACCAGAATTGCTTACGGTAGCGGCCAGCTTGAAAAACGTGCTCGTGCACGATTTCCCCATAGGAAACAATGGGGCAGTTTGAGCTGAAAAAAAACCTAACACCTGCAAAAAAGCAGCGTTCAGCTCCTAACGCAGCCCCATTGTTTCCTATGGGGAAACAGTTTCTAAGTCTGCACCTAACACCCTAACATGAACCCTGAGTCTAAACACCCCTAACCTTACACTTATTAACCCCTAATCTGCCGCCCCCGCTATCGCTGACACCTGCATTATATTATTAACCCCTAATCTGCCGCTCCGGTCACACCCCCGCAACCTACATTATCCCTATGAACCCCTAATCTGCTGCCCCCAACGTCGCTGACACCTACATTATATTTATTAACCCATAATCTGCCCCCCCAACGTCGCTGCTACCTTACCTACACTTATTAACCCCTAATCTGCTGATCTGACCTCGCCGCCACTATAATAAATGTATTAACCGCCTCACTCCCGCCTCGCAAACCCTATAATAAATAGTATTAACCCCTAATCTGCCCTCCCTTTAAATCTAACAAAATAAATTATTTCTTATTAAATAAATTAATCCTATTTAAAGCTAAATACTTACCTGTAAAATAAACCCTAATATAGCTACAATATAATGAATAATTATATTGTAGCTATTTTAGCATTTATATTTATTTTACAGGCAACTTTGTATTTATTTTAACTAGGTACAATAGCTATTAAATTGTTATTTACTATTTAATAGCTACCTAGTTAAAATAATTACAAAATTACCTGTAAAAAAAATCCTAACCTAAGTTACAATTAAACCTAACACTACACTATCAATAAATTAATTAACTAAACTACCTACAATTACCTACAATTAAATCAACTAAACTAAATGACAAAAAAAACACTAAATTACAAAAAATTAAAAAAGATTACAAGAATTTTAAACTAATTACACCTACTCTAAGCCCCCTAAAATAAAAAAATGCCCTACCCTATTCTAAAATAAAAAGTTAACAGCTCTATTGCCCTACCAGCCCTTAAAAGGGATTTTTGCTGGGCATGCCCCAGAGAAATCAGCTCTTTTGCCTGAAAAAAAACCATACAATACCCCCCAACATTACAACCCACCACCCACATACCCCTAATCTAACCCACCCAAACCCCCCTTAAAAAACCTAACACTAAGCCCCTGAAGATCTCCCTACCTTGTATTCACCCAGCCGGGTATCACCGATCCGTCCAGAAGAGGGTCCAAAGTCTTCGTCCTATCCGGCAAGAAGAGGTCCTCCAGAGGGTCCTAAGTCTTCATCCTATCCGGCAAGAAGAGGTCCTCCAGAGGGTCCAAAGTCTTCATCCAGGCGGCATCTTCTATCTTCTTCCATCTGGAGCGGATCGGGTCCATCTTGAAGCAGCCATCCTTCCTCACCGACGGACTAACGACGAATGAAGGTTCCTTTAAATAACGTCATCCAAGATGGTGTCCCTCGAATTCCGATTGGCTGATAGGATTCTATCAGCCAATCGAAATTAAGGTAGGAAAAATCTGATTGGCTGATTGAATCAGCCAATCAGATTGAAGTTCAATCTGATTGGCTGATTGGATCAGCCAATCAGATTGAGCTCGCATTCTATTGGCTGATCCTATTAGCCAATCGGAATTCGAGGGACGCCATCTTGGATGACGTCATTTGAAGGAACCTTCATTGGTCGTTAGTCCGTCGGTGAGGAAGGATGGCTCTGCGTCGGCTGCTTCAAGATGGACCCGCTCCGCTTCGGATGGAAGAAGATAGAAGATGCCGCTTGGATGAAGACTTCGGACCCTCTTCTGGAAGGATCGGTGATACCTGGCTGAGTGAATACAAGGTAGGGAGATCTTCAGGGGCTTAGAGTTAGGTTTTTTAAGGGGGGTTTGGATGGGTTAGATTAGGGGTATGTGGGTGGTGGGTTGTAATGTTGGGGACGGTATTGTATGGCTTTTTTTACAGACAAAAGAGCTGATTTCTTTGGGGCATGCCCCGCAAAAAGCCCTTTTAAGGGCTGGTAAGGTAATAGAGCTGTTAACTTTTTATTTTAGAATAGGGTAGGGCATTTTTTTATTTTGGGGGGCTTTGTTATTTTTTTTAGGGAGCTTAGAGTAGGTGTAATTAGTTTAAAATTCTTGTAATCTTTTTTATTTTTTGTAATTTTGTGTTTTTTGTTTGTTTTTTGTAATTTAGTTTAGTTGATTTAATTGTAGGTAATTGTAGGTAGTTTAGTTAATTAATTTATTGATAGTGTAGTGTTAGGTTTAATCGTAACTTAGGTTAGGATTTATTTTACATGTAATTTTGTAATTATTTTAACTAGGTAGCTATTAAATAGTAAATAACTATTTAATAGCTATTGTACCTAGTTAAAATAAATACAAAGTTGCCTGTAAAATAAATATAAATCCTAAAATAGCTATAATATAATTATTCGTTATATTGTAGCTATATTAGGGTTTATTTACAGGTAAGTATTTAGCTTTAAATAGGATTAATTTATTTAATAAGAAATAATTTATTTCGTTAGATTTAAATTATATTTAACTTAGGGGGGTGTTAGGGTTAGACTTAGCTTTAGGGGTTAATACATTTATTAGAGTAGCGGCGAGGTCCGGTCAGCAGATTAGTGGTTAATACTTGAAGTTAGGTGGCGGCGATGTTAGGGAGGGAAGTTTAGGGGTTAATACTATTTATTATAGGGTTTGCGAGGCGGGAGTGGGGTTAATACATTTATTATAGTGGCGGCGAGGTCCGGTCGGCAGATTAGGGGTTAATAAGTGTAGGAAAGGTAGCGGCAACGTTGGGGGGGGCAGATTAGGTGTTAATAAATATTATGTAGGTATCAGCGATGTTAGGGGCAGCAGATTAGGGGTTCATAGGGATAATGTAGGTGGCGGCGGTGTCCGGTCGGCAGATTAGGGGTTAAAAATATTTATTAGAGTGGCGGCGATGTGGGGGGACCTCGGTTTAGGGGTACATAGGTAGTTTATGGGTGTTAGTGTAATTTAGAGCACAGTAGTTAAGAGCTTTATAAACCGGCGTTAGCCCATAAAGCTCTTAACTCCTGTCTTTTTTCTGCGGCTGGTGTCTTGTCGGTAGAGGGTCTACCGCTCACTTCAGCCAAGACTCTAAATACTGGCGTTAGGAAGATCCCATTGAAAAGATAGGATATGCAATTGGCGCAAGGAGATCTGCGGTATGGAAAAGTTGCGGCTGGAAAGTGAGCGTTAGACCCTTTCCTGGCTGACTCTAAATACCAGCGGGCTAACGCAGAACTCTAAATCTAGGCGTTATTTCTTTAAACAATATTATATGAGGACCTACCCCCATCTAGTGTACACATGAGTAAGTCTGTATTTCCAATTTTGCTACTTCTATTCTTCAGTTTAGTTTTTTTGCTGGGAAAAAAAAGGAAAACAGTTCACAGGATAATGCACCCAGGTCTTAATCCTATACAAATTTAAAACATTTTAATTCAAATAAATCACAAAAAGATAATAAAATTCTATGTTTAACTAATCTACAGAAAACATGATAGAGACAGAGAAGTGTTAAAACCGTTTGGATGCACAGTGTTTAATCTAAATATCCACTGTGCCTCCCTCTGCAACAGTAATTTCTTTCTATCATCCCCTCTTTTTGGGTAGGTACTTGGTCAATTGGACAGCACCTCAAACTAGACACAGGATGCCTATGTTATAAAAAATGTTGGAGCAGGTGGGGCCACTGCACTTCTCTCTGGTTGACAAGTTTCTAACAACATATTTTTACAATGTTTTTCGGCTAACTAGCAACAAGTCAGTAAGTAACTATATTGACTAAAACCAGTGTTAGTGCTACAATTTTGTTGCTTTGTGTTTTGGTTCATTGTAATGTATTGACTGTCTTTTTTATATGTACAGTATGTGCATCTCTGTGATCACTTCCGTGACTTTTTTAGAGCTCCCCATAGAGAACCAATGAAACTGCAGCACTAAAGTTTGGTGGCATCAAACAAAAGTGTTTGCAATAGAGGGGTGGTCAATCACTCGCGGCAATATTTACAGAGATTCTCCTACACATCAGAAGTCTGGAGGTATGGCACTTACATAGCCATTTATAACTGTGTGTAAACACTTCCAGGTTATCTCTGAGAAAGCGCCAGTTGGGCGTGAAATGCGTCAGATGACATATTTCGTTTGTGTCTTTCTCTGATTTCATGTGAGTTACGACCTTTTTAAAGCATATCCAATAAATGTTTTTACATTTTAAATAAGGCATGGTGCATAGTGATTACCATTCTAATACAAGGACAACTAACCTATAATTACTTGCAAGGAGACTACTGTTCTTTGTGTTCTTCTATTTACAGAAGTTTCTCCCTATAAATCCAGTGTGCAATTTTTGATTCCCAGGTGTATAAGTTCTTCTACGCTGCAGAGCGACATTGTTCCTTTTGCCAGTGCAAAACAAGGTAACCGACATTGAATCTCTACCCCTGTTTTTGTATATGGGATTAAGAGTCTGGCAGGTACAGGTGTACCGCTCACTTTTTTTCCGCAATTTTAGCATACCGCAAATCCCCTTACATCAATTGCATATCCTATCTTTTCAATGGGATCTTCCTAATGCCGGTATTACGATTGCTTGAAAAAGTGAGCGGTACACCCTCTCCTGTCAAGACTCCTACCACATTTAAAAGTCAGTAGTTAAGAGTTTTAGGGCTAACGCCGTAACATAAAACTCGTAACTAAAGTGCTAAAAAGTACACTAACACCCATAAACTACCTATTAACCCCTAAACCGAGCCCCCCCCCCAACATCGCAAACACTTTAACCCCTTTTTTAACCCCTAATCTGCCGACCGGACATTGCCGCCACTTAAATAAATGTATTAACCCCTAAACCGCCGCACTCCCGCCTCGCAAACACTAGTTAAATATTATTAACCCCTAATCTTCCGTCCCTAACATCGCCGACACCTACCTACATTTATTAACCCCTAATCTGCCGCCCCCAACTTCGCCGCCACTATACTAAATTTATTAAACCCTAAACCTAAGTCTAACCCGAACCCTAACACCCCCTAACTTAAATATAATTTAAATAAAACGAAGTAAAATTACTACAATTAAATAAATTAATCCTATTTGAAACTAAATACCTATAAAATAAACCCTAAGATAGCTACAATATAACTAATAGTTACATTGTATCTATCTCAGGGTTTATTTTTATTTTACAGGCAACTTTGCATTTATTTTAACTAGGTACAATAGTTATTAAATAGTTATTAACTATTTAATAACTACCTAGCTAAAATAAGTACAAATTTACCTGTAAAATAAACCCTAACCTAAGTTACAATTACACCTAACACTACACTATAATTAAATTAATTCTCTAAACTAACTACAATTAAATTAAATAAACTAAATTACGGGAAAAAAAACAACTCTAAATTACAGAAAATAAAAAACAAAATACAAATTTTTAAACTAATTACACCTAATCTAATCCCCCTAATAAAATAAAAAAGCCCCCCAAAAAAATAAAATTCCCTACCCTATACTAAATTACAAATAGCCCTTAAAAGGGCCTTTTGCTGGGCATTGCCCCAAAGTAATCAGCTCTTTTACCTGAAAAAAAAATACAATACCCCCCCAACATTAAAACCCACCACCCACACACCCAACCCTACTCTAAAACCCAGCCAAGCCCCCCTTAATAAAACCTAACACTAACCCCTTGAAGATCACCCTACTTGAGACGTCTTCACCGAGGCAGGCCGAAGTCCTCCAAGAAGCCGGGCACAAGTGATCCTCCAGACGGCCAGAAGTCTTCATCCAATCCGGGGCAGAAGAGGTCCTCCAGAGGGGCAGAAGTCTTCATCCAGGCAGCATCTTCTATCTTCATCCTTCCGGAGCGGAGCGGGTCCATCTTCAATCCAGCCAACACAGAGCATCCTCTTCCAACGAAGTCCACCAGACGAATGCAGGTTCCTTTAAATGACGTCATCCAAGATGGCGTCCTTGAATTCCGATTGGCTGATAGGATTCTATCAGGTTGATCTTCAAGGGGTTAGTGTTAGGTTTTATTAAGGCGGGTTTGGGTGGGTTTTAGAGTAGGGTTGGGTGTGAGGGTAGTGGGTTTTAATGTTGGGGGTATTGTATTTTTTTCAGGTAAAAGAGCTGATTACTTTGGGGCAATGCCCCGCAAAAAGCCCTTTTAAGGGTTTTTTGTAATTTAGTATAGCGTTGGGAATTTTATTTTTTGAGGGGGCTTTTTTATTTTATTAGGGGGATTAGATTAGGTGTAATTATTTTTAAAAAATTGTAATTTTTTTTTATTTTCTGTAATTTAGTGTTTGTTGTTTTTCGTACTTTCATTTAATTGTATTTAATTGTAGTTAGTTTAGGTAATTAATTTAATTGTAGTGTAGTGTTAGGTGCAATTGTAACTTAGGTTAGAGTTTATTTTACAGGTAAATTTGTATTTATTTTAGCTAGGTAGTTATTAAATAGTTAATAACTATTTAATAACTATTGTACCTAGTTAAAACAAAAATAAACTTGCCTGTAAAATAAATATAAACCCTAAGCTAGATACAAAGTAACTATTAGTTATATTGTAGCTAGCTTGGGGTTTATTTTATAGGTAAGTATTTAGTTTTAAATAGGAATAATTTATTTAATGATAGGAATATTTATTTAGATGTATTTAAATTATATTTAAGTTAGGGGGTGTTAGGGTTAGGGTTAGACTTTGGTTTAGGGGTTAATAACTTTATTATAGTGGCGGCGACGTTGGGGGCGGCAGATTAGGGGTTAATAAATATAATGTAGGTGTTGGCGATGTTAGGGGCGACAGATTAGGGGTTCATAAGTATGTAGGTGGCGGCGGTGTCCAGAGCGGCAGATTAGGGGTTAATAATATAATGCAGGTGTCGACGATGTCGGGGGCAGCAGATTATGGGTTAATAAGTGTAAGATTAGGGGTGTTTAGACTCGGGGTTCATGTTAGGGTGTTAGGTGTAGACATAAATGTTTTTTCCCCATAGGAAACAATGGGGCTAAGTTAAGAGCTGAACGCTGCTTTTTTGCAGGTGTTAGTTTTTTTTTCCAGCCGTCTCAGCCCCATTATTTCCTAAGGGGAAATCGTGCACGAGAACGTTTAGGCAGCTTACCGCTACCGTAAGCAGCGCTGGTATTGAGGTGAGATGTGGAGCTAAATTTTGTTCTCCGCTCACTTTTCTGAGGCTAACGCCGGCTTACAGAGAACTCGTAATACCAGCGCTGTCTTAAGTCTTAATAACTTTATTATAGTGGCGGCGAAGTTGGGGGCGACAGATTAGGGGTTAATAAATATAATGTAGGTGTTGGCGATGTTAGGGGCGACAGATTAGGGGTTCATAAGTATGTAGGTGGCGGCGGTGTCCAGAGCGGCAGATTAGGGGTTAATAATATAATGCAGGTGTCGACGATGTCGGGGGCAGCAGATTATGGGTTAATAAGTGTAAGATTAGGGGTGTTTAGACTCGGGGTTCATGTTAGGGTGTTAGGTGTAGACATAAATGTTTTTCCCCATAGGAAACAATGGGGCTAAATGAGGCTAACGCCGGCTTACAGAAAACTCGTAATACCAGCGCTGTCTTAAGTGAGCGGTGCGAAAAAAAGGAGCGTTAGCACCGCACAGCCTTACCGACAAAAACTCGTAATCTAGCCGGATGAAGTTTAGTGCAGTTGGTCTGACACGGTTGTTTTAATGTGAGGGATAACTGTTTACAGTGCACCTAATAGAAGTCTATGGGGAGAAGACGTTAACCTGTTTGCGGAATCTGAATTACTGAAGTTAGCGCGCCTGAGTATTTCCCTTGCGCCCTAACTTTTTACTTTAATAAGTGCTAATGCAGCTGCGATACATTTTTACTTTGAGCACAGTTAGCACGAGTCAAAAAGGAATTTAGTGGGCAACTTGTAACTGGAGGATGCTCCATTTTTATATTATGTTAATTTATGGCCAGTACATTGGACTTAAATTGTCCTTTATTGTTCTTTTTACACAGTACACATACTGTACACTTCTGATGAAATTCCTCACTGATTCAACTGCTGCTTATTTGCACTTTGCACTTTTTTTATAACATTCATATTGTACACCTTTGCAGAATTAAAAAAAATATATATATTACATATCACATATGGTTTAATTAACACTTACATTCCATGCTAGACGTTTTTTCTTGCTCATATTCCACTTATTGAACTCTTCAAATTTAGTCTACTCATTCTTATTTACCATCTTTTTATACATTTTTGTTATGTATGGATTAGATACTTAATTACATTTAGTTGTCTTTGTTTTTATACTTTGTATAATGACAAATAAAAGGAATCTAATCTAATCTCATTTGAAGTGCTGCTCTTATACAACCTGCAAGTTCTTTTATTGAGATTACAGAAATCCCTACTTTATGCTTATATTGGCCTAGATTACAAGTGGAGCATAAAATTGTGCTTTCATGAGCACGATATTTGAGCTCTACTCGTAATACCAGTGCACGCAAATTATGTGCACTGGTATTAGAAGTGAAGTGCAATGCGAACACGACCTCCAAGAAGAGCCTTGTTCTCATGCCAATAGAAACGGCGCAGAATGTAGTGCAGCAAAGGGGTAAGTCACGCAGCATTGTGCAGCAGATTTAAAATACATATATATATGAATGTATATACACACATTAACACATAAATATATATGTGTATAAGCATATTCATATATATATTTCAAGTGATAACACAGTCCCCATAGACCGCAATGTAAAGGTACTTTCAGTGCTGTTTTTTTCTAACTTTGTGCAGTTATATGTTTAAAAAATAAAGATGCTCGTAGGCACTATACACTTCATTTTGGGAACAATTTGGGACATATTTTTCATTAAGCAGAGATCTGATCGCTAGTTAATGAATGCTAGAGCAAAGTGCTACAGCGAGCTTGCGGTTAAATTAACCAGCCACTTGTAATGGCTGGTTATTTAACGTGCTCCCACTTGTAATCTAGCTCATTGCACTTCCTGCTGCATGCTTTTATTGCAATTACAACATAAGAACATTGCACGTATCTCCATCAACTATATTACAAATCCATGTGACATAATATGGGACTTTGAGTATTCTGTTTCTTGCAGTATTATGTGGTGGGCTCCATTTGAGTGTCTGCATACTTACAGTTTATTCCAAACACACACAGCCCAAGCCGCTGCAGATCCGGAAGTCCTGACATCACAGATGAGCGGAGGTGAACTAACCCAGCGAGTAGGCAGTGGGGGTGCTAGCTGAAAAACGGCCAGTGACGCCGTGTGAAAATTGCAAATAGAAAAAACAGCAGCACTTAAAGAGGAATCAGAGGGCTAGTATAAAAATATTATCCATCTTTATTAAACATTAAGTTAAAAACGGTGCAAGGCTAGCAAACTCCCTGACTAGTTTCGTGCTCCATTGAGCACTTAATCATAGGGTGGGTTTGCTAGGTGCACACTCCCTATTTAAAGGGAATTTGCACCTGTTGATAATTCAATTCATTAGTTAAAAAAAACAACAATACAATAGTATATAAAAATGTATACGACAAAATTGTTGATTCTTAAATACACATGCTATTGCTAAGGCACTGGAAAACAATAAACAATGAAAGAACACTTTAAATACACAGTGAAACAGAATTTCTTCAAAATAATTTGTGAAATATATTGAATATATTATTGGTGTTTGTTTCTCCAACATTGGTGTGTCCGGTCCACGGTGTCATACTTACTTGTGGGAATATTCTCTTCCCCAACAGGAAATGGCAAAGAGCACAGCAAAAGCTGCCCATATAGCCCCTCCTCTGCCTCCGCCCCCCAGTCATTCTCTTTGCCGCTCTGAACAAGTAGCATCTCCACGGAGATGGTGAAGAGTATGTGGTGTTAGTTGTAGTTTTTTTGGGGTTTTTTTTTAAATAATTTTTATTGAGGTTGTGCGAAAACAATACAACTTATATGAAATAACATATCATAAAACAAACATAATGATACATTTCCATTTGACTACTGCCTCACATAATAGCCAATACAATGCAGAAGACTGGAACCTCTTTCACCTTTTTTTTTTTTTTACACAATCTAAACAATTAGAGACTCATCCGGCAAATTATGTTAATTAGTCCTGCTGAGCTGAGTGTAGTAGATAGAGTCAATACTGTGGTAGTATGTAAAAGTAAATGCTAGGGGGGTATTTAAGGTTGCGGCATAGAAAAGAGAAGCCGCATATTTAGTCCTCCTTATCTAGAAGGTTCATTATATGGGGGGGGAGGTGGTAGTTTAAAATCTCAGAGTAAATGGGTGAATGGGGAACTATTTTATTCATTTATCTATCTCTTCTTTTCTTTTTTTTTGTGTTAAAATTGAAGCAGTATAGATGTTAAATGTTAGACTGGACTCTATGGATGAATGGCCTATGTGAGTTATAATGGGCAAGAATGTTAATAGGAGTTGGAAACAGTCTGGAAATAACGTGTGTAGCTGCATTAGCCCATATAGATTAAAAAAAAATATGAATAACTATTTTGTACAAGTATCTTCTTGTATATTTATAGCAATTATAAGCAGTTTTCCTATGTTACCCTGAGACAAGCTATATCAGGTATTACTATGTGTTAATAGCAGATTAGTTAGCTGAGGATATTTTGACCTTAGAGATGTATAAACTGGGAAACATCTATCAAATACTCAGGACTCTTCCACCCTTGAAAGCAAAGCTGACTATAATAACTAAAGCTGTAGTGAGTGTGAACTAGTGTGTATGTGACAGGTCTTTCAAATCTTTATGTACCATTCTAGACTTAGACCTAGATTTAACACCCAAATTTAATCAGCTGTTTAAACACAAGAATTTGCATGACACGCACCTCTCTCTTTCTCTTTTTTGCTAGGGAAGAGAAGATGTTTGAGGCTAAAAGTAAATAAATAGATAACCAAGATAGTGGCAGCCTACTGTACCAGATGCACAAAAATGTGGTAGCTAGAAGTGATTCAGAGAGCTGGGGGAAAGTGACATCTTCCTTATAACGATCTTGAGCAAGGCTGAGTATTCTTGTGTGTGTATGCTGCCATCTAGTGGACCAGGGAGGATATGAATAGTATGTTAAAAAAAGAGAAACAGCTATTACTTTTCAAATGAACGCTAGCTCTGTAAATTCAATCTGTGCTCTATTCTCTCTATGGTACAGCTATCTTGACAACCCAGTTGAAAGGGAAAGAAAAATAAATCTGTATAGAATGTATACAAGCATATATCTGCTAATGATTGCAAAAAGAACAGTCTTGTAGCTAAACACAACATGAGTGAGAATAATAATAATAACCATAATGCCCATTGCTAACAGAACTTAAGTAAAAAAGAAAAAGGAAGAACCATATGAAGAACTATTGACTGTTAAATCACAATCACAATGGGAGCTCCAGTAAGTCATAAGAAAAAGGAAGAAAAAAAAAGCCGTTTAGTGGAATCCAGCGTTATGCCTTCAGAAATAACGGTTGAGAACCAGAGTCACCATTAAGAGGTTTAGCATGGACCTAGAATAAAACAGTTCACATTATACTTATCAAGGAGGGCCAGTATCGCAGAAATTATGAAGTTCCTTTCCAGGCATATTTTCTTGCAACAGAATAACCCGTGCATATCAGGCTTCATTTCCTAACCTATGCCTGTTCTTAATGAATTAATCACCGGCATGAGATATATTCTGGCACCATTTGCCCTGCAGGGTTTGTGCCATGTTGTGTGGATCCAATAGTACTGGCTCCGTTTGAAGGGAGTTTGTGTTGGTGTTGTTTTTCTGCCAAGTCTCGTGGGGGGAACGCTGTAATCATTAGGCATTCCTCAGTCATCTGTACAGGTAGAGTATTCTCCTATTAGGGTCTTAATGATAACTCTCATTGACAAGGGTTTGTCAGTAGTCTCTTCAGCTTCATGGTATTTCCCCTTCCCAGCTGTTTCTGTACTGGTGTGCGGACGGTGCTGGGGCCCCAAAGCATCTCCGCTAGTATTGTGCACCTCAGCTGGGCTGAAACAAACCTCAACCGAAGTCCCAATGTCCTCCACAGAGCCAAAAGTCTTGTCTAGGGTAGCGATAAGTTTAAGGTGATGGGAGACTAGAAGTCCTCTGAGGTCCTTTAGTAATTGGTGAGCATCCTCCATGTCTAGTGCAGACCCATGAGGAAGACAAAATGGCTACCGTCTTTACAGTTGCAAAATGGAGCTCCGGTCTCACCTTGATGTTGTTGTATCTGTGGGAAACTCAGCTTTCTCTGGGTGTCAGTTAGGAGTCCAACAAGAAGTCCCCCTAACATAGAGGATTTAATTTGCATCCAAATCTCATAATTTTATTGTTCTTAGGGCAATTGAAGCTGGAGCTCTGAAAAAATACGTCCATTCATGTGTGCTGTTGGCTCCGCCCCCCGTTAGTTGTAGTTTTTTATTCTTCTATCAAGAGTTTGTTATTTTAAAATAGTGCCGGTTTGTACTATTTACTCTAAAACAGAAAAGGATGAAGAGTTCTGTTTAAAAGAGGAGTATGATTTTAGCAGCAGTAACTAAAATCAATTGCTGTTCCCACGCAGGACTGTTGAGCCCAGAGATCTTCAGTTGGGGGGAACAGTTTGCAGACTTTTCTGCTCAAGGTATGACTAGTCCATTTTCTAACAAGACTTAGTAATGCTAGAAGACTGTCATTTTCCCTCTTTGGGATCGGTAAGCCATTTTCTTAGACTCATAACAGAATGAATGCTTATTAATGGGCTATATACTGGTTGACACTATTGTGGGCTAAATCGATTGCTTTAATCGATATTTATATGTGGTTTGAAGTGTTTTAAAACTTGAGAATAATTTGGTAATGTTTTTAAGCGCCAGGCAGTCGTTTAGACACCTTTCCCAGTCAGGAAGGGCCTTTCACTCTAGTAGGCAGAGCCTCATTTTTGCGCCTTAATTGCGCAGTTTCTTTTGGATGCAGTGCATGCAGCTTCATGTGAGAGGGTCTGGTGGCCATTAAAAACGTTCCTGGAAGGCTTATTTCTGTGGTGAATAACCCCCAAGGACAGGTGAAGCCGCAGCAAACGCTGTGGCTGGGACTGTAGTGGGTTTAAAATTGTTAATTGATAAAACAGCTCCGGTTTCCTCATTTAAGGGGTTACAAACTTGGTAAAGATCGGATATTTCCTTCATAGTTTTTCACACATTCAGAAATAAAGTGTGCTCTGTTTAACATTTAAAGAGACAGTAACGGTTTTGTTTAAAAACGGTTTTATTGCATTAATAGCCTGTATAAGCCTGTCTAACATGTCTGTACCTTCAGATAGAACATGTTCTGTATGTATGGAGGCCAAGGTGGTCCCCCCTTCAAATGTATGTGATAATTGTGCCATGGCGTCCAGACAAAGTAAGGACAGTACTGTCACATTTAATAAGGTTGCCCAAGATGATTCCTCAAATGAAGGTAGTGGGGGTAGTTCACCATCCTCTCCTTCTGTGTCAATACCAGTTATGCCCGCGCAGGCGACTCCTAGTACATCTAGCGCGCCAATGCTTGTTACTATGCAACAATTAACGGCAGTAATGGATAATTCTATAGCTAATATTTTATCCAAAATGCCAGCATTTCAAAGAAAGCGTGATTGCTCAGTTTTAAATACAGTAGAGCAAGAGTGCGCTGACGATAATTTATCTGTCATACCCTCACACCAGTCAGAATTGGCAGTGAGGGAGGGTTTGTTGGAGGGAGAAATTTCTGATTCAGGAAGAGTTTCTCAACAGGCAGAACCTGATGTTGTGACGTTTAAATTTAAGTTAGAGCATCTCCGCGCCTTACTTAAGGAGGTACTAACTACTCTGGATGATTGTGACTCTTTGGTCATTCCAGAAAAATTGTGCAAAATGGACAAATTCCTAGAGGTCCCTGTGCACCCTGATGCATTTCCGATACCTAAAAGGGTGGCGGACATAGTGACTAAGGAGTGGGAGAAACCAGGCATACCTTTTATCCCACCTCCTATATTTAAGAAAATGTTCCCCATGGTCGACCCAAGGAAGGACGCATGGCAAAAAGTCCCTAAGGTTGAGGGGGCAGTTTCTACGCTAGCCAAACGCACGACTATTCCCATTGAGGACAATTGTGCTTTCAAAGATCCTATGGATAAAAAATTGGAGGGTTTGCTTAAAAAGATTTTTGTTCAGCAAGGTTTCCTCCTCCAACCAATTTCGTGCATTATTCCTGTCACTACGGCGGCGTGTTTTTGGTTCGATCAACTAGAAAAGTCGCTCAATAAGGAGACTCCATATGAGGAAGTCATGGACAGAATTCACGCACTTAAGTTAGCTAATTCCTTTATTTTAGATGCCGCTTTGCAATTGGCGAGGTTAGCGGCGAAAAATTCAGGGTTTGCAATTATGGCGCGCAGAGCGCTCTGGCTAAAGTCTTGGTCGGCGGATGTATCTTCCAAGACAAAATTGCTTAATATTCCTTTCAAAGGTAAGACCCTTTTTGGGCCAGAATTGAAGGAGATTATTTCAGACATCACTGGGGGAAAGGGCCATGCCCTCCCACAGGATAGGCCTTTTAAGGCTAAGAATAAGTCCAATTTTCGTTCCTTTCATAACTTCAGGAACGGACCGTCTCCTAACTCTGCAGCCTCTAGACAAGAGGGTAACGCTTCCCAGGCTAAGCCAGCTTGGAAACCAATGCAAGGCTGGAACAAGGGTAAACAGGCCAAGAAGCCTGCTGCTGCTACCAAGACAGCATGAAGGGGTAGCCCCCGATCCGGGACCGGATCTAGTAGGGGGCAGACTTTCTCTCTTTGTTCAGGCTTGGGCAAGAGATGTTCCGGATCCCTGGGCACTAGAAATAGTCTCTCAGGGTTATCTTCTAGAATTCAAGGAACTTCCTCCAAGGGGAAGGTTCCACATGTCTCGCTTATCTTCAGACCAGATAAAGAGACAGGCATTCTTACATTGCGTAGGAGACCTATTAAAGATGGGAGTGATACACCCAGTTCCAACAGCGGAACAAGGTCAGGGGTTTTACTCAAACCTGTTTGTAGTTCCCAAAAAAGAGGGAACTTTCAGACCAATTCTGGATTTAAAAATTCTAAACAAATTCCTCAGAGTTCCATCGTTCAAAATGGAAACCATTCGAACTATTTTACCTACAATCCAGGAGGGTAAATATATGACTACCGTGGATTTAAAGGATGCGTACCTACATATTCCTATCCACGAAGATCATCATCAGTTCCTAAGGTTCGCCTTTCTGGACAAACATTACCAGTTTGTGGCTCTTCCGTTCGGTTTAGCCACTGCTCCCAGAATCTTCACAAAGGTGCTAGGGTCCCTTCTAGCGGTTCTAAGACCGAGGGGCATTGCAGTGGCACCTTACCTAGACGACATTCTAATCCAAGCGTCGTCCCTTTCCAGATCAAAGGCTCATACAGACATTGTATTAGCCTTTCTCAGGTCTCACGGGTGGAAGGTGAACGTGGAAAAGAGTTCCCTGTCCCCGTCTACAAGAGTTCCCTTTCTGGGAACAATAATAGATTCTGTAGAAATGAAGATCTTTCTGACAGAGGTCAGAAAATTAAAGCTTCTAAAGGCTTGTCAAGTTCTTCATTCTATTCCTCAGCCTTCCATAGCTCAGTGCATGGAAGTAATAGGTCTAATGGTGGCAGCAATGGACGTGGTTCCTTTTGCTCAAATTCATCTAAGATCATTGCAACTGTGCATGCTCAGACAGTGGAATGGGGATTATGCAGACTTGTCTCCCCAGATTCAAGTAGACCAGTTAACCAGAGACTCACTCCGTTGGTGGTTGACTCAGGATCACCTATCTCAGGGAATGAGTTTCCGCAGACCAGAGTGGGTCATTGTCACGACCGACGCCAGTCTATTAGGCTGGGGCGTGGTCTGGGACTCCCTGAAAGCTCAGGGTCTATGGTCTCAGGAAGAGTCTCTTCTCCCGATAAACATCCTGGAACTGAGAGCGATATTCAATGCGCTCCGGGCTTGGCCTCAACTAGCGAAGGCCGGATTCATAAGATTCCAGTCGGACAACATGACGACTGTAGCTTACATCAACCATCAGGGAGGAACAAAGAGTTCCTTGGCGATGAGAGAGGTATCCAAGATCATCAAATGGGCGGAGGATCACTCCTGCCATCTATCTGCAATTCACATCCCAGGAGTAGACAACTGGGAGGCGGATTATTTGAGTCGTCAGACTTTCCATCCGGGGGAGTGGGAACTCCACCCGAAGGTCTTTGCCCAGTTAACTCAATTATGGGGCATTCCAGACATGGATCTGATGGCGTCTCGTCAGAACTTCAAGGTTCCTTGCTATGGGTCCAGATCCAGGGATCCCAAGGCGACTCTAGTGGATGCATTAGTGGCGCCTTGGTCGTTCAACCTAGCTTATGTGTTTCCACCGTTTCCTCTCCTTCCCAGGCTCGAAGCCAGGATCAAACAGGAGAAGGCCTCGGTGATTCTGATAGCTCCTGCGTGGCCACGCAGGACTTGGTATGCAGACCTGGTGAATATGTCATCGGCTCCACCTTGGAAGCTACCTTTGAGACAGGATCTTCTAGTACAAGGTCCATTCGAACATCCAAATCTAGTTTCTCTGCAGCTGACTGCTTGGAAATTGAACGCTTGATTTTATCCAAGCGTGGGTTTTCAAATTCAGTGATAGATACTCTAGTCCAAGCCAGAAAACCTGTGACTAGAAAGATTTACCATAAAATATGGAAAAAATATATCTGTTGGTGTGAATCCAATGGATTCTCCTGGAGTAAAATTAAAATTCCTAAGATTCTTTCCTTTTTCCAAGAGGGTTTGGATAAAGGGTTGTCAGCGAGTTCTCTAAAAGGACAGATTTCTGCTTTATGCCTGGCAGCTGTGCCAGATGTACAAGCTTTTGTACAGGCTTTGGTCAGAATCAAGCCTGTTTACAGACCCATGACTCCTCCTTGGAGTGTAAATTTAGTTCTTTCAGTTCTTCAAGGGGTTCCGTTTGAACCTTTACATTCCATAGATATCAAGTTACTATCTTGGAAAGTTCTGTTTTTGGTTGCTATTTCCTCTGCTAGAAGAGTTTCTGAATTATCTGCTTTGCAGTGTGATCCACCCTATCTGGTGCTCCATTCAGATAAGGTCGTTTTGCGTACCAAACCTGGTTTTCTTCCAAAAGTAGTTTCCAACAAGAATATTAACCAGGAAATAGTTGTTCCTTCTCTGTGTCCGAATCCAGTTTCAAAGAAGGAATGTTTGTTACACAATTTAGATGTGGTCCGTGCTTTAAAGTTCTATTTAGACGCAACAAAGGATTTCAGACAAACTTCATCTTTGTTTGTCGTTTACTCTGGTAAGAGGAGAGGACAAAAAGCTACTGCTACCTCTCTTTCTTTCTGGCTGAAAAGCATCATCCGATTGGCTTATGAGACTGCCGGACGGCAGCCTCCTGAAGGAATCACAGCTCACTCTACTAGGGCTGTGGCTTCCACATGGGCCTTCAAGAACGAGGCTTCTGTTGATCAGATATGTAAGGCAGCGACTTGGTCTTCTCTGCACACTTTTGCCAAATTTTACAAATTCGATACTTATGCTTCTTCGGAGGCTATTTTTGGGAGAAAGGTTTTGCAAGCCGTGGTGCCTTCCGTTTAGGTAACCTGATTTGCTCCCTCCCTTCATCCGTGTCCTAAAGCTTTGGTATTGGTTCCCACAAGTAAGGATGACACCGTGGACCGGACACACCAATTTTGGAGAAAACAGAATTTATGCTTACCTGATAAATTTCTTTCTCCAACGGTGTGTCCGGTCCACGGCCCGCCCTGGTTTTTTAATCAGGTTTGAAAAATTTCTTTCTCTATACACTACAGTCATCACGGCACCCTATAGTTTCTCCTTTTTTTCTCCTAACCGTCGGTCGAATGACTGGGGGGCGGAGCCAGAGGAGGGGCTATATGGGCAGCTTTTGCTGTGCTCTTTGCCATTTCCTGTTGGGGAAGAGAATATTCCCACAAGTAAGGATGACACCGTGGACCGGACACACCGTTGGAGAAAGAAATTTATCAGGTAAGCATAAATTCTGTTTTTTGGGGGGAGAAAAGCTTCTAAAATAACATGATCAATTGTACCAATGGTATAAAAAAAAAAACACTGGGGTTGTTATAAGTGACACATTTTGTAAGCCGACAGCTGGGAATACTATTCTACATGCTAAGTCATGTCATCCACCACATTTATTGCGGTCAATTCCCAGGGGTCAGTTTATGCGCTTACGTAGAAATACCAACTCCAGTGAACTATTTGACCAACAAGCTAAGGCATTAATCGAACGCCTTAAGGGGAGAGGGTATGATGAACATTTACTTAATTAAACTTATAATGAAATAAGGAATAAGTCTCAATGTGAGCTAATTCAGGGGTCAAGGAGACAAAATCCAATAACCCGGGAAACGGTGGTCTTTTCGACAGAAGTATGTGCTATTATGAAGAAAAATCTTCACTTACTTGAGGAGGATGCTACACTTAGACCTCACATTGGAACTTGCAAATTTTTGCCAAAAAGACCGTCAACAATGTCCTCTAGATTGTCACCTAGTTTAGTTTGCTCTGATTATACTGATAGGAGTAATTGGATCAAAAAGAAAGGGACCTATAGGTGTGGTCATGGTCCATGTGTTACTTGTGGCTTCTTACATGTTGGGAATGGTTTTAGAAGCACTACAACGGGTGAAGAATTTTTGCACAAATTGTATGCCAATTGTAGGACTACGTTTGTAGTATATCTCCTAGAGTGCAAATTTTGTATGTTGCAATATACAGGTTAAAGTACCAGAGAACTGAGATCTAGGATTAGGGAGCATATAAGGGACACTAGAGAGTATGTCAAGGAATCTGCAGTGGCTAGGCATTTTAATTTGACTCATATGACTAATGTTTTTGATATGAAGGTCCAAGTCATTGATCGCATAATGTTTCCTCCCAGGGGAGGGGACAGATGTAAATTATTACTCAAACAAGAACTATATTGGATATATAAATTGAGGACTGTCACTCCCCTGGGTTTGAATCGTGAATGGGATATGAGTTATTTTGTTGAGTAATATTAGGGATTGTTTAGTGTTCATAGTTTACATTTTACATTTTATGTCCTTAAATTTTCTCATTCCTAACTCATTCGTTCTGCAGCATCACCTTGTGGACGTTAAACATAATTACACTGGATATATTATAATTAAAGTGAATGTAAATTTTGATGATAAAGTGCCCGGTTTTTAAATATTTGATTAAAAACAGGGGCACTTTAATTTATCAAAATTTACATTTCACTAGTGAAAATACTTACCTTTTTAATCTTAACAGCAGATCCAGCTTCCTCCGCCCGTCGCAAAGCCTCTTCCTGGGTCTAAAATGAGGAATCCGACTTCCTCCAATCACGGCGTTGAATCAGACACTGATTCCCCCAGGGGGAAAGCCATGATTGGACAATGACCAATCCATCATTTCCGACATACGCAGAGGTTTGCGATGACGCGGTGGGGGGGAGCTGGAGCGGCTGTCAAGATTTAAAGGTAAGTATTTTCACAGCAGGAGTGAAATGTAAATTTTGATGAATTAAAGTGCCCCTGTTTTTTATCGAATTTTTAAAAACCGGACACTTTTTCATCAAAATTTACATTCACTTTAAAGTTCTATGTTACAGTTTATCTACAGCGACTCCATACTTAAAGAATCTGCTGATTGTTTCTTCTTATATTTTCTCCACATTTTCTTTCTTGTTATACAGTCTCATTAAAGTTGATGAAAATATCCAAAAGTTCTCTCATTCTGTGAAAGACAATTACGAGCTATAAGTCTAAAGCAGCAGAAAAGAAGCAGCATTATACTGTGGATATTCATGTTGAGAATCAACCTCAAGGAGAAAGTGGAGCTGGACAATCTGGAGTTCAGATTAATCTAATGCAGGAACTTTTTCTGTCATATATGGAATCTCTACAAGCTGGAGTTGAAACATTAACTAGTGAAGTTAGGTAGTTCTCTTCCAGACTCAGCACCACTGAGCAACGCATCCCTGAGGTTGAAGACAGGCAAACTGAATCAGAAGGTTCCCTCAGACAATCACTAAAGCAAAACCAGTACCTCCAAGACAAAGTTAAGGACTTAGAAAACAGGAGTAGGCGTAATAACTAGGGATCGGCGAATGTTTCGCAACATTCGAAAAATGAAATGAATGTTAACTCATTCGTTCGTTCATTTGGAATTTTGAATATTTGTAGAGCATTCTAACATTTGTTTCATGTATTTGAATTTGAAAAATTAGAATTTATACATATTTGTATTTCTAATGCATTTCTTTAAATGTAATATTCAAAATAAAACATGTTCTGCTATGTGAAGAACATTGGAATGTGAAATATTCATATTTTCATGCTGGTTAGCGCACGTGAGAATTTGAATCTGGTTTGCGCACGAGTAGGGTATTTTTTCCAATTTTTTTGCTTTATTCACTTCTATGCGGTAATACTGTATGTTATCGCACGCAAGATATTGTCCCTCTCCCCACTGCTTTTTAATCTGGCCTTGGAGTTACTAGCTTTTAGAGGCCTACTTATCAAGCCATCAATTTTCTTGCATTTGACGACACCAATACGCTCGCCTAACATCGCGGGCGCGGACCTGAATACGCTCTCCATATTTATAGAAAAAGCTGTCAAAAAGCCGCGCACCAAGTACAGGGTGATGAGCAGTGGACTGTTGTTAACTAACAGTCATTGATCTCGCTGCTATTCGGCTTTTTCCCAGCTCTATTTACATACTGTCACTAAACACCGCCACTATACTAAAATGTTTAACCCCTATTCCACCGCTCCCGGAGCCTGCCACACAAAATAAAAAATAAATTATCAAATATTTAAACTAATTACACCTAATCTAAGAGCCCTATGAAAATAAAAAAAACCTAGTCTACAATAAACTACCAATGGCCCTTAAATGGGCCATTTGCGGGGCATTGCCCCAAAGAAATCAGCTCTTTTGCCTGTAAATAAAAATACAAATACCCCCGAACAGTAAAACCCACCACCCACACAACCAACCCCCCAAATAACCTAATTTAAAAAAACCTAAGCTACCCATTGCCCTGAAAAGGACATTTGGATGGGCATTGCCCTTAAAAGGGCATTTAGATCTTTTCCCTTGCCCTAACCCTAATCTAAAATTAAAACCCACCCAATAAACCCTTAAAAAAACCTAACACTAACCCACAAAGATCCACTTACAGTTTCTGAAGACCCGACATCCATCCTCAATGAAGCGGCAGAAGTCCTCAGCAAAGCCTGCAGAATTCTTCATCCAAGTGGGCCGAAGTCTTCATCCAACCGGGCAGAAGTTTTCATTCAGACGGCATCTTCCATCTTCATCCAACCGGAGCGGAGCGGCTCCATCTTCAAGACATCCGGGGCGGAGTTTCCTCTTCTTTCGACGTCTTCTTTACAATGAGGTTTCCCTTTAAATGAAGTCATCCAAGATGGTGTCCCATAGATTCCGATTGGCTGATAGAATTCTATCAGCCAATTGGAAATAAGGTTGAAAAAATCCTATTGGCTGTTGCAATCAGCCAATAGGATTGACCTTTCATCATATTGGCTGATCCAATCAGCCAATAGGATTGAGCTTGCATTCTATTGGCTGATTGGAACAGCCAATAGAATGCGAGCTCAATCCTATTGGCTGATTGGATCAGCCAATAGGATTGAACTTCAATCCTATTGGCTGATTGCATCAGCCAATAGGATTTTTTCTACCTTAATTCTGATTGGCTGATAGAATTCTCTAAGGGACGCCATCTTGATAGACATCACTTAAAGGTACATTCATTCAGCTTTAGTCGTCGGATGAAGAGGATGCTCCGCGTCGGATGTCTTGAAGATGGATCCGCTCAGCACCGGATGGATGAAGATAGAAGATGCCGTCTGGATTAAGACTTCTGCCCATCTGGAGGACCACTTAGCCCAGCTTGGATGAAGACTTCTCCCGGCTTCGTTGAGGACTTCGGCCCGGCTTGGATGAAGACTTCTCCCGGTAAGTCGATCTTCAGGGGGTTAGTGTTAGGTTTTTTTAAGGGTGTATTGGGTGGGTTTTATTTTTAGGTTAGGGACTTTGGGCTGCAAAAGAGCTAACTGCCCTTTTAAGGGCAATGCCCATCCAAATGCCCTTTTCAGGACAATGGGGAGCTTAGTTTTTTTTAGATATTATTATATTTGGGGGGTTGGTTGTGTGGGTGGTGGGTTTTACTTTGGGGCAATGCCACACAAAAGACCCTTTTAAGGGCTATTGGTAGTTTAGTTTAGGCTAGGGTTTTTTTATTTTGGGGGGCTTTTTTATTTTAATAGGGCTATTAGATTAGGTGTAATTAGTTTAAATATCTGTAATTTGTTTATTATTTTCTGTAATTTACTGTTTGTTTTTTTTGTACTTTAGCTAATTTAATTTAATTTAGGTAATTGTATTTAATTGAGTTAATTTATTTAATTATAGTGTAGTGTTAGGTGTTCGTGTAACTTAGGTTAGGTTTTATTTTACAGGTACTTTTGTATTTATTTTAGCTATGTAGTTATTAAATAATTAAATCTAGTTAAAATAAATACAAACTTGCCTGTAAAATAAAAATACACCTTAAGATAGCTACAATGTAACTATTGGTTATATTGTAGCTAGCTTAGGGTTTATTTTACAGGTAAGTATTTATTTTTAAATAGGAATAATTTAGTTAATGATAGTAATATTTGGGGGTGGAGTTACCATCAGAGGGGAACAGACGTGTTTCTCAGAGCTCCCGCTTGTGTAATTAATAATTTTAATCCTACTGCAAATATTTCTAAAATCTAACATATTGAACTCATGCAGCTTCATCTATGAAGGCTCCTGATTCATGAGACACCAACGGCTAGATTTAGAGTTTTGTTGGTAACGACCCGCGTAGCTAACGCTCCTTTTTTTTCCCCTGCACCTTTTAAACAATGCTGGTATTGAGAGTTCTCTGAAGGGCTGCATTAGGCTCCAAAAAGGGAGCGTAGAGCATAATTTACCGCCACTTCAACTCTCAATACCAGCGTTGTTTACGGTAGCGGCTAGCTGGAAAAACGTGCTCGTGCACGATTCCCCCATAGGAAACAATGGGGCAGTTTAGGCTGAAAAAAACCCTGCAAAAAAGCAGCGTTAAGCTCCCAACGCAGCCCCATTGTTTCCTATGGGGAAACACTTTCTAAGTCTGCACGTAACACCCTAACATGTACCCCGAGTCTAAACACCCCTAACTTTACACTTATTAACCCCTAATCTGCCGCCCCCGCTATCGCTGACACCTGCTGTATATTATTAACCCCTTATCTGCCGCTCCGGATACCGCCGCCACCTACATTATACCTATGTACCCCTAATCTACTGCCCCCAACGTCGCCGCTACCTACCTACACTTATTAACCCCTAATCTGCCGACCGGAGCTCGCCGCTACTCTAATAAATGTATTAACCCCTAAACCGCCTCACTCCCGCCTTGCAAACCTTATAATAAATAGTATTAACCCCGAATCTGTCCTCCCTAACATCGCCGACACCTAACTTCAAGTATTAACCCCTAATCTGCCGACCGGAGCTCGCCGCTACTCTAATAAATGTATTAACCCCTAAAGCTAAGTCTAACCCTAACCCTAACACCCCCCTAAGTTAAATATAATTTTAATCTAACAAAATAAATTAACTCTTATTAAATAAAGTATTCCTATTTAAAGCTAAATACTTACCTGTAAAATAAACCCTAATATAGCTACATCGGAAGCTGATCGGAACAGCCAATAGAATGCGAGCTCTATCTGATTGGCTGATTGGATCAGCCAATCCGATTGAACTTGAATCTGATTGGCTGATTCAATCAGCCAATCAGATTTTCCTACCTTAATTCCGATTGGCTGATAGAATCCGATCAGCCAATCGGAATTCGAGGGACGCCATCTTGGATGACGTCATTTAAAGGAACCTTCATTCGGCGAGTAGGCGTCAGTAGAAGAGGATGGATCCGCGTCGGCTGGAAGAAGATGGCTCGGCTCCGCTCCGGATGGATGAAGATAGAAGATGCCGCTTGGATGAAGATGTCTACCGGTCCGGATGTCCTCTTCTGCCCGGATAGGATAAAGACTTCTGCCGCTCCGGATGTCTTCTTTTGGTCCATCGGTGCCCGGTTGGGTGAAGACGACTCAAGGTAGGGAGATCTTCAGGTGGGGTAGTGTTAGGTTTATTTAAGGGTATTTGGGTTAGAGTAGGGGTATGTGGGTGGTGGGTTGTAATGTTGGGGGGTGGTATTGTGTTTTTTTACAGGCAAAAGAGCTGATTTCTTTGGGGCATGCCCCGCAAAAAGCCCTTTTAAGGGTTGGTAAGGTAATAGAGCTGTTAACTTTTTTAATTTAGATTAGGGTAGGGAATTTTTTAATTTTGGGGGGCTTTGTTATTTTATTAGGGGGCTTAGAGTAGGTGTAATTAGCTTAAAATTCTTGTAATCTTTTTTTATTTTTTGTAATTTAGTGTTTGTTTGTTTTTGTAATTTAGTTTAGTTTATTTAATTGTAGGTACTTGTAGTTAATTGATTTAATATATTTATTGATAGTGTAGTGTTAGGTTTAATTGTAGATAATTGTAGGTATTTTATTTAATTAATTTATTGCTAGTGTAGTGTTAGGTTTAATTGTAACTTAGGTTAGGATTTATTTTACAGGTAATTTTGTAATTATTTTAACTAGGTAGCTATTAAATAGTAAATAACTATTTAATAGCTATTGTACCTAGTTAAAATAAATACAAAGTTGCCTGTAAAATAAATATAAATTCTAAAATAGCTACAATATAATTATTCGTTATATTGTAGCTATATTAGGGTTTATTTTACAGGTAAGTATTTAGCTTTAAATAGGAATACTTTATTTAAGAGTTAATTTATTTCGTTAGAATAAAATTATATTTAATTTAGGGGGCTGTTAGGGTTAGGGTTAGACTTAGCTTTAGGGGTTAATACATTTATTAGAGTAGCTGTGAGCTCCGGTCGGCAGATTAGGGGTTAATACTTGAAGTTAGGTGTCGGCGATGTTAGGGAGGGAAGATTAGGGGTTAATACTATTTATTATAGGGTTTTTGAGGTGGGAGTGAGGCGGTTTAGGGGTCAATACATTTATTAGAGTAGCGGCAAGCTCTGGTCGGCAGATTAGGGGTTAATAAGTGTAGGTAGGTAGCGGAGACGTTGGGGGGGCAGATTAGGGGTTAATAAATATTATGTAGGGGTCGGCGATGTTAGGAGCAGCAGATTAGGGGTTAATAGGGATAATGTAGGTGGCGGCGGTGTGCGGTCGGCAGATTAGGGGTTAAAAAAAATATTAGAGTGGTGGCGATGTGGGGGGACCTCGGTTTAGGGGTACATAGGTAGTTTATGGGTGTTAGTGTACTTTATAGCACAGTAGTTAAGAGCTTTATAAACCGGCGTTAGCCCAGAAAGCTCTTAACTACTGACTTTTTCCTGCGATGGAGTCTTGTCGGTAGAGAGTCTACTGCTCACTTCAGCCAAGACTCTAAATACCGGCGTTAGGAAGATCCCATTGAAAAGATAGGATACGCAATTGGCGTAAGGGGATCTGCGGTATGGAAAAGTCGCGGCTTGGAAGTGAGCGTTAGACCCTTTCCTGCCTGACTCTAAATACCAGCGGGTGGTAAAAAGCAGCGTTAGGACCCCTTAACGCTGCTTTTGACAGCTAACGCCAAACTCTAAATCTAGTCGCTAGTTTGCACAGCTGAGCTGAACGGGAGCTATGATGCAACACATCTACATGATGCGGCCCTGATCCCGGGAGCCATTACACAGCCCTCACTGTTCTACTACTCTGTCTGGCTCAGAGGAAGCGCACTGACGCAGTGCCTAAACATACAGCGACTGATCATACAAGCCACACAGACAGTCTCACTCGTAAATCTTTTGTAGCTATTCTCAGGAGGAGCACGATAGGAATAAACTTTACCAATCCAGGGGATCGGGGCGGCGGATCCCCTTCCCCACTTCAACTTACTATTTTACTTAAGCGCTACCCGGAGAGGAAGAGAGCGTGGTAAAAAGGGGGAAATAGTCATAAAACAACATTGAGATTCATTTGGACACTCAAGTGGCGTGACTGAGTGTGAATTTCTATACTCCCTATATCCCACTTTGCTGCTAAAACTGCCCTAAACATGGACTACCTAGACAAATGGGAGACTAAGGTGATGTAGTCATTAGATGATCACTTTACCTCCCTAAAGCGGGAACTCTGCATTCTAATAGATTTAGCAGTGAAGGAGCCGCATCATACTGAGAGCTTTTCGCTACCACACAAAGAAAGCCTGCAGCAAAGCCAAGGTGGCAGTGTCCTGGAGGTGGCCACAGATAGCAGCCCATCGGTTTCTACACCAGGGCAAGATCTTCACCATGCAGCAAAACTACAACTCCTGGGTGCATTCACTACATTCATCCCTTCGGCAGATGGAGAGGGGATCGAGACAGTGATCGGCTCTCCCCAAGTTGTACAACTAAGTAACCCTAACATTAAGCTCCCTAACAGAGCTACCTCAAAGAATTCACAGAGCATATGTAGAAATACAGGCCTCAATTTACTGACAACAGAGCTCTCTGACAATGAGGATCTAATCGACAGAAAGCCACTATCCAGAAGATGGCTACAGCTGGGGGAGTCTTTGGTCCCCCTCAGGGCAGGCCTCAAACACCTATGCGGCGAACCGGAGATAGTCGGAAGAAGAGACATAGGGGGCCGGCACTCCCTAATTTTGCCGCAGAGGGAGAGTTGTAACATTGTCCGATACATGATACTCGTGGATTCATTCCCCTACACTGCAGTCATAGTGTTTCATATTTCCCCGCATACACCCCGTGCACATGGTGCGATTGGGACATTCTAGAGACTCAGAGAGTAGGAGTCGGTTGACTGTGAGTAATCCGGAGCGGTTGGGAACAGAGACACAGCTGTATTTTATTTTTTATGTGGTTTGGCTCTGTCAGCCTATTGCCATACCGCCCAGAACTGAACTTGGTCACATCACATGCCCATTTATCTGCTCACAGTTCTTACAGAATGATTCAAATATGTCATTTATTATATCAGTATGTTTTGTATTTATAATAGGCTTGTCTGTGGTTTGTCTCCATAGCTCACATCAGATTCAGGTAGGATCTCAGTGTCGCTTATGTAATAGCTTGCACCCTATTACTGGCTAGAGTAGGGGATATGTGGTGTCCGCTGCTGATTAATGTTTTCTTTTACTTTAGCTTATAAGTGCCCTGTACTGTTTCCTGCTCACTGTATAGCTCAGAGCTACTTTAAGATCTAAATAGGACTGCATATTTTATTCTGATATCAGAAAGCAATGCCCTTAAAATGATTAGTCTATGATTGCTAGCCTCCCCAACTACGTTTCCTATTGTTAGTCTGATGAAGATGGGATAGTCTTCCATTAGGATATCTTCAGGACTTGTATTGATCTCGCATGTATTCCTATGGATACCTCAGATTCCTTGTCTCCCATTATTCTTAGTTCTAACATCATGTACTGGGCATGTAAGTTTTCTGTCTAGCAGTAACCAGTTCTTCATGTTAACATTATAAGTTTTGTGTTAGTTTTTAATATACCACTTCTTATGAATAGATAGTCAAGATTTCACTGGAGAGGGGACTATGACAGTAGATTTACTCACAAATTAACTAAGCTTGCTTGTGTTGGAACATTTCCACATATATTTTATAGAGCCATGGTAATTTGTTTTAATACAGAGATCTGTGGTCACCTCCTCGACTTGGGGAATATAGCTTAACATATAGTTAATAAACCCTTGCGGTACATTTGTGAAGATTGGAATTTAGATAAACCTCATTCCAACCCTAGAGTGTAGTCCTTATAGAGGAAGGAACCTTGAAATATTCCCTTTGAAGACCACTACTGGGAGCAATATGATAGTAATATTTATTTAGATTTATTGTAATTATAGTTAAGTTAGGGGGTGTTAGGTTTAGACTAAGGTTTAGGGGTTAATAACTTTCATATAGTGATGGCGACGCAACGTTGGGGGAGGCAGATTAAGGGTTAATAAATAGTAGGTAGGTTACGGCGACATTGGGGCGGCAGATTAGGGGTAATAAATAGTATGTAGGTGTCGGCGATGTTGGGGGCAGCAGATTAGGGGTTAATACATATAATGTAGGTGGCGGCGGTGTCCGGAGCAGCAGATTAGGGGTTAATAAGTATAATGCAGGTGTTGGTGATGTCGGGGTGGCAGATTAGGGGTTAATAAGTGTAAGATTAGGGGTGTTTAGACTCGGGGTTCATGTTAGGGTGTTAGGTGTAAACATAAAAACAGAATTTATGTTTACCTGATAAATTTCTTTCTCCTACGGTGTATCCGGTCCACGGCTTCATCCTTACTTGTGGGATATTCTCTTCCCCTACAGGAAGTGGCAAAGAGAGCACACAGCAGAGCTGTCCATATAGCTCCCCTCAGGCTCCGCCCCCCCAGTCATTCGACCGACGGTTAGGAGAAAAAGGAGAACCATAAGGTGCAGTGGTGACTGTAGTTTACAAACAATAAATTTAAACCTGACTAAAATGCCAGGGCGGGCCGTGGACCGGATACACCGTAGGAGAAAGAAATTTATCAGGTAAACATAAATTCTGTTTTCTCCTACATTGGTGTATCCGGTCCACGGCTTCATCCTTACTTGTGGGAACCAATACCAAAGCTTTAGGACACGGATGAAGGGAGGGAACAAGTCAGGTAACCTAAACGGAAGGCACCACTGCTTGCAAAACCTTTCTCCCAAAAATAGCCTCCGAAGAAGCAAAAGTAATGAATTTGTAAAATTTGGCAAACGCATGCAGTGAAGACCAAGTCGCTGCCTTACAAATCTGTTCAACAGAAGTCTCATTCTTGGAAGCCCATGTGGAAGCCACAGCTCTAGTATAGTGAGCTGTAATTCGTTCAGGAGGCTGCCTTCCAGCAGTCTCATCAGCCAACCAGATGATGCTTTTCAGCCAGAAAGACAGAGAGGTCACAGTCGCCTTTTGACTTCTCCTCTTGCCAGAATAGACGACAAACAAGGACGATGTTTGTCTGAAGCCTTTAGTTGCTTTTAGATAAAACTTTAAAGCACGAACCCCATCAAGATGGTGTAACAGACGTTCCTTGTTAGAAACTGGATTAGGACACAGAGAAGGAACAACTATTTCCTGGTTGATATTCTTATTGGAAACCACTTTTGGAAGAAAACCAGGTTTGGTACGTAAAACGACCTTATCTGTATGAAACACCAGATAGGGTGAATTACACTGCAAAGCAGACAATTCAGAAACTCTTCTAGAAGAAGAAATAGCTGCAAAAAAACAAAACTTTCCAAGATAGTAACTTAATATCTATGGAATGTAGAGGTTCAAACGGAACCCCTTGAAGAACTGAAAGAACTAAATTTAGACTCCATGGAGGAGCCACAGGTCTGTAGACAGGCTTGATTCTGACTAAAGCCTGTACAAACCTGAATATCTGGCATGGCTGCCAGACGCTTGTGTAACAAAACAGACAGAGCAGATATCTGTCCCTTAAAAGAACTAGCTGACAGACCTTTCTCAAATCCTTCTTGGAGAAAAGATAGTATCCTTGGAATCCTAATCTTACTCCATGAGTAACCCTTGGATTCGCACCAGCAAGATATTTCCGCCATATCTTATGGTAAATTTTCCTGGTGACAGGCTTTCTAGCCTGGATCAGAGTATCTATAACAGATTCCGAAACCCCACGTTTAGCTAGAATCAAATGTTCAATCTCCAAGCAGTCAGTTGCAGAGAAACTAGGTTTGGATGTTCGAATCGACCTTGAATTAGAAGGTCCTGCCTCAAAGGCAGCTTCAAAGGTGGAACCGATGACATATTCACCAGGTCTGCATACCAAGTCCTGCGTGGTCACGCAGGAGCTATTAGAATTACTGAAGCCTTCTCCTGCTTGATACTGGCTACTAGCCGGGGGAGAAGGGGAAATGGTGGAAAGACATAAGCTAGATTGAACAACCAAGGCGCTACTAAGGTATCTACCAATGTCGCCTTGGGATCCCTGGACCTGGACCCGTAACGTGTAACTTTGAAGTTCTGACGTGACGCCATCAGATCCAGATCTGTAATGCCCCATAGCTGGAAAGAGCGCCAATAAAGGCGAGGTCCGATAAGGTTGAGTGTGGATAATGTAACTAACGTTATAGTACTGAGATTCAGCTACAATTATGGTAATTGTGCTGTATCAATATATATACATAGATTGAAACATATGTGTGGCACAAGATTCTAAGGGTACATAAAAATATTTAATATTGAACATTAAAACATAAGCATCATTAAAACAAATGTATTATTGACCTGAACGGCAGGAAATATTATATAAAACCATATAAAACAGAAACACACGTGTGTAGCTTATTCACTAAGGGTTGATAGTGGTATATCATAAAATGGGTTGTCAAAGTGTGAACCTCATACTAAGATAAGCACTAGATGTTGGTGGTGCTAAGTGATATTGATGCTAAAACGCCGGCAGTATTATATATAGAGTTGTGGCACATATATATACTGTCTCATGAACAATTAAAATACATAGACAGAAAAATAATAATAACAATTAACATAAAGGTGGTGATATCCAAGTATCACTTGCAAAAAGTGAGAAATAAAAAATTGTGACTGAGAATTCTCTTAATAAGTCCAAAAAAATGATAAAAATATATGTTAAACAATCCAATTTGTTGTGATCCAATGTGGTGATACAAACAAAACCAAAAGGTTCAAGAGACTCAAAAATTCAAAAATTAATTAGTCCAAGTGTTCAAAAGTTCGAAAGTTCAAACCAAAGTGGTGATACACATAAGTCCAAAAAATAAACTTCCTGTGCAGCTGCTGCTGGAATCGTTTCAGATGCTAACCAATGACTTTTCTGTGATCACTCTCACTAGTTTGTGTACACACTAGTTGATTTAACTTTTGGATTTAACTTGTGGATTTTATTTTTTGGACTTATGTGTATCACCACTTTGGTTTGAACTTTCGAACTTTTGAACACTTGGACTAATTAATTTTTGAATTTTTGAATCTCCTGAACCTTTTGGTTTTGTTTGTATCACCACATTGGATCACAACAAATTGGATTGTTTAACATATATTTTTATCATTTTTTTGGACATATTAAGAGAATTCTCAGTCACAATTTTTTATTTCTCACTTTTTGCAAGTGATACTTGGATATCACCACCTTTATGTTAATTGTTATTATTATTTTTCTGTCTATGTATTTTAATTGTTTATGAGACAGTATATATATGTGCCACAACTCTATATATAATACTGCCGACGTTTTAGCATCAATATCACTTAGCACCACCAACATCTAGTGCTTATCTTAGTATGAGGTTCACACTTTGACAACCCATTTTATGATATACCACTATCAACCCTTAGTGAATAAGCTACACACGTGTGTTTCTGTTTTATATGGTTTTATATAATATTTCCTGCCATTCAGGTCAATAATACATTTGTTTTAATGATGCTCATGTTTTAATGTTCAATATTAAATATTTTTATGTACCCTTAGAATCTTGTGCCACACATATGTTTCAATCTATGTATATATCTTGATACAGCACAATTACCATAATTGTAGCTGAATCTCAGTACTATAACGTTAGTTACATTATCCACACTCAACCTTATCGGACCTCGCCTTTATTGGCGCTCTTTTCTGACTAACATTCTGTATATCTTTCCAATTGTGGGTATTTGGGGACCCACTCCAGACAGGAGCTATAGGTCCACATTTTTAGCGCTGTAAGACCAACACTATGCCCCATAGCTGGGTCAGCTGAGCAAAAAACCTCTGGGTGGAGTTCCCACTCCCCCGGATGGAAAGTCTGAAGACTCAGATAATCCGCTTCCCAGTTGTCCACTCCTGGGATGTGAATTGCTGATAGATGGCAGGAGTGATCCTCTGCCCATTTGATGATCTTGGATACCTCCCTCATCGCCAGGGAACTCTTTGTTCCCCCCCTGATGATTGATGTACGCAACAGTCGTCAAGTTGTCCAACTGAAAACTGATGAATTTGGCCTCCGCTAGTTGAGGCCATGCCTGGAGCGCATTGAATATCGCTCTCAATTCCAAAATGTTTATCGGGAGAAGAAATTCTTCCTGAGACCATAGACCCTGAACCTTCAGGGACTTCCAGACCGCGCCCCAGCCTAAGAGGCTGGCGTCGGTCGTGACAATGATCCACTCCGGTCTTCGGAAACTCATTCCCTGAGACAGGTGATCCTGAGACAACCACCAGAGGAGTGAGTCTCTGGTTTGCTGGTCCATCTGAATCTGGGGAGAAAAATCTGCATAATCCCCATTTCATTGTTTGAGCATGCACAGTTGCAATGGTCTTAAATGAATTTGAGCAAAAGGAACCACGTCCATTGCCGGAACCATTAGTCCTGTTACCTCCATGCACTGAGCTATGGAGGGTTGAGGAATGGATTGAAGAACTCGACAAGTGTTCAAAAGTTTTAGTTTCCTGACCTCTGTCAGAAAGATTTTCATTTCTACCGAGTCTATTATTGTTCCCAGGAAGGGAACCCTTGTGAACGGGGACAGAGAACTTTTTTCTATGTTCACCTTCCACCCGTGAGACCTTAGAAAGGCTAGAACAATGTCCGTATGAGCCCTTGCTTTGTGAAAAGACGACGCCTGTATTAAATGTCGTCTAGTTAAGGTGCTACTGCAATGCCCCTTGGCCTTAGCACCGCTAGAAGGGACCCTAGCACCTTTGTGAAAATTCTCGGAGCAGTGGCCAATCCGAAGGGAAGAGCCACGAACTGGTAATCCGAATGGTTTCCATTTGGAATGATGGAACTCTGAGTAATTGGTCTAGGATCTTTAAATCCAGAATTGGCCTGAAAGTTCCTTCCTTTTTGGGAACTGCAAACAGGTTTGAGTAAAATCCCAGTCCTTGTTCTGCTGTTGGAACTGGGTTTATCACTCCCATTTTTACATACAGCGACTGATCATACAAGCCACACAGACAGTCTCACTCGTAAATCTTTTGTAGCTATTCTCAGGAGGAGCACGATAGGAATAAACTTTACCAATCCCAGGGATCGGGGCGGCGGATCCCCTTCCCCACTTCAACTTACTATTTTACTTAAGCGCTACCCGGAGAGGAAGAGAGCGTGGTAAAAAGGGGGAAATAGTCATAAAACAACATTGAGATTCATTTGGACACTCAAGTGGCGTGACTGAGTGTGAATTTCTATACTCCCTATATCCCACTTTGCTGCTAAAACTGCCCTAAACATGGACTACCTAGACAAATGGGAGACTAAGGTGATGTAGTCATTAGATGATCACTTTACCTCCCTAAAGCGGGAACTCTGCATTCTAATAGATTTAGCAGTGAGGGAGCCGCATCATACTGAGAGCTTTTCGCTACCACACAAAGAAAGCCTGCAGCAAAGCCAAGGTGGCAGTGTCCTGGAGGTGGCCACAGATAGCAGCCCATCGGTTTCTACACCAGGGCAAGATCTTCACCATGCAGCAAAACTACAACTCCTGGGTGCATTCACTACATTCATCCCTTCGGCAGATGGAGAGGGGATCGAGACAGTGATCGGCTCTCCCCAAGTTGTACAACTAAGTAACCCTGACATTAAGCTCCCTAACAGAGCTACCTCAAAGAATTCACAGAGCATATGTAGAAATACAGGCCTCAATTTACTGACAACAGAGCTCTCTGACAATGAGGATCTAATCGACAGAAAGCCACTATCCAGAAGATGGCTACAGCTGGGGGAGTCTTTGGACCCCCTCAGGGCAGGCCTCAAACACCTATGCGGCGAACCGGAGCTAGTCGGAAGAAGAGACATAGGGGGCCGGCACTCCCTAATTTTGCCGCAGAGGGAGAGTTGTAACATTGTCCGATACATGATACTCGTGGATTCATTCCCCTACACTGCAGTCATAGTGTTTCATATTTCCCCGCATACACCCCGTGCACATGGTGCGATTGGGACATTCTAGAGACTCAGAGAGTAGGAGTCGGTTGACTGTGAGTAATCCGGAGCGGTTGGGAACAGAGACACAGCTGTATTTTATTTTTTATGTGGTTTGGCTCTGTCAGCCTATTGCCATACCGCCCAGAACTGAACTTGGTCACATCACATGCCCATTTATCTGCTCACAGTTCTTACAGAATGATTCAAATATGTCATTTATTATATCAGTATGTTTTGTATTTATAATAGGCTTGTCTGTGGTTTGTCTCCATAGCTCACATCAGATTCAGGTAGGATCTCAGTGTCGCTTATGTAATAGCTTGCACCCTATTACTGGCTAGAGTAGGGGATATGTGGTGTCCGCTGCTGATTAATGTTTTCTTTTACTTTAGCTTATAAGTGCCCTGTACTGTTTCCTGCTCACTGTATAGCTCAGAGCTACTTTAAGATCTAAATAGGACTGCATATTTTATTCTGATATCAGAAAGCAATGCCCTTAAAATGATTAGTCTATGATTGCTAGCCTCCCCAACTACGTTTCCTATTGTTAGTCTGATGAAGATGGGATAGTCTTCCATTAGGATATCTTCAGGACTTGTATTGATCTCGCATGTATTCCTATGGATACCTCAGATTCCTTGTCTCCCATTATTCTTAGTTCTAACATCATGTACTGGGCATGTAAGTTTTCTGTCTAGCAGTAACCAGTTCTTCATGTTAACATTATAAGTTTTGTGTTAGTTTTTAATATACCACTTCTTATGAATAGATAGTCAAGATTTCACTGGAGAGGGGACTATGACAGTAGATTTACTCACAGATTAACTAAGCTTGCTTGTGTTGGAACATTTCCACATATATTTTATAGAGCCATGGTAATTTGTTTTAATACAGAGATCTGTGGTCACCTCCTCGACTTGGGGAATATAGCTTAACATATAGTTAATAAACCCTTGCGGTACATTTGTGAAGATTGAATTTAGATAAACCTCATTCCAACCCTAGAGTGTAGTCCTTATAGAGGAAGGAACCTTGAAATATTCCCTTTGAAGACCACTACTGGGAGCAATATGATAGTAATATTTATTTAGATTTATTGTAATTATAGTTAAGTTAGGGGGTGTTAGGGTTAGACTAAGGTTTAGGGGTTAATAACTTTCATATAGTGATGGCGACGCAACGTTGGGGGAGGCAGATTAAGGGTTAATAAATAGTAGTTAGGTTACGGCGACATTGGGGCGGCAGATTAGGGGTAATAAATAGTATGTAGGTGTCGGCGATGTTGGGGGCAGCAGATTAGGGGTTAATACATATAATGTAGGTGGCGGCGGTGTCCGGAGCAGCAGATTAGGGGTTAATAAGTATAATGCAGGTGTTGGTGATGTCGGGGGTGGCAGATTAGGGGTTAATAAGTGTAAGATTAGGGGTGTTTAGACTCGGGGTTCATGTTAGGGTGTTAGGTGTAAACATAAAAACAGAATTTATGTTTACCTGATAAATTTCTTTCTCCTACGGTGTATCCGGTCCACGGCTTCATCCTTACTTGTGGGATATTCTCTTCCCCTACAGGAAGTGGCAAAGAGAGCACACAGCAGAGCTGTCCATATAGCTCCCCTCAGGCTCCGCCCCCCCAGTCATTCGACCGACGGTTAGGAGAAAAAGGAGAACCATAAGGTGCAGTGGTGACTGTAGTTTACAAACAATAAATTTAAACCTGACTAAAATGCCAGGGCGGGCCGTGGACCGGATACACCGTAGGAGAAAGAAATTTATCAGGTAAACATAAATTCTGTTTTCTCCTACATTGGTGTATCCGGTCCACGGCTTCATCCTTACTTGTGGGAACCAATACCAAAGCTTTAGGACACGGATGAAGGGAGGGAACAAGTCAGGTAACCTAAACGGAAGGCACCACTGCTTGCAAAACCTTTCTCCCAAAAATAGCCTCCGAAGAAGCAAAAGTAATGAATTTGTAAAATTTGGCAAACGCATGCAGTGAAGACCAAGTCGCTGCCTTACAAATCTGTTCAACAGAAGTCTCATTCTTGGAAGCCCATGTGGAAGCCACAGCTCTAGTAGAGTGAGCTGTAATTCGTTCAGGAGGCTGCCTTCCAGCAGTCTCATCAGCCAACCGGATGATGCTTTTCAGCCAGAAAGACAGAGAGGTCGCAGTCGCCTTTTGACTTCTCCTCTTGCCAGAATAGACGACAAACAAGGACGATGTTTGTCTGAAGCCTTTAGTTGCTTTTAGATAAAACTTTAAAGCACGAACCCCATCAAGATGGTGTAACAGACGTTCCTTGTTAGAAACTGGATTAGGACACAGAGAAGGAACAACTATTTCCTGGTTGATATTCTTATTGGAAACCACTTTTGGAAGAAAACCAGGTTTGGTACGTAAAACGACCTTATCTGTATGAAACACCAGATAGGGTGAATTACACTGCAAAGCAGACAATTCAGAAACTCTTCTAGCAGAAGAAATAGCTGCAAAAAAACAAAACTTTCCAAGATAGTAACTTAATATCTATGGAATGTAGAGGTTCAAACGGAACCCCTTGAAGAACTGAAAGAACTAAATTTAGACTCCATGGAGGAGCCACAGGTCTGTAGACAGGCTTGATTCTGACTAAAGCCTGTACAAACCTGAATATCTGGCATGGCTGCCAGACGCTTGTGTAACAAAACAGACAGAGCAGATATCTGTCCCTTAAAAGAACTAGCTGACAGACCTTTCTCAAATCCTTCTTGGAGAAAAGATAGTATCCTTGGAATCCTAATCTTACTCCATGAGTAACCCTTGGATTCGCACCAGCAAGATATTTCCGCCATATCTTATGGTAAATTTTCCTGGTGACAGGCTTTCTAGCCTGGATCAGAGTATCTATAACTGATTCCGAAACCCCACGTTTAGCTAGAATCAAGTGTTCAATCTCCAAGCAGTCAGTTGCAGAGAAACTAGGTTTGGATGTTCGAATCGACCTTGAATTAGAAGGTCCTGCCTCAAAGGCAGCTTCAAAGGTGGAACCGATGACATATTCACCAGGTCTGCATACCAAGTCCTGCGTGGTCACGCAGGAGCTATTAGAATTACTGAAGCCTTCTCCTGCTTGATACTGGCTACTAGCCGGGGGAGAAGGGGAAATGGTGGAAAGACATAAGCTAGATTGAACAACCAAGGCGCTACTAAGGTATCTACCAATGTCGCCTTGGGATCCCTGGACCTGGACCTGTAACGTGTAACTTTGAAGTTCTGACGTGACGCCATCAGATCCAGATCTGTAATGCCCCATAGCTGGAAAGAGCGCCAATAAAGGCGAGGTCCGATAAGGTTGAGTGTGGATAATGTAACTAACGTTATAGTACTGAGATTCAGCTACAATTATGGTAATTGTGCTGTATCAATATATATACATAGATTGAAACATATGTGTGGCACAAGATTCTAAGGGTACATAAAAATATTTAATATTGAACATTAAAACATAAGCATCATTAAAACAAATGTATTATTGACCTGAACGGCAGGAAATATTATATAAAACCATATAAAACAGAAACACACGTGTGTAGCTTATTCACTAAGGGTTGATAGTGGTATATCATAAAATGGGTTGTCAAAGTGTGAACCTCATACTAAGATAAGCACTAGATGTTGGTGGTGCTAAGTGATATTGATGCTAAAACGCCGGCAGTATTATATATAGAGTTGTGGCACATATATATACTGTCTCATGAACAATTAAAATACATAGACAGAAAAATAATAATAACAATTAACATAAAGGTGGTGATATCCAAGTATCACTTGCAAAAAGTGAGAAATAAAAAATTGTGACTGAGAATTCTCTTAATAAGTCCAAAAAAATGATAAAAATATATGTTAAACAATCCAATTTGTTGTGATCCAATGTGGTGATACAAACAAAACCAAAAGGTTCAAGAGACTCAAAAATTCAAAAATTAATTAGTCCAAGTGTTCAAAAGTTCGAAGGTTCAAACCAAAGTGGTGATACACATAAGTCCAAAAAATAAACTTCCTGTGCAGCTGCTGCTGGAATCGTTTCAGATGCTAACCAATGACTTTTCTGTGATCACTCTCACTAGTTTGTGTACACACTAGTTGATTTAACTTTTGGATTTAACTTGTGGATTTTATTTTTTGGACTTATGTGTATCACCACTTTGGTTTGAACTTTCGAACTTTTGAACACTTGGACTAATTAATTTTTGAATTTTTGAATCTCCTGAACCTTTTGGTTTTGTTTGTATCACCACATTGGATCACAACAAATTGGATTGTTTAACATATATTTTTATCATTTTTTTGGACATATTAAGAGAATTCTCAGTCACAATTTTTTATTTCTCACTTTTTGCAAGTGATACTTGGATATCACCACCTTTATGTTAATTGTTATTATTATTTTTCTGTCTATGTATTTTAATTGTTTATGAGACAGTATATATATGTGCCACAACTCTATATATAATACTGCCGACGTTTTAGCATCAATATCACTTAGCACCACCAACATCTAGTGCTTATCTTAGTATGAGGTTCACACTTTGACAACCCATTTTATGATATACCACTATCAACCCTTAGTGAATAAGCTACACACGTGTGTTTCTGTTTTATATGGTTTTATATAATATTTCCTGCCATTCAGGTCAATAATACATTTGTTTTAATGATGCTCATGTTTTAATGTTCAATATTAAATATTTTTATGTACCCTTAGAATCTTGTGCCACACATATGTTTCAATCTATGTATATATCTTGATACAGCACAATTACCATAATTGTAGCTGAATCTCAGTACTATAACGTTAGTTACATTATCCACACTCAACCTTATCTGACCTCGCCTTTATTGGCGCTCTTTTCTGACTAACATTCTGTATATCTTTCCAATTGTGGGTATTTGGGGACCCACTCCAGACAGGAGCTATAGGTCCACATTTTTAGCGCTGTAAGACCAACACTATGCCCCATAGCTGGGTCAGCTGAGCAAAAAACCTCTGGGTGGAGTTCCCACTCCCCCGGATGGAAAGTCTGAAGACTCAGATAATCCGCTTCCCAGTTGTCCACTCCTGGGATGTGAATTGCTGATAGATGGCAGGAGTGATCCTCTGCCCATTTGATGATCTTGGATACCTCCCTCATCGCCAGGGAACTCTTTGTTCCCCCCCTGATGATTGATGTACGCAACAGTCGTCAAGTTGTCCAACTGAAAACTGATGAATTTGGCCTCCGCTAGTTGAGGCCATGCCTGGAGCGCATTGAATATCGCTCTCAATTCCAAAATGTTTATCGGGAGAAGAAATTCTTCCTGAGACCATAGACCCTGAACCTTCAGGGAGTTCCAGACCGCGCCCCAGCCTAAGAGGCTGGCGTCGGTCGTGACAATGATCCACTCCGGTCTTCGGAAACTCATTCCCTGAGACAGGTGATCCTGAGACAACCACCAGAGGAGTGAGTCTCTGGTTTGCTGGTCCATCTGAATCTGGGGAGAAAAATCTGCATAATCCCCATTTCATTGTTTGAGCATGCACAGTTGCAATGGTCTTAAATGAATTTGAGCAAAAGGAACCACGTCCATTGCCGCAACCATTAGTCCTGTTACCTCCATGCACTGAGCTATGGAGGGTTGAGGAATGGATTGAAGAACTCGACAAGTGTTCAAAAGTTTTAGTTTCCTGACCTCTGTCAGAAAGATTTTCATTTCTACCGAGTCTATTATTGTTCCCAGGAAGGGAACCCTTGTGAACGGGGACAGAGAACTTTTTTCTATGTTCACCTTCCACCCGTGAGACCTTAGAAAGGCTAGAACAATGTCCGTATGAGCCCTTGCTTTGTGAAAAGACGACGCCTGTATTAAATGTCGTCTAGTTAAGGTGCTACTGCAATGCCCCTTGGCCTTAGCACCGCTAGAAGGGACCCTAGCACCTTTGTGAAAATTCTCGGAGCAGTGGCCAATCCGAAGGGAAGAGCCACGAACTGGTAATCCGAATGGTTTCCATTTGGAATGATGGAACTCTGAGTAATTGGTCTAGGATCTTTAAATCCAGAATTGGCCTGAAAGTTCCTTCCTTTTTGGGAACTGCAAACAGGTTTGAGTAAAATCCCAGTCCTTGTTCTGCTGTTGGAACTGGGTTTATCACTCCCATTTTTAAAAGGTACTCTACGCAATGTAAGAATGCCTGTCTCTCTATCTGGTCTGAAGATAAGCGAGACAAGTGGAACCTTCCCCTTGGAGGAAGGTCCTTGAATTCTAGAAGATACCCCTGAGAGACAATTTCTAGTGCCCAGGGGTCCGGAACATCTCTTGCCCAGGCCTGAGCAAAGAGAGAAAATCTGCCCCCTACTAGATCCGGTCCCGGATCGGGGGCTACCCCTTCATGCTGTCTTGGTAGCAGCAGCAGGTTTTTTGGCCTGTTTACCCTTGTTCCAGCCTTGCAATGGTTTCCATGCTGGTTTTGGCTGGGGTGCGTTACCCTCTTGCCTAGTGGCTGTAGAGGTAGAAGCCGGTCCGTTCCTGAAATTGCGAAAGGAACGAAAATTAGACTTATTTTTAACTTTGAAAGGTCTATCTGAAATAATTTCTTTCAACTCTGGCCCGAATAGGGTCTTACCTTGAAAGGAATATTAAACAATTTTGTTTTGGACGACACATCCGCCGACCACGATTTTAGTCAAAGCGCTCTACGCGCCACTATTGCGAAACCAGAATTTTTCGCCGCTAATTTAGCTAACTGAAAAGCGGCATCTGTAATGAAAGAATTAGCCAACTTCAGGGCGTGAATTCTATCCATGACTTCATCCTAAGAAGTCTCCTTCTGGAGCGAGTTTTCTAATTCCTTAAACCAAAAAGCAGCTGCAGTGGTTACAGGAATAATGCAAGAAATTGGTTGAAGAAGAAAACCTTGTTGAACAAAAATTTTCTTAAATAAACCTAATTTTTTATCCATAGGATCTTTGAAAGCGCCACTGTCTTCTATTGGTATAGTTGTGCGCTTAGCTAGCTTTGAAACTGCCCCCTCTACCTTAGGGACCGTCTGCCACGCGTCCCTTCTGGGGTCAACAATGGGGAACATATTCTTAAATATCCGCCACCCTCTTAGGTATCGGAAACGCATCAGTGTGTACTGGGACCTCTAAGAATTTATCCATTTTACACAATTTTTCTGGGACCACCAAAGGGTCACAATCATCAAGAGTAGCCAGGACCTCCTTAAGTAGAGCGCGGAGGTGTTCTAGCTTAAATTTAAATGCTATGGTATCAGGCTCTGCCTGCTGAGAAACTTTTCCTGTGTCAGAAATTTCTCCCTCAGACAGGCCCTCCCTCACCGCCAAGTCAGATTGATGTGAGGGCACTACAGATAAATTATCCTCTGTGTCTACTTGCTCATTTTCTGTATTTAAAACTGAGCAATCACGCTTCCTAGGAAAGCTGGCAGTTTGGATAAAAATGCTGCGATAGAATTATCCATTACTGCTGCTAACTGTTGCATAGTAATCGCAATTGGTGCGCTAGATGTACTGGGCATCGCCTGCGCGGGCATAGCTGGTGTTGACACAGAAGGAGAGGAAAGCAAGCTATTTTCACTACCTTCAGCTAAAGAATCATCTTGGGCTATATTTTTAAGTGTGATTGTACTGTCCTTAAGCTGTTTGGACGCTATGGCACACTTCACACATAAATTTAATGGGGGAACCACCTTGGCCTTTGGACATACAGAACATAGGCTATCTGAAGACTCAGACATGTTTAACAGACTTAAACAGAACTATAATGCAATAAAAATTATTTTTGACAAAAACATTACTGTCTCTTTAAATAATAAAAAAGCACACTTTTTTTACTGAAATATCAAAAAACCATGAAATAAACATCCGATTTTAATGAAATTTTCACCACAGAGTCTTAATGCTTTGAAAAGATTGCACACAAATTTTCAGATCAATTAACCCCTTAATGCACACTTTTTTACTGAAACATCAAAAAAAACATGAAATAAACATCCGATTTTAATGAAATTTTCACCACAGAGTCTTAATGCTTATTTTAAAGCCCACAATAGTGTCAACCAGCATAGAGCCCTAAATATAAGCCATCATTTTATACAGAGTCTATTAGAAAAAAATGGCTTACCAATCCCCAGAGGGAATTTCAGACAGTCTTCTAGCATTACATGGTCTTGTTAGAAAAATGACTGATCATACCTGAAGCAGTTAAGCCTGCAAACTGTTCCCCCCAACTGATGTTCTCTGGTTTCAACAGTCCTGCGTGGGAACAGCAAAGGATTTTAGTTACTGGTGCTAAAATCATACTCCTCTCAACAGAAATCTTCATCACTTTCTGCTGTAGAGTAAATAGTACAAACCGGCACTATTTTAAAATAACAAACTCTTGATAGAAGAAATAAAAAACTACAACTAACACCACATACTCTTTACCACCCCCGTGGAGATGCTACTTGTTCAGAGCGGCAAAGAGAATGACTGGGGGGGCGGAGCCTGAGGGGAGCTATATGGACAGCTCTGCTGTGTGCTCTCTTTGCCACTTCCTGTAGGGGAAGAGAATATCCCACAAGTAAGGATGAAGCCGTGGACCGGATACACCAATGTAGGAGAAATGTATTTCCCAATAGGAATCAATGGGGCTGCGTTAGTGAGTTTTACGCTGCTTTTTTGCAGGTGTTAGACTTTTTTTAAGCCGGTTCTCCTTGTTGATTCCTATGGAGAAATCGCGCACAAGCACGTAAGACCAGCTCACCGCTGACTTAAGCTGCGCTGGTATTGGAGTGCGGTAATGAGCAAAATTTTGCTCAAAGCTCACTTCTTGTCTTTTAACGACGGGTTTCTGAAAACTCGTAATACCAGCGCTGCACGTAAGTGAGAGGTGAGGGAAAACTGCTCGTTAGCATCGCCTAGCCTCTAACGCAAAACTCGTAATCTGGGCCTTTGTGGGCTTTTTTGCTACATTGTTGTATAGAGGTTTTTTGGGAGTAATTCCTCTTAAGAGAGTTATTTATTATATCTGTGATTAGTGCACTTTTGATATATCCTGGAATAAGAAATTAGGTATAATATACTTATTTCTTTCTATAGATATATTTGTTGGTTTTATTCTAGGTGTAATTTTTCTCAATGTATCGGCAGCCTCTGACAGTGTATTAACGGTTTGCGCGGTCATTGGAAACCTGGTATTATTTATAGATTACCGGCTTCTGATGCTTTCTATAGGACACAAAAATGTTTTCGGCAGCTGGAGTCTGGTTGCCGAAATTGAGCTATAACGGGCCGTTGGAAGCAGTCGGTGTACGATATTGCTTCCAACAGCATATTTATAGTGTTTGCGAGCACACATAAACCTAATTACGGCTCAATGGAAACGAGCCCTTAGTCTAACAAACTGGCAATTAAAAAAAGCAGATGCACCATCTCAACAAGTCAGTTTGAGAGTGTCAGTATGAGAGTGTGATCTTATGTTTAGATGATTATGTTTCAATTCCAGAGTCTGTATCATGAGCAACACATAATATTAGTACTGTTTCCTGTATTTGCTAAGGATTTCACTTCACTTTCTCACTCTCTCTTCAGGTGAATAGTTTGAGAGTAAAACAATTACTTAAGTCGTGAAATGAAGAAAAAACTCATTTCTGAAGATATGATGCATAGCTGTAAAAGAAAGTGGTTTATTCTTTGGAATCCAGGATGTCCTCAGCACACTGCCAAGATGTAGCAATAAAGCTGGAGTTGCTAAGTCATTTTTATGATTATATACTTGGGTTTTCTGGGCAATAAATATTATGTTTTCTTTCTTTCTCACATTTTGAAGTTTCAAGGTTCGATGGTAAGGGTCCCATGGCTGTATGTGTGTGATGCAGATCTTACTGTATATAATAGTGGTATTAGTATAAAAAAAGAGTGGCTCACTACAAAGTAGGCTAAAGTGTATATAAATTAATGATATACAAACATAACAGATTTGCATAAAAAATAAATATCATAACATAATAAATCAGAGGGATCCCAATGAAAAAATAGTACAAAAATAATGTCCAAATGATTGTGTCCAAACAATGTATTTAAAGGTATGTCCCAATATATGTCCAGGCAATGTGAAAAGGTATATATAAATCTAAAAAATATATAATGATGAGGGGATTATCCTGAAAGTGAGTCCAAAAAATATTTTTTTAGATTTTCTATTTTTATAGACCTTTCCACATTGCCTGGACATATATTTGGACAAACCTTTAAATACTTTCGGCTAGATTACGAATTTTGCGGTAAGGTAAAAAAGCAGCATTAACAGGTCCTAACACTGCTTTTTCACTACCGCTGCTATTACGAGCCTTGCAGGTTTAGGGGCCCTGCACACTTTTTTGGCCTTACCGCAAACTGACTTACGTAAACTTCATAAAAACTTTTTTCAATGGGACTTGCATAACGCCGGTATTACGAGTCTGTCCTGGGAGGTCAAAAAGTAAACGCGGTACACCCTCTACCTCCAAGATCCGTCACTCCCGGTAAGTGAATCTTCGGGGGTTAGTGTTAGGATTTTTTTAAGGGTGTATTGGGTGGGTTTATTTTTTAGGTTAGGGCTTTGGGCCTGCAATAGAGCTAAATGCCCTTTTAAGGGCAATGCCCATCCAAATCCCCTTTTCAGGGCAATGGGGAACTTAGGTGTTTTTAGTTAGTATTTTATTTGGGGGGTTGGTTGTGTGGGTGGTGGGTTTTACTGTTGGGGGGGTTGTTTGTATTTTTTTTAGGTAAAAGAGCTGATTTCTTTGGGGGAATGCCCCGCAAAAGGCTCTTTTAAGGGCTATTGGTAGTTTAGTTTAGGCTAGGGTTTTTTTATTGGGGGGGGGGCTTTTTTTTATTTTGATAGGGCTATTAGATTAGGTGTAATTAGTTTAAAGATCTGTAATTTGTTTTTATTTTCTGTAATTTAGTGGGGGGTTTGTAATTTAGCTAATTTAATTTATTTAATTGTATTTAATGTAGGTAATTTATTTAATTGTAGTGTAGTGTTAGGTGTTAGTGTAACTTAGGTTAGGTTTTATTTTACAGGTAAATATGTATTTATTTAAGCTAGGTAGTTATTAAATAGTTAATAACTATTTAATAACTATTCTACCTAGTTAAAATAAATACAAACTTGCCTGTAAAATAAAAACAAACCCTAAGATAGCTACAATGTAACTATTAGTTATATTGTAGCTAGCTTAGGGTTTATTTTATAGGTAAGTATTTAGTTTTAAATAGGAATAATGTAGTTAATGATAGTAATTTTATTTAGATTTATTTAATTATATTTCAAATAGGGGTTGTTAGGGTTAGGGCTAGACTTAGGTTTAGGGGTTAAACAATTTAACATAGTGGCAGCGACATTGGGGGCGGCAGATTAGGGGTTAATAAGTGTAGGTAGGTTACCGTGACATTGGGGGCAGCAGATTAGGGTTAATAAATATAATGTAGGTGTCGACGATGTTGGGGGCAGCAGATTAGGGGTTAATAAGTATAATGTAGGTGGCGGCGATGTCCGGAGCGGCAGATTAGGGGTTAATAAAAATAATGTAGGTCTTAGCAATGTAGGGGGCAGCAAATTAGGGGTTAATAAGTGTAAGATTAGGGGTGTTTAGACTCAGGGTTCATGTTAGGGTGTTAGGTGTAAACATAAAATGTGTTTCCCCAGGGGAATCAATGGGGCTGCGTTACTGAGATTTACGCTGTTATTTGGCAGGCGTTAGACTTTTTCTCAGCTGGCTCTCCCCATTGATGTCTATGGGGAAATCGTGCACGAGCACGTATAACCAGCTCACCGCTGACTTAAACAGCACTGGTATTGGAGTGCGGTAAGGAGCTCAATTTTGCTCTACGCTCACTTCTTGGCTTTTAACGCCAGGTTTGTAAAAAACCTGTAATACCAGCGCTGTAGGTAAGTGAGCGGTGAGAAAAAACTGCTTGTTAGCACCGTACAGCTCCTAACGCAAAACTCGTAATCTGGCCATTTGTTTGGACATAATCATATGGACATTATTTTTGTACCATTTTTTCCTTTTTTCATTTGGCTCCTTTTGATTTATTATTTTATGATATGTATTGTTTATACACATCTGTTATGTTTTTATATCATTAAATTTAAATGTATATACACTTTAGCCTACTTTGGAGTAAGATGCTCTTCTTTTATACTATTATCACTTTGAATCTGATTAGGAGGTTTAAGAGGAGGGTGTATATTTTAGTTTCATAGAATATCTTTTTGGCACTATAATAATTTCTACTCTCCATACCTATAATAGTGTTCAATTGATACTGGTAATATTTCCCATGTCTCTGTCAGTTTAGAAAAATGCTCAAATTTTGTCCCAGTTTTTAGATAATGTATAAAAGATATTAGGCATGTCAGATATTAAAGAAATAAAATAGCAGAAGGTAAAAAAAAAACACCAAAAATATAAATTTATTGCTAAATTAAATTTTTTATTATTAAAACCTATTTTTGAAATAACACATATTTACATTATTTTATTTCATTCATATATAATTCATATTTATTTTTTTAAAATACTGTACATTTACAATCCCTAATCCTAATCATTTAGTTAACATTCTCACACAAAAAAAATCCCTGCAAATGATAAAATATCAGTAGTTCAAGTATTATATTTTCAAAGGAACTAAAGCATTCTTATGAAAACTGAAGCACACTTAATACAAAAGTGAATCAGTGGACATACCTTAAATAATAATAAAAATATAAAAAAGGCAATAATATTTGCTTAAAAAACGCATTGCACATGCTTTTTGACGCCTGTAAACTAGTAAAATCTAAAAAAAAAAAAAAAAATGATCAGATTTACTTAGCTGTCCTCAGCTTATTCAAGGGATTTCAGAGTTTACAGTGATTGCTAACACAAGCTTACAATTTCAACTCCAGCCGCATTTGCTTCTGTAATAAGGAGTAATAAAACTTTAAAAATCAAAATGAAAAAAAAATCTGTTTTATGTCTCCTTTAACTATAAATTAGAATGAACAAGTAACATTATGAGATATTATCAGTATAAAAAATGAGAGAAAAAAAACTTCCACCAAATGACAATAATCTGTTGTGTAACAAATTAACACATTTCAACAAATTAATTGACTTTATCTCACAAAAATGATTAGTAATCACATGATCAGAAGAATCTTGCTAAGGATATATACATAGACTCCTTCATACTAGTACTAGTAACAGTTTCCACAATTTACCACCCAATGGAAACTAGCCCTTGGTCTGAATGTGCACATGTGATATGCGATGAATTATGTTATATAATAAATAAACACTTTAATACATATCCAACAATCTTTTTTCAATCAATTTTTGCAGCTATAAATCGTCCTATAAACAACCCTTTCTTCCCTGAGCAGTTTTGTACTTTAACAGTGTTTTATGAATACATTATTGAATCCCTAAGCCTTTACTAACCCTAGCTTACAAGTTGTGTTTTAACCTCACCGAAGGATTAAGCCACGTAGGTAAAGTGCCACTTAAAAACTGCATGCATTACAGCTCTCAAGCAGAACACAGCTGCATAGGAACTCCAATGTTTATAGTGTTGCACTTCACAAGTGGTGCAGTAACTTGCAATTATATATAAGCAATATAGTGGCCATAGTAACTTGCGCGCAAATTACAATTGGAAAGAAAACAGGTGCGCTTGAGAGCAAACAAAATTTGCGCTCAGTGGGTTAGCATGAGTGAAGACCTCTCGTAAAGTGTAAGGGTTAAAAAATGTGCACCGGACAAAACATAAATACATTTAAATAAAGTGTTACACTCATAAAAAAACAATGTTTTAAAAGGGTTAAAAGGTATATGGTAAGGTGTTTTTTTTACTGGAAAGGGCTATAATGTGTGTGTGTGTGTTTGTGTATGTGTATGTATGTATGTATGTGTATATATATATATATATATATATATATATATATATATATATATACTGTAAATATAAAAATATGTGTGTGTGGGTATATATATATATATATATATATATATATATATGTATATACATGTGTATTTTTGTGCTAATATGTCTAAATATATATATATATATATATATATATATATATATATACATACATACAGTATCTCACAAAAGTGAGTACACCCCTAACATTTTTGTAAATATTTTATTATATCTTTTCATGTGACAGAAATGACACTTTTCTACAATGTAAAGTAGTGAGTGTACAGCCTGTATAACAGTGTACATTTGCTGTCCCCTCAAAATAACTCAACACACAGCTATTAATGTCTAAACCGTTGGCAACAAAAGTGAGTACATCCCTAAGTGGAAATGTCCAAATTGGGCCCAATTAGCCATTTTCCCTCCCCGGTGTCATGTGACTTGTTATTGTTACAAGGTTTCAGGTGTGAATGGGGAGCAGGTATGTTAAATTTGGTGTTATCGCTCTCACACTCTCTCATACTGATCACTGGAAGTTCAACATGGCACCTCATGGCAAAGAACTCTCTGAGGATCTTAAACAAAAAAGAGTTGTTGCTCTACATAAAGATGGCCTATGCTATAAGAAAATTGCCAATACCCTGAAAATGAGCTGCAGCACAGTGGGCAAGACCATACAGCGGTTTCATAGGACAGGTTCCACTCAGAACAGGCCTTGTCATGGTCGACCCAAATCTTTGGGAAATAGACATATGAGTGCTGCCAGCATTGCTGCAGAGGTTGAAGGGCTGGGGGTCAGCCTGTCAGTGCTCAGACCATACACTGCACACTGCATCAAATTGGTCTGCATGGCTGTTGTCCCAGAAGAAAACCTCTTCTAAAGATGATGCACAAGAAATCCCGCAAACAGTTTGCTGAAGACAAGCAGACTAAGGACATGAATTACTGGAACCATGTCCTGTGGTCCGATGAGACCAAGATAAACTTACTTGGTTCAGATGGTGTCAAGCTTGTGTGGCGGCAACTAGGTGAGTAGGACAAAGACAAGTGTGTCTTGCCTACAGTAAAGCATGGTGGTGGGAGTGTCATGGTCTGGGCCTGCATGAGTGCTGCCGGCACTGGGGAGCTACAGTTCATTGTGTGAACCATGAATGTTACTGTGTACTGTACTGTGACATACTGAAGCAGAGCATGATCCCCTCCCTTCAGAGACTGGGCCACAGGGCAGTATTCCAACATGATAACGACCCCAAACACACCACCAAGACGACCACTGCCTTGGTAAAAAAGCTGAGGGTAAAGGTGATGGACTGGCCAAGCATGTCTCTAGACCTAAACTCTATTGAGCATCCGTGGGGCATCCTCAAACAGAAGATGGGGGAGCGCAAAGTCTCTAACATCCACCAGCTCCGTGATGTTGTCATAGAGGAGTGGAAGAGGACTCCAGTGGCAACCTGTGAAGCTCTGGTGAAATCCATGCCCAAGAGGGTTAAGGCAGTGCAGGAAAATAATGGTTACCACACAAAATAGTGACACTGGGCCCAATTTGGATATTTCTACTTAGGAGTATACTCACTTTTGTTGCCGATGGTTTAGACATTAATGGCTGTGTGTTGAGTTATTTTGAGGGGACAGCAAATTTACACTGTTATACAGGCTGTACACTCACTACTTTACATTGTAGCAAAGTGTCATTTCTTCTGTGTTGTCACATGAAAAGATATAAAAAAATATTTACAAAAATGTGAGGGGTGTACTCACTTTTGTGAGATACTGTATATACACATGCATAAACATATATGCACTTTATATATATATATATATACACACACACACACTTTGAAGTTCTTTCCCCTCAAATACCTTAAAACATAAAAACATAAAAAATATATATATTTTTTTATTTAAATGTGTTTTGCTGTGTATTTAATGTACATATTTAACATTCCAATGCTCTTCACTTAGAAGAAAATGTTCTTTGTATTTCTAAATATTTATTTCTATATATTTATATCTGTAGATATACTGTATATCTATATATCTATGTATATATTCATAAAGTTATATAGGAATGCGTGTGTGTGTATATATATATATATATATATATATATATATATATATATATTACAATACACTTGTATGTATGTGTATATATATATATATATATATATTTAAATATATATATATATATATATGAGAAATTAAAATTTAAAATAATAAGAACATTTTCTTCTATGTGAAGAACATTGTAATGTAAAATATTCATGACTACCTTTGGGGCTAGTACTGTAGGTCTAATATGGAGTTGGGTTAGCGTGCGAGCGATAAGTGTTATTTTTTTTTATTTGCATGCTTCATTAAAATCTATGGGGAGAAGACTTTAAAGCGGTAACAATATCCGAAGTCCTGAAGTTAGCGCTCATTGAGTTTAGCTCACACACTAACGTTTTACTTTCAACTTCTAATACGCACTAACCCGCCAAGTTAAAATATAGCTTTCAGCTATCGCACAAGTGAAAAATATATTTAGCATGCCACTTATAATCTGGCCCATAGTGATCAAGGATTAGTAATGCAAAAATTACATTCTATAACAGTTTAGTGCATGTCAATTTTGCTTTACAATGCTCCTTTAAAGGGGCATGAAACCCAAAAAAAATCTTCCATGATTCAGATAGAGAATACAATTTTAAACATATTTCCAGTTTACTTCTATTATTTAATTTGCTTCCTTCATTTGTTATCCTTTCCTGAAAGGTTTATCTAGGTAAGCTCAGAAGCAGCAAAGAACCTAGGTTCTAGTTGCTGATTGGTGGCTACATATATATACACTGATTGTCATTGGCTCGCCCATGTGTTCAGTGAGAAACCAGTAGTGCATTGCTGCTCCTTCATAAAATGACTCCAAGAGAATGAAGCAAATTTGATAATAGAAGTAAACTGAAAAGTTGTTTAAAATTGTACGTTCTACCTAAAGCATGGAAGAACATTTTTTGGTTTTATGTCCCTTTAACTAGGCATCAGATTCATTGATATAATACTATATGACTAATGTTTTATGTAACTAAACAAATGCTTGTGTGCTTTTGAAGTGCTGTTAACAGATACAACTATATAAATAATTCTTTTAAATTAAACATTTAACAATATTCTTTTGCAACCTTATAAAATGAGTACAATAAATACAATAACAACTCTATAACAAAAACTGTTGGAATAATGATGCATTAGCTTCATGTGATATTTTTTTCAATAAGAACTTATGGTTTAGTTGTCTCTGGATGTCCTATGTCCACTACCAGTTTGGTATAAAGTTTGTGTTTAGTGAAACTGATAATATCGTATTTCAAAGAATTTAATCCATCGCTGTGCATTCGGCTAGTACTGTTGTGCATCAGCTGAAATCTGCAAAGATAGAAAACATTTGTAACTATATAGGGAAAATACAAAGGTTATCGGTTAGATCTCAGTCCAGCCATAAAAATTGAGCAGCTACACAAAAATTTAGCAACAGCAATTTTGGTCTAGCACATTCATTGCACAGGTACAAATCCCCAAATCTGAGATACCAAAATCCAGAATTATTCTAAAATCCAGACTTTCATTAAAAGAACACTTAAAGGGACAGTCTAGTCAAAATTAAACGTTCATGATTCAGATAGGGCATGCAATTTTTTAATATTTACTTCCATTAACAAAATTTGCACAGTATTTTTATATTTACACTTTTTAAAGCCCCCAGCTCCTACTGAGCATGTTCAAAATGTCACAGAATATACTTGATGCATTTGTGATTGGCTGATGGCTGTCACATGATACAGGATAAGTGGAAATGGACATAGCTTTAAAACAGTTTAGTAAAAAAAACTACTGCATTGTGTTATTATAATGCATTTGTTGATTATGCAAAATCTACTGTATGTAATGGTCTTTTAATATTTGTTTTAAAACTAAAATTATTAAAAATTACCATTGTTAAGTCACAATCTTCCCTGCCTGCGTCTTTAGTTTGGTTTTTGTGTCTAAAATGAAAATGCTAGTCTACATTTGTTTAAAACAACAACTATTACCTATCCGTTAACAGTACTGTACTATCTTTTTAATGGTATCATGAATACAAAAGCATTAAAAATTGATATAAAATTACCTTTAGGTTGCATGTATAAACTGTATTATGACAAGTAAATATTGCACAAATGGAACAATATAGTGCTGTTTACACGTTTGTCCCATTTTACAGATGCAAATAGACAAGTATTCTGAAATCCAAACTATTTCAAAATCCAACCCTTTTCTGCTCATAAGCAGTTTGGATAAGGGGTTTTGTACCTGTCTTACTGTATTATGATAGATATGCATGACTGTAGTAGGGGAATTTTATGTCTGAATCATCTACATGGCTGATTAAGATGATTATGAAGCTTTAACAACAACCAAACCCCCACCACAATAAATACTAATTGTAGCTGACTTGGTCCCCAAACCAGAATCCGATAACCAATTAAAAAAAATCTATACATAGAAGAGAATCCCAAAAAGTCCCAGAGTGCCCTGAAAATTACATCTGCAAGCACTGTGTCACTGCAGGTAAGATGTAGCTGAAGAAGGAATATTATTTAGCTGGATCCCATTTAAGAGATGTTTGGGGGGCTAATTAGTAAAGTTTTATTACATTTAGTAGCAGGTTATTCTTTTTGGAGGGATCAAGAGACATTTAAAGGGGTTTATATTTAAGGGGCTTCCCTTGGGTTTTAGGTAATAATTAGTGGATTGTGTCGTGGGGTTGGGTCAGTCTTAGATGGGATTTATTGTGATAGTGTCAGGTTGATGTTAGTCTTCAAAGTGGAAGGAGGATTCTGCACTGGTACCATGAGTGTTGTGTTGGAGGGGATGAGTAGTGTCGCTTTGTCTGGGGAGAGTGGTTGGATCATAATTAGAGTTAACAGCAATATGGGACTGATTTACTAATAATAGCAGTCAGCTTCAGTAAGGGTTTTTGCTCTAGGGTTGGGGTTAGGATTTATTACAGTGGGAAGCTTAGTTTAGTGTGAACAATAATTTATCATCTGCAAGGACTTTACACTGAGACATAGTGACCTGCCACTAACAGTAGCAACAGACATAGGGAACTGCTGGTGCAGAGCCCTTGCTGAAAAGGTTTGCACATGTGAGCCTACTTCCCACAATGTAAGAAGCAGTGGTTATTAGAAATCACAGAGTGTGCGCAAGCTCTCAGTGATTGACAGTCCCAATTGCGCGAGTGAAGGGGCGGCATTACGCACTCATTGGAGTGTGTAATAATGCATATGGGCCAGCGGACAAACAGATCCACTGCTCATATGCAGCGAAGGCGTGCGGACAGCTTCTCATGTTGAGCAGCTTGTCCGCACACCATTTAATACCTGGGGCCCATAGAATATAGTTGTTGTTATGGCACTTCAGAGCTTACAATATGTGTGTTTCTGGATTTTTTATCTCATGCAACTCACACATTTTTGTCTATAGGTTTGTTACTTTAAGGTAAAAATTTAAATGCACATAGATGAATTACATCTTTGAATAGAAACATATTTGCAATAGAAAATGTATTGGCAAAAGTGCTTCCAGTAAAAGTTATCACTGTTTTAGCATTTGTCTCTGCAATTGCATGTGAAGCATATCTCTCATTACAACAGCATTTTAAATAATGTAGCTGCTCAGAGTGCCAGTGGGGATTGTATCATGTCCGGCATTAACAAATAGAGTCATTACCAGATGGTACAAGCACCTTAGGCTCTCTGAGCAAGTGCTGTGTTTAAAATGCTGGTGCACGACACATATTTAAATACGCTTTTGAAACTGCTATAGCTTTTAGTAGAGACATTTTTGCTAATGCATGTCTATTAAAAAATATTTCTATTCAATACTGAAAGGCATCCATGTGGATTCCAATTTGGCTGGAAAGTCCCTTTAAATGTGGGGATCAACTGTGATGTAGCTATGTTCAAAGGTAGTGGATACCCTTATTAAAGTTTGTTTCAAAAGGAAAGAAAATGTGTCACATACACATTAGTTATAATACATAAATTTACTATATTAATAACAACTGGTTAGATTAGCGAGATTAAGATCATAATCTCATATTCTCAAAATGCTAAATTAGACTGCGATAAAAGGCAAACTATTAAATCAGATCAAGTAATAACTGCAAATGCTTGCACAGTGAAGGACTTTACAATTACCTTTTTACATTATTAAATCTGAGAATTATTAATATATGAATTAGATATCAAAATAACAAGAGTATTGCATTGAGCAATGATACTTTTTTATTGGACTAACTATACATTTATAAGTTGACAAGCTTTCGGAAGAGTTCCTTCCTTTATCAAGTCGGAAGCAATACTGACCAATTCAATGGAATTTATAGATTATATCTTAAAACACATCAAATCTTTAAATTCCATTGAATTGGTCAGTATTGCTTTAGACTTGATAAAGGAAGGAACTCTTCCGAAAGCTTGTCAACTTATAAATGTATAGTTAGTTCAATAAAAAAGTATCATTGCTCAATGCAATACTCTTGTTATTTTGATATCTAAATCTCTGGACTAACACGGCTACTCCAATCAACGTGACTATATGAATTAGTTAACAGCAGCTCATGTACCAATATTATATATCTCAAAATATCTCAGCATTATATGTGAATATGTGATGTGCATACAGTAAATCTCATGTTACGTACATACAGTATATCTCAGCATTATATGTGAATATGTTATGTACATACAGTATATCTCAGCATTATATGTGAATATGTTATATACATACAGTATATCTCAGCATTATATGTGAATATGTTACGTACATACAGTATATCTCAGCATTATATGTGAATATGTTATGTACATACAGTATATCTCAGCATTATATGTGAATATGTTATGTACATAGAGTATATCTCAGCATTATATGTGAATATTTTATGTACATACAGTATATCTCAGCATTTTATGTGAATATGTTATGTACATACAGTATATCTCAGCATTATATGTGAATATATTACGTACATACAGTATATCTCAGCATTATATGTAAATATGTTACGTACATACAGTATATTTCAGCATTATATGTGAATATGTTATGTACATACAGTATATCTCAGTATTATATGTGAATATGTTATGTACATACAGTATATCTCAGTATTATATGTGAATATGTTATGTACATACAGTATATCTCAGCATTATATGTGAATATATTACGTACATACAGTATATCTCAGCATTATATGTGAATATGTTACGTACATACAGTATACTTCAGCATTATATGTGAATATGTTATGTACATACAGTATATCTCAGCATTATATGTGAATATGTTATATACATACAGTATATCTCAGCATTATATGTGAATATGTTACGTACATACAGTATATCTCAGCATTATATGTGAATATGTTATGTACATACAGTATATCTCAGCATTATATGTGAATATGTTATGTACATAGAGTATATCTCAGCATTATATGTGAATATTTTATGTACATACAGTATATCTCAGCATTTTATGTGAATATGTTATGTACATACAGTATATCTCAGCATTATATGTGAATATATTACGTACATACAGTATATCTCAGCATTATATGTGAATATGTTACGTACATACAGTATATTTCAGCATTATATGTGAATATGTTATGTACATACAGTATATTTCAGTATTATATGTGAATATGTTATGTACATAAAGTATATCTCAGCATTATATGTGAATATGTTATGTACATACAGTATATCTCAGCATTATATGTGAATATGTTATGTACATACAGTATATCTCAGCATTATATGTGAATATGTTATATACATACAGTATATCTCAGCATTATATGTGAATATGTTATGTACATACAGTATATCTCAGCATTATATGTGAATATGTTATATATATATACAGTATATCTCAGCATTATATGTGATTATGTTATATACATACAGTATATCTCAGCATTATATGTGAATATGTTATGTACATACAGTTTATCTCAGCATTATATGTGAATATGTTATGTACATAAAGTATATCTCAGCATTATATGTGAATATGTTATGTACATACAGTATATCTCAGCATTATATGTGAATATGTTATATATATACAGTATATCTCAGCATTATATGTGAATATGTTATGTACATACAGTATATCTCAGCATTATATGTGAATATATTACGTACATACAGTATATCTCAGCATTATATGTGAATATGTTATGTACATACAGTATATCTCAGCATTATATGTGAATATGTTATATACATACAGTAAATCTCATGTTATGTACATACAGTATATCTCAGTATTATATGTGAAAATGTTATGTACTGTCTTACAGTATATCTCATGTTATGTACATACAGCATATCTTAGTATTATATGTGAATATGTTACATACATACAGTATATCTCAGCATTATATGTGAATATGTTATGTACATACAGTATATCTCAGTATTATATGTGAATATGTTATGTACATACAGTATATCTCAGCATTATATGTGAATAAGTTATGTGCATACAGTAAATCTCATGTTATGTACATACAGTATATCTCAGCATTATAAGTGAATATGTTACATACATACAGTATATCTCATGTTACGTACATACAGTATATCTCAGCATTATATTTGAATATGTTATGTACACACAGTATATCTCAGCATTTTATGTGAATATGTTATGAGCATACAGTAAATCTCATGTTATGTTTATACAGTATATCTCAGCATTATAAGTAAATATTTTATGTACATACATTATATCTCATGTTATGTACATACAGTATTTCACAGTATTATATGTGAATATGTTATGTACATACAGTATATCTCAGCATTACATGTGACTATGTTATGTGCAAACAGTATATATCATGTTATGTACATACAGTATATATCATAGTATGTACATACAGTATATAATAGTATTATATGTGAATATTTCATGTACAAAAAGTATCTCATGTTATGTACATACAGTATACCACAGTATTATATGTGAATATGTTATGTGCATACAGTAAATCTCATTTTATGTACATACAGTATATCTCAGCATTATAAGTGAATATGTTACATACATACAGTATATCTCATGTTATGTACATACAGTATATCACAGTATTATATGTGAATATGTTATGTGCATACAGTATATCTCAGCATTGCATGTGACTATGTTATGTGCAAACAGTATATCTCAAGGTATTTACATACAGTATATCTCAGCATTATATGTGAATATGTTATGTGCATACAGCATATCTTAGCATTATATGTGAATATGTTACGTACATACAGTATATCTCAGCATTATATGTAAATATGTTATGTACATACAGTATATCTCATGTTATGTACATACAGTATATCTCAGTATTATGTGTAAATATGTTATGTACATACAGTATATCTCATGTTATGTACATACAGTATATCACAGTTGTATATGTGAATATGTTATGTGCATACAGTATATCTCATGCTATGTACATACAGTATATCTCAATATTATATGTAAATATGTTATGCACAAAAAGTATATCTCAGCATTATATATGAATATGTTATGTACATACAGTATATCTCAAGGTATTTACATACAGTATATCTCAGCATTATATGTGAATATCTTATGTGCATATAGCATATCTTAGCATTATATGTGAGTATGTTACGTACATACAGTATATCTCAGCATTATATGTGAATATGTTACGTACATACAGTATATCTCAGCATTATATGTGAATATGTTACGTACATACAGTATATCTCAGCATTATATGTGAATATGTTATGTACATACAGTATATCTCAGCATTATATGTGAATATGTTATGTACATACAGTATATCTCAGCATTATATGTGAATATGTTATATAAATACAGTATATCTCAGCATTATAAGTGAATATGTTACATACAGTATATCTCATGTTATGTACATACAGCATATCTTAGTATTATATGTGAATATGTTACGTACATACAGTATATCTCAGCATTATATGTGAATATGTTATGTACATACAGTATATCTTAGTATTATATGTGAATATGTTACGTACATACAGTATATCTCAGCATTATATGTGAATATGTTACGTACATACAGTATATCTCAGCATTATATGTGAATATGTTACGTACATACAGTATATCTCAGCATTATATGTGAATATGTTATGTACATACAGTATATCTCAGCATTATATGTGAATATGTTATGTACATACAGTATATCTCAGCATTATATGTGAATATGTTATGTACATACAGTATATCTCAGCATTATATGTGAATATGTTATGTACATACAGTATATCTCAGTATTATAAGTAAATATGTTACATACATACAATATATCTCAGTATTATATGTGAATATTTTACGTACATACAGTATATCTCAGTATTATATGTGAATATGTTACGTACATACAGTATATCTCAGTATTATATGTGAATATGTTACGTACATACAGTATATCTCAGCATTATATGTGAATATGTTACGTACATACATGCAATGTTCTGTTTTAAGTTTATCCAGTATTTACCCTGCCAGTGTGTTTTTCTTGTCATTCTTAACCCCCCCCCCCGCGCGCATTCTTCACCATCAGACTGATCTTCTACTATTTACAACACCCTACAACTTCTCTCCCTGATCTCAAATTATACCACCTTTGTCTCCATAGCCCCCCTTTCTTCCAAGAAATGAAAGAACAATTCTATCATATTGATCAGTATTGCTTCAGACCTGAGGAAGAGAGAAGACTCTCGGAAACTTGCCATTGCAATACTCTTATTATTTTGATATTTAACTACTGGACTAATATGGTTACTAGAATATTATTTTCTTTTTAGTAACAAGATTTTGTATACGAGATATTAATATCCCATTGAAGACAGTGGCCACACCTTATTCGTTTTACAATCCTAAACATTGCTCTATGTGAAAATGTTGCTTTTTTAATATTTTATATGAATAGCCACCACAAGCTCACACTTTACTGAACGGGCTTACTTCTAATGTTCAAATTGCACCGTACCAAACGTGTTCTATTTTAATAACATGTTTGATACAGTGAAACTGCAATATTTGAAGTAAGCCCATTCAGTACAGTGCACAATTGTAGCGGCTATACATATACAATGTTAAAAAAAGCTGTCTTCTTTAAAAAACATGTTTTACATTATATATAGGGATGACCTCTCGAGATGTTAATACCAGGATGCGCGAGCATCTTGGATATCTCTCAAATGTCAAGAGATGCTCAGAATTGACCCGTCATTTTATAGATGTATCTATAGCCCATAGATATTTTTAAAGGATGTGTGTCCACTCTAAAATGGAATGAAATAGAACTTATTAGGAGTCCACCCAGAAGCGGAGACAAGTGGTCCATTCTAGCCAGACAGAAAGTATATTGGATCAATAAGATGGGAACTTTGACTCTAGCTGGCTTTAACTCAGGAAATTACATTATGAATTTTTGGGAATGAACCCTGGGTCTTCCCTGTACCCCTAACAGCTTTATTTAGAGCTTAGTAAAAATAGGTGAATCGGGTAGATTCTATGATAGCTTGTATTTCCTTTTTTAATACATTGAAGATATTGATTAAAATATATGAAAAGTGATCACAACCCTGTTCTCTCTTACCAAAATGTACTGTATGTTTGTGCATGCCCTTACAAATGTAATATCTGCTTCCTTTTAAACACATAGCACATTAACTGTTTATGCATATAAAAAAAAAAATATTGTCCTGGTTTTAAGACTAGATAGTAGCTCTCAGTTGACGCTATCCTAATGTACAATGGAAGGGTAGCTATCCATCTGTTAGAGCGTAGAAAGTACCAGTGCATAATAATATTGATATATAGCTGACATGTAAAGTACTATGCTTAGATAACTAAGTTGACTAGAGTGGAAATAGAGCATTTATGATTTACCACATAAAGGGTTAATATACACATGAGAAATGGTCTTGAGTTAATTAATAAAGGAGGAGGGTTTTCTACTCAGAATTCAATCACGAGTAGCTAGTACATTGGGTGTGTTTTTAACTAACCAATCATGGGAGAGTTAGTCCTTTAAATTTGTGTAGCACTTAACATCACATAGGGTCTATGATTACGGCAAATTAATGCCGAAACGTGTAAGACTGATCTTACTTGCTACTGTAGCATATTTTGGATGCTGCTCTGCTGTTTACTTTTATCCTTTTGCATCTAATAAAGATTGAACATTCATTTTTTAAGAAGTTCCGAGGGTCTTTGCCTTTTTTGGAAACCTGTTTACCTACATGTTTTACATAGCGCAATGTTTAAAAACACACTTTTGTAAAACAACAAAACGCAGCTACTGTCTTCAATGGGATATTAATAGCCTATACATAAAGGAACATGCCAAAATAAAAAAACAAACATACTTAAAATACATGGTATAAAATGTTAAGGTATAATACATATGTAACACACTACATACACATGTAAAATATACCCACAGTCCCCCCCACTCATATAGGTTTATTACAAGGGTTTTCTTTGTTCTTACATAGTAAATATATAGGCATTCCATGGGAGTCTATTACAAAACAGAAACCATTTTTATATTCAATGAATACACATTATACAGTATGTTGTGTAAACATGCCCCCTCCACACTGCCGAGATCTGCATTCACTGGCAATGTGCTCAGATTGCTCAAAAGGCAGCACACCTTATATTTCCTGTGGAAGGCACAGCGCCACTTATCTGGACAGCCAGAGTCAGACCACTTTTTTATAATAATATTTTGCCCAGCAGATGCTTTGTGAGACTCTCAAGATAGAAATAAGCATTTCTTGCAGACATGGCAATACTTTATCATTGGGCCCCTTGCATTGGTCTCACCAGTATATAGAGTGATAAAATTAGGTTTTTGCGTAAATAGGGAGATAAGCTAATGAGGTCTGCTCTCCCTGGAAGCTCAGCCTATTGATTAGGTTGTGGTTTCATATACAAAAATATACCTAAAGGAGCAAATCCCATAATTTTTTTACTCTGCATCTGGTCTATCAAGTCCTTATAAACAAAGTACCAGGAAAACTATTTTACAGTGCACTGTCTCTTTAACAGTTTTTCAGAGAAAATGTTTTTTGTCAAGTAAATATAACATCAGTATCTAGCAAGGACAACCCAGGTTGTTCAACAAAAATGGGCCGGCATCTAAACTTACATTCTTGCATTTTAAATAAAGATACCAAGAGAATAAAGAAAATTTGATGAAAAGTGACAGGATCAGCACACACCTCAGGAAGATGAACCTTGCAATAGAACACACAGGGAGCACACTATATGGAGCAACAGCACCTTTATTGAGCAACGTTTCGGGGCTCCTGCCCCTTTATCAAGCTAACAAGTGAGCATGTCAAGCTGTTATAGGCACAGGTGACCAATCACAACACCGTGGGGAGGGGTCACTGAAAGTAAGATCACACATGACCTCATACACTTCATCACTCATAATTAACCCTTACACTCCTGAAGTGAAATGTATAAAGAAAATTTGATAATAGGAGTAAATTAGAAAGTTGCTTAAAGGGATGGTAAACTCAGTATCGTTTGAATTTGTAATTTGGATTGTCATACTCTATATTAATGTCCTGTGCAATTTCCATCTAAACATGAAATAGCTGTTTACCTTTTATTTTTCATATACAGAATGTCTCCGTTCCGTAAATTTGCCAGCCCACCGTGACGTCACATTGATTTCCCCTGCCTGTGCCCAATCATCTCTCCAGTCGCTAGACAGGCTGTTAGCAATATAACAGTTAGCGCATGCGCAATTACGATCATTCCCGACGATACTACCAACCAATATAAAGCATTAAAATCCGGATAAGACTTTGCGCGTGCACAGTTCATTTCACGCATGCGTCTTATGTCAGTTTTCACACGGCACTCTCTGCACTCGAAAGTAAGGAATGTATTGTATACTTTTACTTTAGGATACATTCCTTACTTGGAGCAGTGCCAGTAAGTACATCACACTAATTTCTAGTGTCACTATGGCCTAGATTTGGAGTTCGGCGGTAGCCGTCAAAACCAGCGTTAGAGGCTCCTAACGCTGGTTTTGGCCGCCCGCTGGTATTTGGAGTCAGTGATTAAAGGGTCTAACGCTCACTTTTCAGCCGCGACTTTTCCATACCGCAGATCCCCCTACGCCATTTGCGTAGCCTATATTTTCAATGGGATCTTTCTAACGCTGGTATTTAGAGTCGTTTCTGAAGTGAGCGTTAGAGCTCTAACGACAAGATTCCAGCCGCCTGAAAATAGCAGGAGTTAAGAGCTTTCTGGCTAACGCCGGTTTATAAAGCTCTTAACTACTGTACCCTAAAGTACACTAACACCCATAAACTACCTATGTACCCCTAAACCGAGGTCCCCCCACACCGCCGCCACTCGATTAAAATTTTTAACCCCTAATCTGCCGACCGCCACCTACGTTATCCTTATGTACCCCTAATCTGCTGCCCCTAACCCCGCCGACCCCAGTATTACATTTATTAACCCCTAACTTGCCCCCCACAACGTCGCCGCCAGCTACTTAAAATAATTAACCCCTAATCTTCCGACCGCAAATCGCCGCCACCTACGTTATCCCTATGTACCCCTAATCTGCTGCCCTAACATCGCCGACCCCTATATTATATTTATTAACCCCTAATCTGCCCCCCTCAACGTCGCCGACACCTGCCTACACTTATTAACCCCTAATCTGCCGAGCGGACCTGAGCGCTACTATAATAAATGTATTAACCCCTAATCCGCCTCACTAACCCTATCATAAATAGTATTAACCCCTAATCTGCCCTCCCTAACATCGCCGACACCTAACTTCAATTATTAACCCCTAATCTGCCGACCGGAGCTCACCGCTATTCTAATAAATGTATTAACCCCTAAAGCTAAGTCTAACCCTAACACTAACACCCCCCTAAGTTAAATATAATTTTTATCTAACGAAATAAATTAACTCTTATTAAATAAATTATTCCTATTTAAAGCTAAATACTTACCTGTAAAATAAATCATAATATAGCTACAATATAAATTATAATTATATTATAGCTATTTTAGGATTAATATTTATTTTACAGGCAACTTTGTTATTATTTTAACCAGGTAAAATAGCTATTAAATAGTTAAGAACTATTTAATAGTTACCTAGTTAAAATAATAACAAATTTACCTGTAAAATAAATCCTAACCTAAGTTATAATTAAACCTAACACTACCCTATCAATAAAATAATTAAATCAACTACCTACAATTACCTACAATTAACCTAACACTACACTATCAATAAATTAATTAAACACAATTCCTACAAATAAATACAATTAAATAAACTAGCTAAAGTACAAAAAATAAAAAAGAACTAAGTTACAGAAAATAAAAAAATATTTACAAACATAAGAAAAATATTACAACAATTTTAAACTAATTACACCTACTCTAAGCCCCCTAATAAAATAACAAAGCCCCCCAAAATAAAAAATTCCCTACCCTATTCTAAATTAAAAAAGTTACAAGCTCTTTTACCTTACCAGCCCTGAACAGGGCCCTTTGCGGGGCATGCCCCAAGAATTTCAGCTCTTTTGCCTGTAAAAAAAAACATACAATACCCCCCCCCCCCAACATTACAACCCACCACCCACATACCCCTAATCTAACCCAAACCCCCCTTAAATAAACCTAACACTAAGCCCCTGAAGATCTTCCTACCTTGTCTTCACCATCCAGGTATCACCGATCCGTCCTGGCTCCAAGATCTTCATCCAACCCAAGCGGGGGTTGGCGATCCATAATCCGGTCCAGAAGAGGCTCCAAAGTCTTCCTCCTATCCGGCAAGAAGAGGACATCCGGACCGGCAAACATCTTCTCCAAGCGGCATCTTCGATCTTCTTCCATCCGGTCCTGAAGACCTCCAGCGCGGAACATCCATCCGGACCGACGACTGAACGACGAATGACTGTTCCTTTAAGGGACGTCATCCAAGATGGCGTCCCTCGAATTCCGATTGGCTGATAGGATTCTATCAGCCAATCGGAATTAAGGTAGGAATTTTCTGATTGGCTGATGGAATCAGCCAATCAGAATCTAGTTCAATCCGATTGGCCGATCCAATCAGCCAATCAGATTGAGCTCGCATTCTATTGGCTGATCGGAACAGCCAATAGAATGCGAGCTCAATCTGATTGGCTGATTGGATCAGCCAATCGGATTGAACTTGATTCTGATTGGCTGATTCCATCAGCCAATCAGAAAATTCCTACCTTAATTCCGATTGGCTGATAGAATCCTATCAGCCAATCGGAATTCGAGGGACGCCATCTTGGATGACGTCCCTTAAAGTCATTCGTCGTTCAGTCATCGGTCCGGATGGATGTTCCGCGCTGGAGGTCTTCAGGATCCTGCTCCGGATGGAAGAAGATCGAAGATGCCGCTTGGAGAAGATGTTTGCCGGTCCGGATGTCCTCTTCTTGCCGGATAGGAGGAAGACTTTGGAGCCTCTTCTGGACCGGATTATGGATCGCCAACCCCCGCTTGGGTTGGATGAAGATCTTGGAGCCAGGACGGATCGGTGATACCTGGATGGTGAAGACAAGGTAGGAAGATCTTCAGGGGATTAGTGTTAGGTTTATTTAAGGGGGGTTTGGGTTAGATTAGGGGTATGTGGGTGGTGGGTTGTAATGTTGGGGGGGGGTATTGTATGTTTTTTTTTACAGGCAAAAGAGCTGAAATTCTTGGGGCATGCCCCGCAAAGGGCCCTGTTCAGGGCTGGTAAGGTAAAAGAGCTTGTAACTTTTTTAATTTAGAATAGGGTAGGGAATTTTTTATTTTGGGGGGCTTTGTTATTTTATTAGGGGGCTTAGAGTAGGTGTAATTAGTTTAAAATTGTTGTAATATTTTTCTTATGTTTGTAAATATTTTTTTATTTTCTGTAACTTAGTTCTTTTTTATTTTTTGTACTTTAGCTAGTTTATTTAATTGTATTTATTTGTAGGAATTGTGTTTAATTAATTTATTGATAGTGTAGTGTTAGGTTAATTGTAGGTAATTGTAGGTAGTTTATTTAATTATTTTATTGATAGGGTAGTGTTAGGTTTAATTATAACTTAGGTTAGGATTTATTTTACAGGTAAATTTGTTATTATTTTAACTAGGTAACTATTAAATAGTTCTTAACTATTTAATAGCTATTGTACCTGGTTAAAATAATTACAAAGTTGCCTGTAAAATAAATATTAATCCTAAAATAGCTATAATATAATTATAATTTATATTGTAGCTATATTAGGATTTATTTTACAGGTAAGTATTTAGCTTTAAATAGGAATAAGTTATTTAATAAGAGTTAATTTATTTCGTTAGATAAATATTATATTTAACTTAGGGGGGTGTTAGTGTTAGGGTTAGACTTAGCTTTAGGGGTTAATCCATTTATTAGAATAGCGGTGAGCTCCGATCGGAAGATTAGGGGTTAATAATTGAAGTTAGGTGTCGGCGATGTTAGGGAGGGCAGATTAGGGGTTAATACTATTTATGATAGGGTTAGTGAGGCGGATTAGGGGTTAATAACTTTATTATAGTAGCGCTCAGGTCCGCTCGGCAGATTAGGGGTTAATAAGTGTAGGCAGGTGTCGGCGACGTTGTGGGGGGCAGGTTAGGGGTTAATAAATATAATATAGGGGTCGGCGGTGTTAGGGGTAGCAGATTAGGGGTACATAGGGATAACGTAGGTGGCGGCAGTGTACGGAGCGGCAGATTAGGGGTTAATAATAATATGCAGGGGTCAGCGATAGTGGGGGCGGCAGAATAGGGGTTAATAAGTATAAGGTTAGGGGTGTTTAGACTCGGGGTACATGTTAGAGTGTTAGGTGCAGACGTAGGAAGTGTTTCCCCATAGCAAACAATGGGGCTGCGTTAGGAGCTGAACGCTGCTTTTTTGCAGGTGTTAGGTTTTTTTTCAGCTCAAACAGCCCCATTGTTTCCTATGGGGGAATCGTGCACGAGCACGTTTTTGAGGCCGGCCGCGTCCGTAAGCAACTCTGGTATCGAGAGTTGCTTTTGCGGTAAAAATGCTCTACGCTCCTTTTTTGGAGCCTAACGCAGCATTTGTTTGAACTCTCGATACCAGAGTTAATTTTATGGTGCGGCCAGAAAAAAGCCCGCGGAGCGTTAACAGCCCTTTTACCGCCGAACTCCAAATCTAGGCCTATGTTTGTTCTGAAAATATATTATATTCGATCTAAGTCGTGAACGAGCACTACGGATGACGTAAGGAGAGGGAGGAGAGAGGAGTAAATAGAAAGTTTGGTTACGGACATGTAAGAGGGGCGGAGCGAGGCGAGGAGCTGTGTTGCAAACTTGAGAACAAAATAAGAGTAAGATTACTGATAATTTACATTTGAAAATGAAAAAGTAATAATGCGGTTTGATATTACATAACATTAACAATGTAAATATGTCATTTACAAATAAAAGAGTTTACCATCACTTTAAAATGTCATGCTCTATCTGAATCACAAAATAAAAAAATTTGGGTTCAGTGTCCTTTTAAACACTTCGAGATGGTAATATAAAATAATGTGTTGGTTTGGTGGAAATAATAACTTTAGGATAAGTACGAAAGATGCAGAAAGGTAACAGGTAAAATTGTACTCAGTAGAGTAATAAAGAGAAGATAACATAGACCTTGCTATTTAAAGTGATGGTATACTCTTCCCTTTTTAAAATCAGATCAGGAATATGGCTTTTTTGTTGTAGCTAGAGTGTTGATTGGAGAACAATTCAAACTGTTAGTTCACAGAAAAATTGACTTTTGAAGTTGGCAGCGGAGCACAGGGAATTTTAATTTCATATCTACATTAAAAATGAAGTTATAATACATCTTCATTAAAACTGATGAATTAAACTCTATCTAAAATATCATTAACATTCCGGTTCTCTTTTTAAAAAGGGGAGCGTTTACCATAACTTTAATGTTAAATGACACATACCTGTTCTTGTTTTCTTCATTACCCTTATCTCTCGTGTGAAGTATTGCTTTTGATTTTGCAATGTTTTCATCAGCACGATCCACAGTCATTCCTACTGCAAACACCCTGGAAGAAAGTAGAATAAATTTCTGAACTTCAAGTATACTCCATATATTGAATCAAATAAAATAATTTGTTCAGCAAGTATAAAAAATATACAAGGAATTTTTCTTGGTGTAAAAAAAGCTGTAAAAAGATGTCAATGTCAGTATATTTTCTAATTAAGTGCAAAGTACAATGTAAAAACCAATATAAACAAAAGATAGGTATGGATACACTAAGCGCCTATTACGTGCAGACCTCTGGCTTTGATGGATTGACACCTAGTTGTCAACTGGAGTTAATCAGTAATCAGAAATGTATCAAAGCGCCACCACAAAGGAGGCTGGGTCTGAGTGGGACTATGTATAAAGAGCCACTAATAATAGTACTTATTAATAAAATGACAATTTATTTAAAACATCAGGTATGATGTTGTATCGATCAGGTAGTGTAAGGGTTACACCCGCTTCACAGTGACAGATCAAACTCCCCGTTTAACGCACAGCAAACAACCGCAAACAGTCCATTTGCACAACCGCAAACTGCCCATTTGCACAAGGTTGGATACCAAGTGGGCCTGGCACACACGCTGGCAGGCAGGCAACTGCTATTAGATTACACTAGCAGACTGATGTTTCACAGTCAAAAAAGTTTTTTTTTTTAAAAAATTTACACTACTGTTACAACAGATATGAGTGGTGGCACTAGTTGGCAAGTGGGCCTGGCACACACACTGGCAGGCAGGCAACTGCTATTAGATTACACTAGCAGACTGATGTTTCACAGTCAAAATTACACAGGCAAAAAAAAAAGATGTTCTAGCCCTAAAAAGGGTTTTTTGGGGTGCTGTCCTTACAGCAGAGATCAGATGAGTCCTTCAGGACTGTAGTGGACACTGAATACACTAGCCTAGCTATCAATTTCCCTATAAAATCAGCAGCAGCTACACTATCCCTCCTCTCACTAAGAATGCAGGATCAGAATGAATCTAAAATGGCTGCTGTCCAAGAGCTTGGAGGGTCTGGGAGGGAGTGTTTGATGCTGATTGGCTGAAATGTGTCTGCAGACTGTGAGATACAGGGTCAAAGTTTACTCAATGATGACGAATAGGAGGCGGATCGAACATCGCATATGTTCGCCCGCCGCGGTGGACGCGAACAAGCTATGTTCGCCGGAAACTATTCGCCGGCGAACTGTTTGCGACATCACTAGTACTTATTAATAAAATGACAATTTATTGGATAACAAATTTAAAACAAATTTCAAACAGTACAAAAATCATGTATCCATGTGGTTAACAATGTTACATATAAAACAACAGATCAAACAATGGATTTTACAAAGTCATTAAAATACAATTGATGGAATGAATAATATATAAAAAATGAAAACAATAAAAATAGAAATAGACGATCTTTTTTATATTTAGGGGTTAATCCTATTTATTATAGGGTTTGCGAGGTGGGAGTGCGGCGGTTTAGGGGTTAATAACTTTATTATAGTAGCGGCGAGGTCCGGTCGGCAGATTAGGGGTTAATAAGTGTAGGTAAGGTAGCGGCGATGTTGGGGGCAGCAGATTAGGGGTACATAGGTATAATGTAGGTTGCAGCGGAGTACTGAGCGGCAGATTAGGGGTTAATAATATAATGCAGGTATTGGCAATGTCGGGGGCGCTACCGTAAGCAACGATGGTATTGAGGGTTGAAGTGGCGGTAAATTATGCTCTACGCTCCCATTTTGGAGCCTAACGCAGCCACTCAGACAACTCTAAGGGTGTCTTAAGTGTGCGCTGGAGAAAAAAGCAGCGTTAGCTACGCGGGTCTTTACCGACAAAACTCTAAATCTAGGCGTTAGTTTCTTACGGCACTGTTTTTTACGTCACTGCTTTTTTTGCCACTGCATTATATATTTGAATCTACGTATACACTATTGTCATTCGCAGTCACTATTTAACCAACACACAACTGAAGCACACTTAGGGAACGCAGTGGGTATTATCTCACCTTTCTGATATATGTGGATACAACTTACTGAATTTCGCTATTCTCGATATCAGCTTGTGAATTGAATTAATATTGGAATGTAGTATTGTAACATTGCTGAGCATCACCTATAAAAAAGATCATCTATTTCTATTTTTATTGTTTTAATTTTTTATATATCATTCATTCCATTAATTGTATTTTAATGACTTTGTAAAATCCATTGTTTGAACTGTTGTTTTATATGTAACATTGTTAACCACATGGATCCATGATTTTTGTACTGTTTGAAATTTGTTTTAAATTTGTTATCCAATAAATTGTCATTTTATTAATAAGTACTAGTGATGTCGCAAACAGTTCGCCGGCGAATAGTTTCCGGCGAACATAGCTTGTTCGTGTTCACCGCGGCGGGCGAACATATGCGATGTTCGATCCGCCTCCTATTCGTCATCATTGAGTAAACTTTGACCCTGTATCTCACAGTCTGCAGACACATTTCAGCCAATCAGCATCAGACACTCCCTCCCAGACCCTCCAAGCTCTTGGACAGCAGCCATTTTAGATTCATTCTGATCCTGCATTCTTAGTGAGAGGAGGGATAGTGTAGCTGCTGCTGATTTTATAGGGAAATTGATAGCTAGGCTAGTGTATTCAGTGTCCACTACAGTCCTGAAGGACTCATCTGATCTCTGCTGTAAGGACAGCACCCACAAAAACCCCTTTTTAGGGCTAGAACATCTAATTGCAGTTGCCTGCCTGCAGTGCCACCACTCATATCTGTTGTAACAGTAGTGTAAATTTTGTAAAAAAAAAACTTTTTTGACTGTGAAACATCAGTCTGCTAGTATAATCTAATTGCAGTTGCCTGCCTGCCAGCGTGTGTGCCAGGCCCAATTGCCAACTAGTGCCACCACTCATATCTGTTGTAACAGTAGTGTAAATTTAAAAAAAAAAAAAACTTTTTTGACTGTGAAACATCAGTCTGCTAGTGTAATCTAATAGCAGTTGCCTGCCTGCCAGTGTGTGTGCCAGGCCCACTTGCCAACTAGTGCCACCACTCATATTAGTTGTAACAGTAGTGTAAATTTTTTTTACAAAAAAACTTTTTTGACTGTGAAACATCAGTCTGCTAGAGTAATCTAATAGCAGTAGCCTGCCTGCCAGCGTGTGTGCCAGGCCCACTTGCCAACTAGTGCCACCACTCATATCTGTTGTAACAGTAGTGTAAAATTTTTTAAAAAAAAAACTTTTTTGACTGTGAAACATCAGTGTAAATTTTTTTTACAAAAAAACTTTTTTGACTGTGAAACATCAGTCTGCTAGTGTAATCTAATAGCAGTTGCCTGCCTGCCAGCGTGTGTGCCAGGCCCACTTGGTATCCAACCTTGTGCAAATGGGGAGTTTGCGGTTGTGCAAATGGACTGTTTGCGGTTGTTTGCTGTGCGTTAAACGGGGAGTTTGATCTGTCACTGTGAAGCGGGTGTAACCCTTATACTACCTGATCGATACAACATCATACCTGATGTTTTAAAGCACGTTATTCCAAACAATTTAGAAATTTTAGGTGATTTATGCCCTTTATGGATTAAAAACAGACTCTGCATCAACTATGTAATTTTCCATGGGAGTTTTGCCATGGATCCCCCTCCGGCATGCCACAGTCCAGGTGTTAGTCCCCTTGAAACAACTTTTGTGGCCAGAAAGAGTCCCTGTGGGTTTTAAAATTCGCCTGCCTATTGAAGTCAATGGCGGTTCGCCCGGTTTGCCCATTCGCGAACTTTTGCGGAAGTTCGCATTCGCTGTTCGCAAACGCAAAATTTTAGGTTCGCAACATCACTAATAAGTACTATCATCAGTGGCTCTTTATACATAGTCCCACTCAGACCCAGCCTCCTTTGTGGTGGAGCTTTGGTACATTTCTGATTACGAATATAAACAAAAACCAACAAACGTGCAATCATAGCAGACATGATAAATATGTGCAATAGATACAAACAATGACACATATGTGCAATAGATACAAACAACGACACATATGTGCAATAGATACAAACAACGACACATATGTGCAATAGATACAAACAATGACACATATGTGCAATAGATACAAACAATAACACATATGTGCAATAGATACAAACAACGACACATATGTGCAATAGATACAAACAACGACACATATGTGCAATAGATACAAACAATAACACATATGTGCAATAGATACAAACAACAACACATATGTGCAATAGATACAAACAATAACACATATGTGCAATAGATACAAACAATAACACATATGTGCAATAGATACAATAAAGTGTTGGCATAAAAAACATGAAGTAAAAATGTTTTGAATTTAAGCTAAAATGAATACAATTGTATTAGTTGTGTACGTCCTACTAATAGTCACTGATTACAAGGCACTACCTACTAACGATATTTGAATAATAAGTACTTACAGTTAATGCTTGTTGGTTGATTGGCGCTTCCAACTAATGCTGAATGAGCGATAGTAGGAAGAACTTATCCACCGATGAGCATTACTAGGAAGTACACAATATAGTTATATTAGTTTCAATTTAAACAGCTTTTACTTCTTTTTTAAATGCTGCTCTTTCATATTGATGACAGAAAGAGATGTAAGTACAGTGTCCCTTTATAGGGTCATTAAAGTAAAGATTACACGCTGAGCTAGTAAGCTTCCCATTCATTTTAGAAGCCTTGAAACAGAGCTCCCAACGGTTCTGCATTTTACAGAACTCTTTCAGTTTAGGAGTTCGTATCGAATGTTTACATAACATTCTTACATTTGATTTTCGAATGTTCAATTTCGAATTTAACAATTACATTCGAAAATATTTGTTTAGAAAAATTTGAATTCATATGTTTGTAATAGTATTTCTAATGCTTTCTTTAAATGTAATATTCAAATTATGCAATATTCTATATAGAAACATTCAAAATGATATATTTGTATCTATTATGTATCAATTTACTAGATTCCCTCCCTACCACATGAACTATTGAACTTCTGAATAGTATTTGTTAAATAGAATGTAGAATTCTAAAGTGACATTCGAAAACTGTAAATAGCATTCGATTATAGAATTTTTAAGAATATTCGTTCTTATCAACATTCGGATTTATAATTCGAATTTTGGTAATAACATTTGTTCTAACATTCGAATTTGGAACTTTACACATTCGCCAATCCCTATTGAAAGTTCTACTTTGCAGAGAACCTTCTAGCCCCGCCCTCATTCCATTACTCAGCTCTACCCAACTCCAATCCTGATGTGGCATTGCTCTACTCCAGTTCACCACATATTCCATGACTGAACCAGCCAATCATCCTGGATTATTTCTGGGAAATATTGGGAGGTATGTAGACATTTGCACAAAAAGTAGTCAATCTAGGGTTTTATTTAATTTGTACTCCTGAACATTAATTACCCATGACCAATAATGACTCTCCCCTCACTCAAAATATCTATGGGCTACAAATACAAGTACTCAAACCTCCTTATCCTAGAAAGCCTCCAGGAAAAAATGTGGGGTTTGTTAATTTGATACACTTTATTAAAGTATGGTGTGTTCAGGCAAGCAGCAGATAAGAGTTTATTATATGTAAAGCTGATTCCTGAACAGCCGTTAAAAAAAAAGGGCTGGACTCTCTCCCACTGAGAGCTGAATTTCTTCTGATGCCTTTTGTTTTCAAAGCTTTTCTATAGCTTTTACTGCAGTATTGGAACTTTCAGTATAGGTGGAGGTTTCAACAGGCAAAAGCTGTTTCAAATGAAAATAGAGGTAAAGGGGCTATCTGTAAACAATTTAATACTTTCCAGCAGGTAAAATTGATATTTGGGAACACATTGGCCAAGATTACAAGTGGAGCAATAACATTTTTTATCACTTTTGAGCTCTAACTGCGCTGAAGAAAAAATAATAGAGCTCCCATGTTAGTGCTGGTATTACAAGTTTAAATTAAAAAGTTAGCATGAGAGAGAAAGACTCAGGCGTGCTAACTTCAGGACTATTGTGACCTCTCTAATTCTATCTCCCCATAGACTTCTAGGGGACCCACCAAAAAAACTATTTTCTATTTATCGCTCATGCTCTATTCCTAAAAAGCGCTGTGCTAAAGTTAAAGGTGCATTAGGAATACTTTAAATTCCTATGTTCCTTACTTAGAAGAAAGTTTATTTTTATTTTTAAATATATATATATATATATATATTTACACACTCTATATGTGTTACAGTTGAAACGGGTAGTAAGAGAATATAAATTATTTATAGTGAATGTACACCTTCACTAAAGTAATCAATAAATGTGTAGTACAGTGTCATCAGTTCACAAAATTAATTTAAAAAAAAACACAATTCAGCCAAGCACTCAAAGGTCTGTGCACGCCATCCAGGAGGCCTACTTTTCCTCCAAGGCAATATCATAAAATTCAAAAATGGTGGCAGTAAAAAATGATTTATTATAAAAGTACTGTCAAAAACAGCAGCAACGTTTCGGGATAACCTCCCTTATGAGACATCTCTGAGATAAGTATATAGTGAATACATTGAAATGGATTTTGGAGTATGTAAATATGCCATTGGAATTATAAGTAAGGATCCTGTAAAGCCTTGTATATAGGTAATTGTTGTATTGGTTTTAAATTATGTATAGATTAAAATATAATATAGATACAATGTGCACCTAGTAAGAGGATGATAAAAGAGTTAAATACTTTTGCACCTTGGAGCACCGCCTAGTGGTACATGTGTAAAAATTGTGGAAAATCAGTGTAATCATTTAGCATGAATAAGGGAGGTTCTCCTGAAACGTTGCTGCTGTTTTTGACTGTGCTTTTGTAATAAATCATTTTTTGCTGCCACCATTGTTGAATTTTACTACAATATTAATACCCATGCTCAGCTGCGGTTTACATATTCAGGCTTGTTATGTTTTAAAATTTTAATTTAAAAAATATTTTATTTTTCTATGTGAAGAAGATTGGAATGTAAAATATGCTTAACAAACTTCGGGTTTCGCCCTTTAGGTCTAGAGGTCAGTGCAACCCCCGTAAATTTAATGAGTGACATGCAGCTAGCTAGTACATCAATCAGAGCTTGAAGAAAAAAGTATGGCCTGATTTATTTATCCACGTGAAGCCATACAAAGTTATAACTATAATTCTAGGGATGTACTAAAAGTTGTCATAAATCTTGATGTTTAGCATCTTGATGCCAGGTTCATAAAACAAATTATTTTACAATCCAGGATAGACAAACACAGTAACATCAGCTAACACAGAGAGACAAATCTCTCCTGCTCTGGGTTTCAATATAGAAATAGGACAATAAAAAAAAAATCAGCTCATTATTACAACAGGATTAATAGTTTACAGGGGCGGACTGATCAGCCGGGAAAATAGGACCTGGACAGAGGGCCCAACATGAAGAGGGACCCACAAATGGCATCTCCATGGCTCCTGGTGTGCTGCTTAAGCTGGTGTTGACAGCTGTCCTATCAGTAACTAAGCAGTTAAGTGTGGGTTTAGTGAGGGGCCTGGCCCCTGAATGTGGCCCTTGTGCCAGGATGTGGGGATTGTTGCTTCGGGAGACCTAGAGTGAGGGGGTCCTGTCGAGGGTCTGTCACTGTGAGGACCATGAAGTGTGGGGTATGGCCCTGGAGGTTGGGGGCCCTCATATAAATAAAATAATAGGCATTAAATTGGATGTAGGAATCCCCCATTAACCTCTCTTCTTGGCTTAATGATATGAAACCAAAAATTGTAATTGATTTTCAGTATGCCATGCTTTATCAAAATATTAAAGCACCAAATCTACACTAAATACTAGATGTAGGGCTATTACTATGCTTTTTTTACTTTTCTATAAAATTCAACTATATTGATCAATCCACTTTGACATAATTAAAGAAACAGTTTCCACACATAAAAATAGCACTGATACCACTATCTATGGCTTTAAAAATATAGACTGCTTTATCTTGGCACTTTAACTGGAACAATACAGGTATAGCCAATATGCATTCCACAAGAGCTTAAAGAGAGGTAAAGAGACCAACTCTTAGAAACAATACACATATAGCACTCAGGGGTCAGACAGGTACATTAAGCTGTGTAGCTAATTGTGAATACAACTTGTATAACAGGCATTACATGGAAAATGGGAGAGCAAAAACTAAAATTAAAATATAACTTTTATTGGCGTTACTAATTAAAACAGGAAAAGTGAACTTAAAATCACACTTAGGTACCTTACGTTGGATATGTAAGGGTTAAAGGAGAGAGTCACCATAGATTCATAGATTGTTTCTTGTAAATAGAGTTGGCTCAGTGATTCGCAGCATGGGTTAAAGCAGCTGGTTATATATATTAGCCTTAAGAACCTCTTGATAAATAGCTATTCAGCTATAACGTCAACTGTAATATAATAGAAACATAAGTATTACTTAGGATGTAATATATTATAATATGCTGTAGAAAGTCACTGGATATATCGTTGGTAATAGTGTTATGAAGGTTCCCATTATGTAGCATTAGTATATAGTATGTATCAATCATGTAATGGTATGTATCAATCATGTCACAGAATCAATATATGCCATTAACACTGAGTCACTACATAAGTATTATATTGCTCGGTTAATCACTCCATTATATGCATCAGTAATTAAACTACAGTAAACGTAAGGTTGCCTTAGGCTGTCTAACAACACAGGAGCTCCTATGACTCCTCATTAGTACCCTAGCATCCCTAACATGTTTTGCCGTGTCTTCTTTTTCAAAGGGTGAGCGTGCCTCTGGGATGTCGGCTTTTTATAGCGTTATTGGGTCACACCCCCAATGTATCATCACTTGACAGCGAATCCAATTCGTGTCCTGACAATCCTGTCTATTCAGAGCATTATAACACTCGCTAACAGCAGAATTTCTTGGTAATGGAGTTATTTTGTAGGTATGTAAATTGATTAATGGTTATGGGAATTGCTTGCCAGATATCATATTGGGATTATTATCGCATGCAGTCAATTGGTGGTATGGTAAAGAAAATGAAACAAAAAAGATAGAGAAGAAGACACACATGAGTTACCCACTGATTCACTGACAAAAAATGTATGTCATTGTTAGTGTATATAGTGTATTCGTAATTTGAGTTAATAACAGTCATCCATAGAAATTAAGAGTTAAGATTGAAGTGTAAAGATAAAAACCCAAATTTATGTAAACAGGCAGGTAACATTTGACGTGTAAAGGGTTGTGTCATTATAACCTAAATCTAGTGATAACTGGTGTTTGGATACGTGTATATAAAGAGGAAGGCAATAGCTTGTGATAAGTGAATATAAAATTATACAACGGTTTTAAGGGAATTTAACTCATACAGAATCCTTGAGTTTAATCATAAGTGCATGAATCTGGGTAATTGTACCTAGAATGTGTTAACCTAATTAGTACTCAAATATTAAAGAAATACTAAACCCATTTTTTTTATTTCATGATCCAGATAGAGCATGAGATTTTAAGCATCTTTCTAATTTACTCCTATGATCAATTTTTCTTTGTTCTCATGCTATCTTGATTTGAAAAAGCAGTACTGTAAGCTTTAGAGCCAGACCATTTTTTGTTCAGCACATGGGTAGCACTTGCTGATTTGTGGCTAAATGTAGCAAACCAATCAGCAGCTCTACCAAGGTGCTGAACTAAAAAATGGGCCGGCTCCTACCCTTTTATTACTGCTTTTTCAAATCAAGATAACATGAGAACAAAGAAAAATTGATAATATGAGTAAAAAGAAAAAGAAATGAGGGGTTAGTATCCCTTTAAGAAGTGAATACGTGAGGATGAGGAAATACTGTGTTGATTAAATAATCTCAATTTTTGAGGTCTTATACAAAATTTGGTTAGAGCGGATTAGTGGGCACTGCAATGTGTTTCAGTCTGTCTCTTGTTTTTATCTATATCTAGTATAACAATAAGGCTTAGTTATGCATGTGGCACAGATTCTCAATGCTCTCTTGTTTGCTACATAGTATCAATATTTTACCACTGTTGGTACTTACAGAGAATACTTGTAATGTTACACTAGTATCTATTATCCCAAATAGGTGATTCATATTTTTTATGCCATTAAATGTTTAATACTGGTATGTACAGAGAATGCTCATACTGTTGCACTAATATACGTTGCTGGTATTTGCTCCGATAGGAGTCAGTTAGATTGTCATTATTACAGTTTAAATTAGAGAAATGGACTAAAGTTGTTCTGTTCATTTAGCCCAAAAGGTTGAACTGTATTTAATAAATAAAACCTGCTTTCTGCCTGTAGCAGAGTATTTTCTAAATTTCCACCTCTTATGTCCATTTTTACTTTCTGGATGCCTTAGTACTTTAACTCTGATTGTTTAGAGTTATGTTTATTGTAAAAATGGCGAGCTACAGACGTAAGTTGTTTTCCTGCTTTGAGATCTTTGTCAGCATTTTTAATATTTCTCAGATGCTCCTGTAGTCTTGTTCTTATTTTTCTGGTCGTCATGCCAACATAGGTGTTTTCACATTTGCATTGTAAGGCATAGACGACTCCCTATGGCAACTGATGTATGTATTGATTTTGTGATTTTTATTGAAGCGATCATGTACTTTGTGTATTTTAGGCATTAAGCTAAAGGTACTGCAAATTCCGACTTTGAATGAGCCATGTTAAAAAGTTCTTATTGTTTTGGGGCTCTCTAAGTGGCTTGGACTTATGAGGTCTTTCAGGTAACGTGTTCTCCTGAATCCTGAATGTACTTTATCCCTAACGATTTGTGATAGGATGGGATCAGATCTGAGGATATATCAGTTGTCCTGTAAGATGTTTAGAATTCATTTACTACTTGGGTTATAGGTGGAAAAAACCTAATCTGTTCTTGTCTAGGTTTATTCTTTTTCTTTAACAGATCTTGTCTTTTAGTACATTTGGCTCTGTATTCTGACTTTTTAATCAACCTTTGGCTATATCCTCTCAGTAGCAGTCTTTCAGTGAGTTCTTTTGCTCTTAGTTTGTAACAGAATTGTAATTTTGCTCTGATGAGCAGTTACGTCTCATGTGTAAGAACTCACCCATGGGTAGTGCTTTAATGGTGTTTGGGGCATGAGTGTCTTTTTTCTATGAAGGTCCATTGAGAGTGTACCCTCAGAAGTTTTGCTAATTTGGAGGTCCAAGAAGTTGATTAAATGTTGATTTGCTTCATATGTTAGTTTTATGTTCAAAGTATTTGAATTTAAAGTATTCATAAATACATCAAGTTTGGTCTTTGTGCCCTCCCAAAGGAAGAGCACATCATCGATACAGCGTATCCAGAGGGGAATTTTTCTCAAGTATTCTGTATTGGTATCTGAGAATACAGATTTGTGCTCCAACCAGCCTAGAAAGTACCTCTAGTTTGTAGGTAAAAGCAGTTATTAAATGTAAAGACGTGGTGTTTGAGGACGAAACTCAGTAGTTGTAATATGAAGTCATCATGTGAGGGGCCTTATTCTGAACCCATTGATAGAAACCATTTAACTGCTTGTATTCCTAAATCATGGTTTATACACGGGTATAGAGATTCTACATCTGCCGTTACTAACCCTGTAGTTGGCATGAGATGTACATTCTCTAATAGAGATAAGACATCTGTGGTGTCTTGCACATGTGAGGATATCTGTGAAAGGTAGTCTGAGTCTAAAATCTACATACTGGCTTGCCTTCTCTGTAAGGATATTAATGCCTGAGACAATCGGACGTCCAGGAGGGTGGTTTTTGTTCTTATGAATTTTCAGAATTAAGTAGAAAGTAGCTACGGTTGGATTAGTTACTTTCAAAAATTGGTATTCCTTAGCTGTGATTATGTTGTCATATTTGGTCGTGTTGATAACATTCATGTATTTCGGTAAGTATTCTTGTGATGGATTAAATCCAGGTTTTTGATAACAGGAAATATCTTTTAGTTGTTTCTTTTCGGTACATGTTAATAGGCCATACAAATATGTTACCACCTTTATCTGAATTTCTTATGATGACGTCTTTCCATGTTTTCATATCTTTTAGTGCCATTTGTTCTTTTTTTGATAGATTTTGTTGTGTATGTGTATTTGATAATTTAAGTATTTGGTCACATACTACTTCATTAAACACTTGTAATTGTGAACATTGGTTTCGTTTTGGCATGAATGTAGACTTATTTTTAATTTTGTCCCTCCACTTGATCTTTTTGTGAGGTTCATTTAGCTGGTCCGCAGATTGTTCATTTTCTTGTAACAGATCCTCTAAAATTTTTAAGGTATTGCTCTCTTCCTCAGTCCAATTTAGGACTGCTGATACCTCACTGGAGGTATTTAGTTTTGATTAGTGATTGTAGAATCTCTTTAGTGCTATTTTTCTAACAAACAGGTACGTCTTTAATGGTTTCAAATTTGTCAAGGATTTGAGTGGGACAGAAGGACATACCTTTAGTTAGTACTTGTTTGTCTTCCTCTGATAGTAGTTTCTGTTATAGATTTATTATTCTCAATGAGTCATTTTCATTTGAGAAAAGGGGGTTGGAGCTCTCTGGCAGGGTTTCCAGCCCTTTTTGTTGGTTTTGTGTGACTGGCTTCTGTTTTGCCTTTTTGGCTTTCCCCCTGCCTGTCTATTTGTGAAGAGGCACCTGCTCCTAAAAAATCTTCCCTTTTCCCCCATGTAATTCTAATATGGCTATCAGGGTTAGGTGTCTGTGGTTCTGTTTCTGATTCTTGGGCCTCTGATTCCTCTCCTTCTGATTTAGAAACATCACTTTGATTGACGTTTACTCTTGATGACCTTTCTTTGTTTGGGTTTGTTCTCTTTTTCCATTTGTATACTCTCTTGTTGGCATAATCTGTTTTGTCCCTACTGAGTTTCCCTTGTTTAATTTGTTTTATTTCGTTCTCATATTTATCCAATTCCTTCTGATATTGTTTATATGTCTGCTCAAATTCTCTGATAGTTTTAAATTCTTGCAATTGTGTGTTTAACTCTTGAACCTTGCTTTCAAGTAATTCATATTCAGCTTTGCCATGCTTTATTCAAATTTTCATTATTTTTTCTGAGCACTCAGAGAGTGCTTCTTCCCATACAATGTTATGGTCAGGATTGCCAAATTTGAAAGCTGGAAATAGTTGTATTCTAAGCCCTCTAGGAATTAATTTAAGTTCAATATATTTCTAAAAAAAATGGTGATTCCACCACAATTTATCTTGTTTGAACATTAATTTATGAATGTCTCTGAGAGCTATATTCATTTTATCTTGAATATTGAGTGTGTTTCAGAAGAATTTTTAAATACATTATTTAGATCTGATTCTCTATTTTGCTGTCTAGATTGTCTATCATGTTCCCATTTGGATGACATATTTGTTATTAGCGTCAAGTTGTTGTACTATTGTTAGAATAGTGTGCTCTATTGGAGTGAAACCTGAGAACAGGCAAGTGAGTTTAACTAGGAGTAGAAGATACCAAGGGCAGTACTGTATTATATTGTATAAATCCCAAGTCCCGGATCTTAGAAATCTGTGTACAGATAATATATAAGGGGGTATTGGTACTGTGTATTGAAATCTAAATTATACAAGAGCTTAAAGAGAGGTAAAGAGACCAACTCTTAGAAAGAATACAAAAATAGCAGTCAGGGGTCAGACAGGTACATTAAGCTGTGTAGCTAATTGTGAATAGAACTTGTATAACACACATTAATTATAATTACCTGAGCAAGCCAAATTACTAGGACACATTTGAACCGATATTGCCTGTTATTAATAAATGTGTGATTCACCAAGTAATACAATGTCTATGCAGTGACTGAGTGTTAAAAACAGATATTTTCTCTGTGGCATGATTGACACACATCATATGTATTTACTGAACTACTTGAGCCAAACTATTACAGGTCTTGCATGAAGAGCTACGTATATTCACCTAAGAAAGTTAGGATACAAATGTACCAAGTATAATTCCCACACACTAACGCTGCACTAGTAATTCACAGGAGCTAGCGGAGTTAGACCAACCCTCATCACGGCTCTATTTGTTCTGTACTCTATATAGAATTTTCTAAGCTCTTATGTATGTTACTCAATAACCATTATACTATATGCTACGTAATGGGAACCTTCATTACACTATTATCGATGATATATCCAGTGACTTTCTATAACATATTATAATATATTACATCCTAAGTAATACATATGTTTCTATCACATTACGGTTGACGCATTCATACATTTGTAAGTTATAGCTGAATAGCTATTTATCAAGAGGTTCTTTAGGCCAATATATATAACCAGCCGCTTTAACCCACGCTGCGAATTACAGAGTCAACTCTATATAAGAAACAATCTATGGTCACTCTCTTCTTTAAACCTTACATATCCAACGTAAGGTACCTAAGTGTAATTTTAAGTTCACTTTTCCTATTTTTATTAGTAACCCAAATAAAAGTTATATTTTAATTTTAGTTTTTGTTCTCCCATTTTCCATGTAATGCATGTTATACAAGTTGTATTCACAATTAGCTACACAGCTTAATGTACCTGTCTGACCCCTGAGTGCTATATGTGTATTGTTTCTAAGAGTTGGCCTCTTTACCTCTCTTTAAGCTCTTGTATAGTTTAGATTTCAATACACAGCACCAATACCCCCTTAAATATTTTCTGTACACAGATTTCTAAGATCCGGGACTTGGGGTTTATACAATATAATACAGTAGTGCCACTGGTATCTTCTACCCCCAGTTATAGCCAATATACATTTCTAAATAAATTAATATAGTCATCAATGCTTCTATAGTTTCAATGAATGCGCTAGTAATATAACCTTTAGCTCTTTTGTTTTTATAGGTTGGCAAGAAAGCTGTCTCAACATAGGTATATAAAATTTCCCAAACAGGGTATGATATGTCGCTGTGATTTGTGAATGCTGCCTTTTAAGATATGGGGGCAGAATTATCAAACTCCGAATGGAGCTTGATGCCCCTGTTTCCGCGTGCGCCTTCAGGCTCTGCCTGCTCTGAGGCCGCAGACATCAATCCGCCCGATCCTATATGATCGGGCTGATTGACACCCCTCTGAGAGGCTCTGAGAGGGTCTGCTGCCTTTATTATCTGTTAAAGAAAGATTGTCTGTTTAAGTAAGCAGTTAGCTAAACACGTTAATTTTTAAATTGTTTGCTGTGCAAGGGGTGGATTTAAAAAACAAACAAACTGTTTTTGTTTGTTTCTACCCTTCATTTTTTATTTTTCCCCTGTGTGGATAATTAGGGGAGGGATTATTTTCACCTGTGTGGGCCTACCTAGCACAGTAACTCTGTGAGCCTGCTCTGAGAGGATCTGCTGCCTTTATTATCTGTTACAGTAAGATTGTCTGTTTAAGTAAGCAGTTAAACAACGTAGTTGGGCAAACAAGGATTTGGAGTAACCAAGGGGAAATATAATTAATTATTTTTTATAAGTTAAACCTTTTACTAAGCATGTGTGAGAATCTCATTCAGTGTACAGCTTGCCACAAATTTGCATCACTTGAGCAGCCACTTCAGGGATTATATGTCTGTGGCAAGTGTGAGCATATTGTCTCTTTAGAAACTCATATTGGAGTTCTGGAGGAACAAATTGCAACACTGCATAAAATTCAGACACTTGAAAGGGAAATGGATAGGACTGAGCTGGTTGTTAATGGTTCTAGCAGTTGGAGTGGGGAGGATTCAGATGAGGAAACTCCAGAATGTAGCTCGGTCACAGTTAGAGGACAAACTAAATTTAAGCGGAAGAGACAGGCCAGTTCTGAGCTGGTATACCCCAACAGATTTGCCAGATTAAGTTAAGATGTTGGAGATATCAGTTAAAGGGTGGCAGTGTCAGAGAGGGCTGTTTTGCCTAGTATAGTGAACAGTCCTTTAGTCATGGAAGAGGAGCACTATGGTGGGCAGTCCTTCAGACATGATAGAGGGGCATACTATAGTTAACAGTCCTTCAGTCATAGAAGAGGGGCATACAAGTCAGGGCCTGAGGCAGATGTTGGTGATAGGAGACTCTATAATTAGGAAGGAAGATAGGGTAGTTTATCATCCAGACCCTTTAAATAGAACAGTTTTCTGCATTCCAGGGGCTTGTGTTAGGCATATTGTGGAGCGTATTGATAGAATGTTAGAGGGATGTGGGTCTGATCCTGCAGTCATGGTACATATTAGTACTAATGAAGGAATCAGCGGGAGATGGAGAGTCCTAAAAAAATGACTTCAGGGAGTTAGGTAGCAAGCTTAAAACAAGGACCTCCAAAGTAAAATTTTCAGAGATATTACCACCAGTGCCGTGTGCTAACTCAGTAAGGAAGAAGGAGCTAAGGTCTGTTAATTCATGGTTAAAAACATGGTGTAGAAATGAGAGGTTTAACTTTTTAGAGCACTGAGCTGACTTTTCACTTGGGTACAATCTGTACAGTAAGGATGGATTTCACCTGAATGACAGGGGAAAAGATGGAAGCACGTTTAGAGAATCTTTTAAACTAGGCAAAGGGGGGAGGGTCAGTTAGAACACAATAGAACAGAGAGATCAGTCTGTGAATATGTCACACCTATAATATCTCAAGGAAGGGATGACTTAAAGGACCAGTCAACATAGTAGATTTGCATAATCAACAAATGCAAGATAACAAGACAATGCAATAGCACTTAGTCTGAACTTCAAATGAGTAGTAGATTTTTATTCTGACAATTTTAAAAGTTATGTCTTTTTCCACTCCCCCTGTACCATGTGACAGCCATCAGCCAATCACAAATGCATACACATACCATGTGTCAGCCACCAGCCATTCACAAATGCATACACACTTATTCTTGCACATGCTCAGTAGGAGCTGGTGACTCAAAAAAGTTTAAATATAAAAAGACTGTGCACATTTTATTAATGGAAGTATATTGGAAAGTTGTTTAAAATGGCATGCTCTATCTGAATAATGAAAGTTTAGTTTTGATTGAGTGTCCCTTTAAGAAATATCACGTTAGAAAGTATGGAGGAACACACACCAAGTAGCAGCAGAAAGCACATGGAAATTAAATGCATGACAGGTAAAATGGGGGAGCTGGAGCTCTTAGTTGCAGAAGAGGACTATGATGTTATCAGTATAACTAAAACTTGGTGGGATGATTCATATGACTGGGCAGTTAACTTAGAGGGGTATACTTTATTTAGGAAGGACAAGAATAATAAAAGGGGTGGAGGAATCTGCATGTTTATTAAACCTAACCTTAAACCTACAATAAGGAAAGATATTTATGATACAGGTGGCAATGTAGAGACCCTGTCAGTTAAAATAAAGAGTGGGGGGGAAATCCTAAAAAAATATTACTTTGAACATGCTACAAGCCCCCCAACATTAGTGACCTGGAGGAAACTCAACTACTAATGCAAATAGGTAAGGCTGCTAATAACAATGCTGTAATTATGGGAGATTTTAACTACCCTGATATAAACTGGGCCAATGAAACTAGTAATTCAGCTAAGGGGGGTAACTTCTTGTCACAATTAATAGAGGAGCCAACTAGGAGTAAAGCTATTTTTGATTTAGTGCTATCAAACAAAACTGATATAATATCAAACATAGAAGTCAAAGAACATTTGGGTAACAGTAATCATAACATAATAACATTTGAATTCTCTTTTCATAAGCAGTGTCTTAATGGTTTAACTAAGGCTTTTAATTTTAAGAAAGCAAAATTCAACGATTTAAGGAAATCATTGAATAACATAAATTGGGACAAAGCATTCTCTAATAAAAATACAGAGGATAAATGAATAACATTTAAAACTTTGTTATATAAATATGCATATCAACAAATACCATATGGTTATAAAAATAAAAATTAAAAATCCAAGCCAATGTGGCTAAATAAAAATGTGTAAAGAGAAATTAGGAAAAAATGTAGGGCATTTAAATTATTCGAAGAAAATAGTACAGACTCAACATACCATATTTATAAGGAATATAACAAAGCATGCAAAAAACAAAAAAAAATGCCAAAATTAACAATGAAAAATTAATTGCAAAGGATTCTAAGTCTAACCTTAAAAGGTTCTTTAAGTACATAAATAGCAATCAGGGAAAAACTGGATAATATTAACGTAAATAAAACTCCAGACCCAGATGGAATACACCCAAGGGTGTTAAGGGAACTTAGCACTGTTATAGACAAACCTCTACTCTTATTTTTTCAAGACTCATTATCCTCAGGCATGGTACCCCAGGATTGGCGTAAAGCTAATGTGGTGTCACTCTTCAAAAAGGGAAGCAGGGATGATTCAGGAAGCGATAGACCAGTTAGTCTGACATCAATAGTGGGGAAGATATTTGAAGGGATTATATTGATGAGCACATTCATGTAAACAAGATTATGAGTTCAAATCAGCATGGTTTTATGAGAAATAGATCATGTCAAACTAATATAATTAAATTCTATGAGGAAGTAAGTAAAAATATAGATAAAGGGGAATCAGTTGATGTGATATACTTAGATTTTGCAAAGGCATTTGATACAGTGCCGCATGAGAGATTAGTGCACAAAATTAAGGGACTGGGAATAGCTGAACATGTTAGCTCATGGATAAATAACTGGATAAAAAATAGGGAGCAACGAGTAGTAGTGAATGGATCATACTCAGATTGGACAAAGGAAATCAGTGGAGTCCCCCAGGGATCAATACTGGGCCCCGTTCTTTTTAATATTTTAATAAATGACTTGGAGCAAGGATTAAATAGCGACATCTCTATTTTTGCAGATGATACTAAGTTAAGTAAGGTCATTAGGTCAGAGCAGGATGAACTTTCATTACAAAGGGATTTGCAAAAATTTGAAGTATGGACAGGTAAATGGAAAATTAAATTTAATACGAGAAAATGCAAGGTTCTACATTTTGGAAGTAAAAATAAGCAGGCAACATATTATTTAAATGGGACAAGACTTAGCCAAACAGAGGAGGAAAGGGATTTGGGAGTAGTAATAAATAACAAGCTAAAGATGGGTGCCAAATGCAGGGCAGTGGTTACAAAGGCTACAAAGGCTAATAAGATTCTAGCATGCATTAAAAGAGGAATTGATTCAAGGGAGGAAAGCATAATTTTGTCACTATATAAATCCCTGGTAAGACCTCACCTTGATTATGGAGTGCAGTTTTGGGGACCGATCGCAAAAAAGATATTACAGAACTAGAAAAAGTTCAGAGAAGGAAAAAAGGCGATTGAGAGGTGACATAATTACTTTATATAAATATATTCAAGGCCCATATACAGAGATGGCAGAAGCTCTGTTTATTCCAAGAAAATTGTTTGTGACAAGAGGTCACAATTGAATGTTGAAGAAAAGAAGATTTAATCTCCTGCAACAGAAACGTTTTTTCACTGTAAGAGCAATAAAATTTGTGGCACTCATTACCAAAGGAGGTAGTGAATGCCAATAACCTAGATACATTTAAAAATTGTTTGGATAGATTTCTGTCTAGAAACAACATTCCTGGATATGATTGCTAGTATTAAATAGGTAACCTTTTACTAGGATTATTTAAGAATTTTAGATTTGTATAGGTTGAACAATGGACTTCAGTCTTTTTTTCAACCTCATCTACTATGTTACTATGTTACCCCCTGCTAGCGGACGATTACATTTATTGATGTGCGGTGGACATGATACGCTACATTGTATCATGTCTGCTCGCACTTTGATAAATTGACCCTTTAATTTTTTTTTTAATTATTCTTATTTTTCAGTTCATAATGTTTCATTAGATCTCATGAATGTGGTTGTGCTTTTGTTGTTTAAACTTTGGTTGTTGAAGATATTTAACAAGACATTCAAGATGCCAGCAATGTGGTCAGTATACAAGAAGTTGATGGATGTAAACATTCTTTTTGCAATAAGTATAAGCATTTGAAGTATCTGGTTATACCCTTTAGCCATTGTAATGCCACATACACTTTTTCTAAGAAATTACATTCTTCAAAGTTTTTTTTTCTAAGTTGCTAAATCCCATCTAAATGGCATCTTGACATTTAAAAGAGTACAAATGACGTAAGTGATTATTCAGCAGATCAATTATGCAAGAAATACCTGCTACTCTGCTAAAATGGAGCTCATCTATCTCTTCAAGCAAATGGCAGGTATATTGCCTGCAAAATATTATCAAATATTTGTATGGCTCCACCTGTAGATTCCACACCATAGAGAGAGATGGAAATGAATCATATCTTTTTTTTTGGGGGGGGGGAGGGGGGAATTGTGTTGTCAAATAAAGCCAGTCCCTTAAAATAAGGGATGTCTGTTTTTTTACTAGAATATGTCTCCCATACTCCCCTATATTAATTAATGAAGCACAGTACTCTCCATATGACATAATGGACAGGTACACTATATATCTTTATTTTATTTATGTTGCCTTCACCACAATATACTGGAGGTAAGAACAACATGCTTCTTAACAACCCTGGGTGTCCCTTTCTTAAATTGGATATTGACAGTTAGTTGGAAGACATGATCTGTAGACAGGTAGAAAAGAAAAAGGGCGCCAATAGTGCACAATCAGTGGTTCAGGATCTTTGCACATGCAAAACAAACCATTATACTTACAAAGTATAAAGCACTTGAAAAGTGCCACAAATGCCTGCTGGACCTTTATAAGCTGTCCAGAAAGCTTATCCTCCCGTAATGATGTGAGGTCTCCGATAAGAATATAGTAGTACACAAACAGTGTCTAAATCTTTTCGGCTCTGGCTCCCAAGATTGGCACTTATTATAGCATTCCACAAAGATACTATAGATAAAAAGTAGCAAGTGCTATCGGCAATAATGCGTCACTCAGTAACAGATACAAAGTGGAGCTACCGCAGAGTGATGTAGAGTCGTGGTGCCCAAATCTTAAAAACAGATAGGCTTTAATAAAACATATATTAAATACACCATTATTTTTTATCTACAGTATCTTTGTGGAGCGATCTTCACTAATCTTGAGAGATTGAGCCGAAAAGATTTAGACACTGTTTGTGTACTACTACATTCTTATCGGAGACCTGACATCATTACGGGAGGATATGCTTTCTGGACAGGTTATAAAGGTCCAGCAGGCGTTTGTGGCCCTTTTCAAGTGCTTTATACTTTGTAACTTAAGTATAATGGTTTGTTTTGAGTGTGCAAAGATCCTGAACCACTGATTGCGCACTATTGACGCCCTCTTTTTTTCTACATTTTTACAGATCATCCATTTTACTTGTTTTGCCATCAAGTTTTTGGAAGACGGTTGCAGCCTATGGTCTTTTGAATTATTTCTACCCTGGACCTTGGTCTTTTATAAGGAGAACTTATTTGGACCCTGTGGATCTTTCATGAGACTTTCTGAGGACTTTCATCTCTATCAAGTTTGAGTACAGGATTTATGTTTGTTGATGCTGTACATTATATGATATTGCACCCAATGCACTTTTAGCACAGAGATATTTACTAGATCTCTTTATATTTATCACTGATATTTTTGATAATTTGATACACTTTATTTTATATATATATATATATATATATATATATATATATATATATATATATATATATATATATACAGGTGGCCCTCGTTTTACAACGGTTCAATTTACACCGTTTCAGAATAACAACCTTTTTTTCCAGTCATGTGACTGCTATTGAAAAGCATTGAGAAGCAGTGCATTTATTAAAATAGCCAGTAGGTGGAGCTGTCCGCTTGTGTTGCAGCAAAGCCAAGCAAGCTGAAATTAATCACTTTAACCAGACCAAAGCTATCGAGCAGATTTCAAAGGAACAAGATCTTCCTGTCTATAAATCAGCCCAGATTGGAATTCATAGAAAGAACTGTTTGCAGAAAAATGCAAGTGAAGTCTGTGTTGTGTGATTATTTTATTAGGTTTATAATGCAGTTTAGCAAATGTTTTTGTTAATTTAACTTAGTTTAATTATATATTCTGTGTTGTGGGATTATTTTATTAGGTTTATAATGCTGTTTAGCATTTAAAGTCTTCATTTCAAAGCTTTAAAAATAATGTATTAGGTGTTACTTATGACAATTTTGAGAGGGGCCTGGAACCTATCTCCCTCACTTCCCATTGACTTACATTATCAACTGGGTTTCAATTTACAACGGTTTCGATTTACAACCATTCCTTCTGGAACCTAACCCCGGCGTAAACTGAGGGCTACCTGTATATATATATATATATATATATATATTATTTTTTTCCAATATAGGATTATTGGTCATTTCAGGGGAGTGTTCCTGACTCTCTGTTGTCAGTCACTTACACATTACACACATTTGTAATATATTACTCTTGGCACTTCTTATACTTACAATAGGTGTTTTCCTATTGACATCTCACTATTAGGTGCATCTAACATCTGCATCCCTGTATATAGTTGGAAGACATGAATGCGCCCAAAACTTCCATGTCATGTACCTTATCTGGTATTAAGAAGTATAAACTATGTGTAAATATTTGTCTTCCTCTTTTCAGTGTATCAGGCATAGACTGATAACATACATCATTGGTATAACATAGGTTAGAGTGTGTGTGTGTGTGTGAGTTAGTCATTCTCACACACACAACATGATATATCACATGCTCATTTTGGTGTCCCTACAGGTGTTTCTTTCCAAAAATGCATTTGTCTTGGTGACTATTTAGGAGTTTCTATTTTCCCAGTTGTCTTAGCTTGCCCTGCAGTTTAGCATTCTGAATTCAAATTCCAGCATGCCAGTCTGTTTTTTTTAATCACTTTTTCCTCATGATAATAAATTCTACCGTCTGCCAAGTGCCTGATTTAGCCTTTTGAATTTGAAATATAGGGTTGATTCTAATCTTTCTGATCCTGTTTATTGGCAGTTTCTCAATTCTAGATGCATGTTTTTTTTTATCCTGTTTATTGGCAGTTTCTCAATTCTAGATGCATGTTTTTTTTTTATCCTGTTTATTGGCAGTTTCTCAATTCTAGATGCATGTTTTTCTGATCCTGTTTATTGGCAGTTTCTCAATTCTAGATGCATGTTTTTTTTATCCTGTTTATTGGCAGTTTCTCAATTCTAGATGCATGTTTTTTTTTATCCTGTTTATTGGCAGTTTCTCAATTCTAGATGCATGTTTTTTTTTTATCCTGTTTATTGGCAGTTTCTCAATTCTAGATGCATGTTTTTTTTATCCTGTTTATTGGCAGTTTCTCAATTCTAGATGCATGTTTTTTTTTATCCTGTTTATTGGCAGTTTCTCAATTCTAGATGCATGTTTTTTTTTTATCCTGTTTATTGGCAGTTTCTCAATTCTAGATGCATGTTTTTCTGATCCTGTTTATTGGCAGTTTCTCAATTCTAGATGCATGTTTTTTTTATCCTGTTTATTGGCAGTTTCTCAATTCTAGATGCATGTTTTTTTTTATCCTGTTTATTGGCAGTTTCTCAATTCTAGATGCATGTTTTTTTTTTATCCTGTTTATTGGCAGTTTCTCAATTCTAGATGCATGTTTTTTTTATCCTGTTTATTGGCAGTTTCTCAATTCTAGATGCATGTTTTTTTTTATCCTGTTTATTGGCAGTTTCTCAATTCTAGATGCATGTTTTTCACATTCTGAGAGATAAAAATCCAAGTGATAACATTTTCATATTGGGAAAAGTTCAGATCGGATCTGAGCAGATAGCAGGTAAATCTCCCATATGATGCAAGCACAGCAATGGCTTTGCTGATCCTACCAACCATGTGTTTTGCACGTTATTTTGTCATTAAAGAAGACTTATAATTCAATACACAAAGGTAGTTGATAAAGTGCAAAACTGGACTTTTTGACATGTTTTCAATTATTCCAAGATAATATGGAATATTATTATCTTGAGCGTGTCCAAAGAATTTGCTAATCCACAAAAGTTGTCCATTTAAGTGATCAATTATGATGTTGCATACCATGGGAGCTTCTGGATATTAAGCTAGAAAAGCTGACTAACAGAGCCCACTAGAATACAAAGGGACAGATTACGAGTGGAGCGCAAAATTGCGCTTTCGCAAGCGTGATATTTGCGCTTCACTCAGTAATATCGGCAAATGTGCACTGGTATTACAGGTTCAATGTAATGCGAAGGCAACCTCGCATTTGCATTGCATGCAAGCTTTGCGTTCACAAAACCGTGCTTCCATAGGCTCCAACGGGAGCCTTGTTCTCATGCTGATAATCACGGCAGAGAACCTAGTGCAGCGAAGGGGGTAAGTAACGCAGCAAAGGTACAGCAAAGTTTAAATATATATGAATATGAATATTTACATATATATTTATATGTTTATATGTGTATATACACATATTAACAAATAAATATATATGTATATAAGTATATATATTTATAGTTTTAACAGTCCCCATAGATCGCAATGTAAAGGAACTTTTCAGTGCTGTTTTTTTCTAACATCCCGTATCCACTCACTTTAACCCCTTAAAAATGCGTTGTGCAGTTATTTAAAAAAAAAGCTACCATTTTTATTTTAAAAAAGGTATCTTAAACTATATTTTGGGGGCAATTGGGGAAACACTTTTACATTAACCAGAGATCTGATCTCTGGTTAATGAACTCAAGCACAAAGTGCTACCGCAAGCTTGATATTTAACGTGTGCCCTGTAAACGAGTATATTTGCCCGTTTACGGGAGCATGTTAAATTAGCGCTCCATTTGTAATCTAGCTCTAAATATTTAAGGGCAGCAATGACCTTAAATGATTTATTGTGTTCAAGCTTCTTACCAATTGTCTACCTATGCTTATGTCTCCTGAGTAGAAATTTACCTATGAGTTTAACATTTTTGCGGGGATAAACAAATAGCTAGAATAAATTATGCAAAAATAGCATGCGCTAACAAATTATTGCAGGAAAATGTTACTTTAAATGTAAGAACATTGCATAACCAGTTACAAAAACATATGTTGCAGGGGTACAATATAACATAGATGCAAATATATTAATCAATTATAAAGATCATATAACTCCTCATAGAACACAGATGGTTCTGTCACTTCAATTATGGTTCTGGAGGGCATAATACTATCGCGCGGGAAAAGGCAATTTGCTTACCACTGCATTTTTGTTTTTTTAAATGAGACCTAAAAAATGTCACCATAAAATAGAAGAAGCTGATCTAATGGCTGGCAGTATAATAATGGATTATTGTTATTAAATTGTGATTTTATTTACCAAGACAAACCTTTGATATAGCTCGTCATCTTCTTTCCCCCATCCCCAGAAAAGGTTGGAGAATCCATTTACTTTCAGATATTGTTCCCTACTAAAGCCCACTATTCCTCCAAATGCTGTACTATAGAATAATCTGTAAAAAGAGAATAAAAGAGAATTATTTTTGTCAAACATTGATTGTTCATATTGCATAGTTAAATCTTAAATATTTTAAAAATATGATATATACATCAATACAGAATAAACTCAGACTTGTATTATTCTTCACTAACATTTTAGTTGTAATAGAACGTTGATATATAGCTGTTATTTTGGTCAAAAATATTACAAATTTACCATTTCAATATATATCCCAGATCAGCACATAAATAGCAACATGATAATTGTGTTAAATCAGAAAATTGTTGTGACTTGAATTTGAATGGTATTGGAGGTAGTAATATATTACTGTTGTATCCATTAGCATGTATGCTTGATGTATGAGAATCACAGATTAAAATCCACTCAAGGTAGATTTATTTATTTATTTATTTTTATTTTCATTTTTTCAGTCATGTGTCACAGCTTATGCTAAAAACTTTAGAGAGATTCCCAGATAATGGAAGCTAATTATACATGTGTGAGAAAATTTTACTTGAATTTTTACGATTCAGATAGAGCATACAATTTTAACCAACTTTCAAATGTATTATCATCACATTTACCTCATTCTCTTGATATCTTTTGTTGAAGGAGCAGCAATGCACTACTGGGAGCTATCTTAACATATCAGGTAAGCCAATGGCAAATGGCATATATGTGCAGCCACCAATCAGCAGTTAACTTCCAGGTAGTGCATTGCTGTTCTTCAGCCTACCTAGGTATGCTTTTCAACAAAGGTTACAAAGATAACAAAGCAAAGTAGATAATAAAAGTAAATTTGATGTTTAAAATTGCATGCTCTTTCTAAATCATGAGAGTTCAATTCGTACTTTACTGTGCCTTTTTGTAACTGTTTTGTTGAAATACATTGATTTGCAGCTAATAGGTTACATTTATAAGTGTAGAGGATGATACATACAAGGGGACTGCACTCTCAGACCGGACCGGGTACACATCCCATGATCCTGCAACATGCACAGCCCTGGGAGAACAATAGAACTCTCAGGAAGCTGCACTGTCCCCAGAGTCACAGGCAGTTAACCCCAGACAGGTCAGGGTGCAAGACCCATAGGGAAAATTACAAAACAAATTAATACAGCACACAGAGAAAGTCCAGCACTCACTTACAAGCTCTCAGTTAAGATTAAAAGCAAAAATGGAAGAATTAGTTACTGCATCTGGCCAAATGGGACAAGCCCAGGTACCACGTCAAGGTCTCTTCCAAAACCTGAGTCCCTAAACAGCCACACAATGCAAGCTTTCAATCCAACAAACTGGGAACAAGTGAAGGGTGCACAGGCTTATGTAATCACCCTAGAAATATACAAAACACGGAAGGGGACTGCACTCTCAGACCGGACCGGGTACACATCCCATGACCCTGCAACATGCACAGCCCTGGGAGCACAATAGCACTCTCAGGAAGCTGCACTGTCCCCAGAGTCGCAGGCAGTTAACCCCAGACAGGTCTGGGTGCAAGGCCCATAGGGGAAATTACAAAACAAATTAATACAGCACACAGAGAAAGTCCAGCACTCACTTACTCAAATACCTGAACATAATACAAATAATTTGTATTCCTATTTAATATTTTATAATGTGTTTTACTGTATATGTACTTTAAATATTTTACATTCTAATGTTCTTCACATAGAGGAAAAAGTTCTTTGTATTTCTAAATATTCATTTCTATATATATATCTGTATATATTTATACCTGCATATATTCATATAGATTTTACAAAAAACATAATTTATGTAAGAACTTACCTGATAAATTCATTTATTTCATATTGGCAAGAGTCCATGAGCTAGTGACATATGGGATATACAATCCTACCAGGAGGGGCAAAGTTTCCCAAACCTCAAAATGCCTATAAATACACCCCTCACCACACTCACAATTCAGTTTAATGAATAGCCAAGCAGTGGGGTGATAAAGAAAGGAGTAGAAACATCAACAAAGGAAATTTGGAAATAATTGTGCTTTATACAAAAAATCATAACCACCATAAAAAGGGTGGGCCTCATGGACTCTTGCCAATATGAAAGAAATTAATTTATTTATGAATCAAACTGAAACAGCTGCCTGAAGAACTTTTCTACCAAAAACTGCTTCCGAAGAAGCAAATACATAAAAACGGTAGAATTTAGTAAATGTATGCAAAGAGGACCAAGTGGAGACTGATCTAGTAGAATGAGCTGTAATTCTCTGAGGCGGGGCCTGACCTGACTCCAAATAAGCTTGATGAATCAAAAGTTTCAACCAAGAAGCCAAGGAAATAGCAGAAGCCTTCTGACCTTTCCTAGGACCAGAAAATAAAACAAATAGACTGGAAGTCTTCCTGAAATCTTTAGTAGCTTCCACATAATATTTCAAAGTTCTTACCACATCCAAAGAATGTAAGGATCTCTCCAAAGAATTCTTAGGATTAGGACATAAAGAAGGGACAACAATTTCTCTACTAATGTTGTTAGAATTCACAACCTTAGGTAAAAATTGAAAAGAAGTCCGCAAAACTGCCTTATCCTGATGAAAAATCAGAAAAGGAGACTCACAAGAAAGAGCAGATAACTCAGAAACTCTTCTAGCAGAAGAGATGGCCAAAAGAAACAACACATTCCAAGAAAGTAGTTTAATGTCTAAAGAATGCATAGGTTCAAATGGAGGAGCCTGTAAAGCCTTCAGAACCAAATTAAGACTCCAAGGAGGAGAAATTGACTTAATGACAGGCTTAATACGAATTAAAGCCTGTACAAAACAGTGTATATCAGGAAGTATAGCAATCTTTCTGTGAAATAAAACAGAAAGAGCAGAGATTTGTCCTTTCAAGGAACTTGCAGACATACCCTTATCCAAACCATCCTGAAGAAACTGTAAAATTCTAGGAATTCTAAAAGAATGCCAGGAGAATTTATGAGAAGAACACCATGAAATGTAAGTCTTCCAAACTCTATAATAAATCTTTCTAGAGACAGATTTACGAGCTTGTAACATACTATTAATCACTGAGTCAGAGAAACCTCTATGACTTAGAACTAAGCGTTCAATTTCCATACCTTCAAATTTAATGATTTGAGATCCTGATGGAAAAACGGACCTTGAGATAGTAGGTCCGGCCATATTGGAAGTGGCCAAGGCGGGAAACTGGACATCCGAACCAGATCCGCATACCAAAACCTGTGTGGCCATGCTGGAGCCACCAGCAACACAAAAGACTGTTCCATGATGATTTTGGAGATCACTCTTGGAAGGAGAACTAGAGGCGAGAAGATGTAAGCAGGATGATAACACCAAGGAAGTGTCAGCACATCCAATGCTTCCGTCCACTGCTTCTGCCTGAACATCCCTGGACCTGGACAGGTATCTGGGAAGTTTCTTGTTTAGATGAGAGGCCATGAGATCTATCTCTGGAAGACCCCACATCTGAACAATCTGAGAAAACACATCTGGATGGAGAGACCACTCCCCTGGATGTAAAGTCTGGCGGCTGAGATAATCCGCCTCCCAATTGTCTACACCTGGGATATGCACCGCAGAGATTAGACAGGAGCTGGATTCCGCCCAAGCAATTATCTGAGATACTTCTTTCATAGCTTGGGGACTGTGAGTCCCCCCTGATGATTGACATAAGCCACAGTTGTGATATTGTCTGTCTGAAAACAAATGAATGGTTCTCTCTTTAGCAGAGGCCAGAACTGAAGAGCCCTGAGAATTGCACAGAGTTCTAAAATATTTATTGGTAATCTCGCCTCTTGAGATTTCCAAACCCCTTGTGCTGTCAGAGATCCCCAAACAGCTCCCCAACCCGAAAGACTCGCATCTGTTGAGATCACAGTCCAGGTTGGCTGAACAAAAGAAGCCCCTTGAACCAAACGATGGTGATCTATCCACCATGTCAGAGAGTGTCGTATATTGGGATTCAAGGATATTAATTGTGATATCTTTGTATAATCCCTGCACCATTGATTCAGCATACAAAGCTGTAGAGGTCTCATGTGAAAACGAGCAAAGGGGATCGCGTCCGATGCTGCAGTCAGGAGACCTAAAACTTCCATGCACATAGCCACTGAAGGGAATGACTGAGACTGAAGGTGCCGGCATGCTGCGACCAATTTTAAACGTCTCTTGTCTGTTAGAGACAGAGTCATGGACACTGAATCTATCTGGAAGCCTAAAAAAGTGACCCTTGTCTGAGGAATCAAGAAACTTTTTGGTAAATTGATCCTCCAACCATGTTTCTGAAGAAACAACACTAGTTGATTCGTGTGAGATTCTGCAGAATGTGAAGACTGAGCTAGTTCCAAGATATCGTCCAAATAAGGAAACACCGCAATACCCTGTTCTCTGATTACAGATAGTAGGGCACCTAGAACCTTTGAAAAGATTCTTGGAGCTGTTGCTAGGCCAAATGGAAGAGCAACAAATTGGTAATGCTTGTCTAGAAAAGAGAATCTCAGAAACTGATAGTGTTCTGGATGAATCAGAATATGAAGGTATGCATCCTGCAAGTCTATTGTGGACATATAATGTCCTTGCTGAACAAAAGGCAGAATAGTCCTTATAGTCAACATCTTGAAAGTTGGAAATCTTACATAACGATTCAAAATTTTCAGATCCAGAACTGATCTGAATAAATTTTCTTTCTTTGGTACAATGAATAGGTTTGAAAAAAACCCCAAACCTTGTTCCTGAGGAGGAACTGGCATGATTACCCCTGAAGACTCCAGGTCTGAAACACACTTCAGAAAAGCCTGAGCTTTTACTGGATTTACAGGGATACGTGAGAGAAAAAATCTTCTCACAGGAGGTCTTACTTTGAATCCTATTCAATACCCTTGAGAGACAATGCTCTGAATCCAATGATTATGGACAGATTTTATCCAAAAATCCTTGAAAAACCTTAATCTGCCCCCTACCAGCTGAGGTGGAATGAGGGCCGCACCTTCATGCGGACTTAGGGACTGACTTTGATTTCCTAAATGGCTTGGGTTTATTCCAATTTGAGGAAGGCTTCCAATTGGAAGCAGATTCCTTGGGAGGAGGATTGAGTTTTTGTTCCTTATTCTGATGAAAGGAACGAAACCGGTTAGAAGCCTTAGATTTACCCTTAGGTTTTTTATCCTGAGGCAGAAAAAGTACTTTTCCTCCAGTAATAGTTGAAATAATAGAATCCAACTGAGAACCAAATACATTATTACCTTGGAAAGAAAGAGATAGTAATCTAGATTTAGATGTCATATCAGCATTCCAAGATTTAAGCCACAAAGCTCTTCTAGCTAATATAGCTAAAGACATGGATCTAACATCAATTTTGATAACATCAAAAATGGCATCACAAATAAAATGATTAGCATGTTGCAGTAAGCAAATAATGCTAGATATGTCAGAATCCAATTCTTGTTGCGCTAAATTCTCCAACCAGAAAGTTAATGCAGCCGCAACATCAGCCAAAGAAATAGCAGGTCTGAGAAGATGACTTGAATATAAATAGGCCTTCCTTAGATAAGATTCAAGCTTCCTATCTAAATGCTCCTTAAAGAAAGTACTATCTTCCATAGGAATAGTGGTACATTTAGCAAGAGTAGAAATAGCCCCATCAACTTTGGGGATTTTTTCTCAAAACTCTATAGATTTTGCTGGTAAAGGATACAATTTTTTAAACCTTGAAAAAGGAATAAAAGAAGTACCTGGCTTATTCCATTCCCTAGAAATCATATCAGAAATAGCCTCAGGAATAGGAAAAACCCCTGGAGAAACCACAGGAGGTTTAAAAACAGCATTTAAACGTTTATTAGACTGAACGTCAATAGGACTGGTTACCTCAATATCCAAAGTAATTAACACTTCTTTTAATAAAGAACGCATATACTCTATTTTAAATAAATAAGTAGATTTGTCAGTGTCAATGTCTGAGGAAGGATCTTCTGTCTCAGATAGATCCTCATCAGAAGAGGATAAATTATTATGTTGTTGGTCATTTGAAATTTCATCAGCTAAATGAGAAGTTTTAAAAGACCTTTTACATTTATTAGAAGGTGGAAATGCAGACAAAGCCTTCAGAATAGAATCAGAAACAAATTCTTTAAAATTTACAGGTATATCATGCACATTAGAAGTTGAAGGAACTGCAACTGGCAATGTACTATTACTGATGGAAACACTATCTGCATGTAAAAGTTTATCATGGCAACTATTACAAATGACATTCGGTGAAATAATTTCTACAATTTTACAACAAATGCACTTAGCTTTGGTAGAACCGATGTCAGGCAGCAATGTTCCAGCAGAAACCTCTGAGACAGGATCAGATTGGGACATCTTGCACAATGTAAGAGAAAAAACAACATATAAAGCAAAATTATCTATTTCCTTATATGACAGTTTCAGGAATGGGAAAAAATGCAAAAGCATAGGCCTCTGATAGAGAAAAAAGCAAGAGGCAAACATACAAGGGGTATTGAAATAATGAAAAAGTTTGGCGCCAAGTATGACGCACAAAGTAACGTAAACTTTTTTGGCGACAAAAATAACTGGAAATGACACACTCGCGTCACTAATGACACCGCCGTGTGAAAGGTCTCGGCGACACGTATGATGCTGGAAATGACGAAGTTACGTCATAAATGTATTTTTTTGCGCCAAAAATATTCGCGCTAAGAATGACGCAATAAAGTTTAGCATTTGACGCACCCGCGGGCCTAATACCCGCAATTGCAAGAAGAAGTCAATTGAAAAAAAGACTAAACCCCAGGTAAGAAATACATTTCTTAAAATGTTTAAATTCCCCAAATATGAAACTGACAGTCTGCAGAAGGAAATAAATGAACCTGACTCATGGCAAATATAAGTACAATACATATATTTAGAACTTTATATAAATGCATAAAGTGCCAAACCATAGCTGAGAGTGTCTTAAGTAATGGAAACATACTTACCAAAAGACACCCATCCACATATAGCAGATAGCCAAACCAGTACTAAAACAGCTATCAGTAGGGTAATGGTAAATTGAGAGTATATCGTCGATCTGAAAAGGGAGGTAGGAGATGAATCTCTACGACCGATAACAGAGAACCTATGAAATAGACCCCCGTTAGGGAAATCATCGTATTCAAATAAGTGATACTCCCTTCACGTCCCTCTGACATTCGCTGTACTCTGAGAGGAATCGGGCTTCAACAATGCTGAGAAGCGCATATCAACGTAGAAATCTTAGCACAAACTTACTTCACCACCTCCATAGGAGGCACAGTTTGTAAAACTGAATTGTGGGTGTGGTGAGGGGTGTATTTATAGGCATTTTGAGGTTTGGGAAATTTTGCCCCTCCTGGTAGGATTGTATATCCCATACGTCACTAGCTCATGGACTCTTGCTAATTACATGAAAGAAAAATCACACACACAAACATAGAGAGAGAAATATTTAGAAATAAAACAAAACATTTTAACCCATGTGAAGACCATATGAATGTAAAATATTTATTTATTAGTGGGTTAGTGCTGTAGGTCTAATGTGGTGGGTTAGTGCACAAGCGTTGTGTTGTTTTTTTAAGTTAAGCGCTCCATTGAAGTCTATGGGGAGAAGCAGTTAGTGCTACAGTTAAGAACGTGTTGGGTTTCATTCTTGCACTAACTTTTAACTTTCAACACTATTATCACACTGTGTTACAAGTTTACTTTTATTGGTAGTAGCACTCAAGCCAGAATACTAAATACTGTTTCACTTGTAATCTAGCCCAATGTCTTTATTGCAGATCATGATCAAGCTTGTGTTGTCGATCATGTCCCCTACATACATACATACATATATAAAACCACACTGTTTGTAGGTTGGAAGTCTATAGGCAAGCATACCATACCATACAAAATTACTAGAGTACTTATACAACGGGCTTAATTAAATGTCCATTTATTTGAGTAAAGGCTGATGTGTGGGAATTCTATGTGCAGATTGAAGTTATATAAATAAGCCCTAAGACCCTTATTCATATGTGGATAAACCCTTATATGAAATGTATGTATTAGTGAGGGCACCAAAGTCAGGTGATCACTGAAGTGTCAGTTTCCATAGCTGGAAGTTAAAGGGACAGTAAAGTCAAAATTAAAGTAAAATTGATTGGTGAGAGCATGACATTTTATACTTTATACTATATGCGCTACATGTATCTGTGAATATTTTGGTAATTGATGTATGAACTGTTATATATAACTTAGATATTTTACATTTGATAATGACGGCATCATCTACACAGTTTAACATTGTTCACAAGCATTCACTCCAACTCTATAATAAAAATCTGGCCTTTTGGGGGTACTTGAGGACCCGGTTGAGAAACACTGCTCTATCTCATGCTCTGTTTAGCCACAATTTCTTTTGCAGTTTTACATTTTAAATTATCAAAGAAACATCTTAATCCATTATACACAGGTAAAATATGCTCAGAACAATCCATCTATGAAAAATATCTGACATTTTTTGTGCTTAAATCATGCACACTACTGAACTACAAATTTAGGACATTTTGTTTGTTCTCTAGTTTTTGACTATTAACATTTTTAAAAAACTACTTTGTGTAGGCGAAAAATATTTTACATATAGTTCAGTAGCAAAGTGCTCTATTTCCTGCATGATTTAGCCATTTAGCAATTCCTTTTGCATTTTTTCCTTTTTTTTAATTTATAAAATGTCATATATAAGTAAATGTTGTATGTAAATACAGGTAGCCCCCAGTTTACGCCGGGGTTAGGCTCCAGAAGGAATGGTTGTAAATCGAAACCGTTGTAAATTGAAACCCAGTTTATAATGTAAGTCAATGGGAAGTGAAGGAGTTAGGTTCCAGGCCCCTCTCAAAATTGTCATAAGTAAGACCTAATACATTATTTTTAAAGCTTTTAAATGAAGACTTTAAATGCTAAACAGCATTATAAACATAATAAAATAATCACACAACACATAATATATAATTAAACTAAGTTAAATGAACAAAAACATTTGCTAAACAGCATTATAAACCTAATAAAATAATCACACAACACAGACTTCACTTGCATTTTTCTGCAAACAGTTCTTTCTATGCATTCCAATCTGGACTGATTTATAGACAGGAAGATCTTGTTCCTTTGAAATCTGCTCAATAGCTCAGGTTTGGTTAAACTGATTAATTTCAGCTTGCTTGGCTTTGCTGCAATACAAGCGGACAGCGCCACCTACTGGCTATTTTAATAAATGCACTGCTTCTCAATGCTTTTCAATAGCAGTCACAGGACTGGAAAAAGGTTGTTATTCTGAAACGGTGTAAATTGAACCGTTGTAAAACGAGGGCCACCTGTATATAAAATGTATGAGAGAGTAGGTAATATTGCTGTATAATCTATAACTCTGGTGCCACCCTTGATGATTAATTTAAATAAACTGAAATAGAAAGACAGGTTTCAAATCATATAATAATGATCTGAAAAAGCAAGGGATTTTCAGATCATTATTATATGATTTGAAACCTGTCTTTCTATTTCAGTTTATTTAAATGTTGTATGTCCTGATCCATAAAACACAGGCAAAATTAGTTTAGAACTGTGCTATCTATGCAAAGTATCTCTAATAGATAGTTGTTTAAACCATGATAAAAATATTTTAATACTCAGTTTAGGTCTTCAAAAATTCTACATAAATGTGCGCTAGTATTACAAGTGCGATGCAATGTGAACGTGACCTCACATTCGCATTGCCTGGAAGCCAATGTTCACGAGAGCGTGCTTCCATAGACTTCAATGAGAGCCTCGTTTTCATGCAGCTTGTTACAAAAAACCACCTAGCGCAGTGCAGGGGGAAATTGTGCAGTGTTGGGCAGCAATAAACATATTAACACATAAATATACACTCATGGCCAAAATTATTGGCACCCCTGCATTTCTGGCAGATAATGCACCATTTCGCACAGAAAATTGTTGCAATTACAAATGTTTAAGCATTCTCATGTTTATTTATTTTGTTTGTATTGGTATGACACAAAAAAGTGGAGAGAAAAAAAAGCCAAATCTGACCCATTACACGCAAAACTCTAAAAATGGACTGGAAAAAATTATAGGCACCCTCAATTTAATATTTGGTAGCACATCCCTTGGAAAAAAATAAATGAAATCAATCACTTCCTGTAACCATCAATGAGTTTCTTGCACCTCTCTACTGGAATTTTGGACCACTCTTCTTTCACCAACTGCTCCAGGTCTCTCAGATTAAAAGGGTTACTTTTCCCAACTGCTGTTTTGAGATCTCCACAGGTGCTCTATGGGATTGAGATCTGGACTCATTACTGGACATTTCAGTACTCTCCAGCACTTTGTCTTAAACCATTTCTGGGTGCTTTTTGACGGGTGCTTTGGTCATTGTTCTGCTGTAAGACCCATGACCTCTGACAGAGACCCAACTTTCTGACACTGGGCCTTAAATTGCACCACAGAATTCTTTGATAGTCTTCAGATTTCATAATGCCAAGACATCCAGTGCCTGAAGCAGTAAAGCAACCCCAAAACATCAGTGAACCTCCACCATGTTTGACTGTAGGAACTGTATTCTTTTCTTAAAAGCCTCATTTTTTTCTGAAAACAATAGAATGATGGGCTTTACCAAAAAGCTGTAATTTTGTCTTGTCTGTTCCCAGCACATTCAATGTATATGCACTTTAGGTGCCATTTTTTCTTCCTAATACCCCACTTCCCCTGACTTTGTGCAGGTTTTTTGTTTTGTTTTTTGTTTTTTAAATAGAGATGCTCATATTTTTATTTTATGTTACTCTACAGTACTCTTTATTTTGGGGGCAATTTGACAACTTTTTTTTCATTAACCAGAGGTCTAAGTGTAAAAGTAAGCTTGTGGTAGCAATAACCAGTCACTTGTAATGGCTGGTTATTTAACATTCACATGGTAAAGGGTCAAATTTGCCTCTTTACCGGCAGCAAACGTTAAGATAGCACCTTATTTTTAATCTAGCCCAAAATTGGAAACTTTTATTTAAAAGGGTATGCTCTGTCTGAATCACAAAAATATTTTTTTTGTTTCATATCCCTTTAAATTCAATCTAATGTCCCATGTAGAATGCATATATTTTGTAAATATTTAAATCAGAAAAAATACAGGTTTTTTTTTATAATCCCACTTGATAAATTTTAGCCAAAACAACAGCAAAAATTACTATTCAAGTCTACATGAAATTTGGTGTGGGGAAAGATTGGGTAGACTTACCCATGTTTGCAGTATTCCAGGATAAATCATTTAAAAAAACAAAAATTATATGTTGCATCAGCATACCCAGCAGAAAAAAAGGTTAAAATTAATTTACCTCTATTATGAAATTTGCTTTGTTCCCATGATATTATGTGATGAAGAGGTACCTAGGTAGGCATTTCAAGCACTACATGACAGTATATAGTGCTGCAATCTAGTGCTCTTGCCAATGGATAACATTCTTACAAAACTATTGACATATAGTGCTCCAGAAATGTGCGGGCTCCTAAGATTATATCTCTCCTTTTCATCAAAAGATACCAATAGAGCAAAGAAAAATTGATAAAAGAAGTAAATTAGAAAATCGTTTCAAAACGCATGCTCAATCTCAATCATGAGAGAAAAAAGTTGTGTTTTATATCCCTTTAATTTGTGGCTTCTAGTGCCATGTGTGAAAGTCATGTACATATATATTCCACCTGTGAAAAGTGGTGATTTTATATTAGATGTACAGTACATATTATAGTTATGAAAGATCAGGAACGGTTGGTATTATTTTTGTATGAACACAGGTCAATTTGAAGGCGTTTAAATTAGGAAAACTCATATCTTTGTTAGTGAAAAGGAACATGTTTAAATCAGCATAATAAATAACATTGATTAGAAGATTTATATTATAATTTAAAAAAACAAACTGTATTACATGTTATATTCATTACTTAGATTCAACATAGCACATTTAAGGTAATGTCCTTTTAAATAGATATTAACACAGTAATGATAGTTCAAGTATCTGTTCAGCTTCATAATTATGCATTTCACAGGTTTACAGTGAGGGAAAAAACGATTTGATCCCCTGCTGATTTTTTACGTTTGCCCACTGACAAAGAAATGATCAGTGAATAATTTTAATGGTAGGTTTATTTGAACAGTGAGAGACAGAATAACAACAACAAAATCCAGAAAAACGCATTTCAAAAAAGTTATAAATTGATTTGCATTTTAATGAGTGAAATAAGCATTTGATCCCCTATCAATTAGCAATATTTCTGGCTCCCAGGTGTCTTTTATACAGGTAATGACCTGAGATTAGGAGCAATCTCCTAACCCTTTGAGTGCTAAGCACTTTCCCATCTGGGTGCTAAGCGGAATTGAGGTTTTTTTTAAAAAAAAATTAAATATTTTTTTTTTTTAAACTTTATTTTTTTAAGATCCCCAAGACTTATACCGGAAAGGTTAGGCAATTACCTTTCCAACAGTGAGTCTTGGGGGTCTGTAGCTGCTTAGATGCCAGAGATACAGGCTTCTAAGCAGCATGCTCCCTTTCCTTATACTGTCTATTGTCTTTTTTTAATAAAGTTCCTTGTGATGTCACCATGCAAAACGTGAAGCCCTGGTGATGCCTGTCACTATACGGGCCCCGATCACCGGGGTAGGAGCAGGTGGGAGCCCCCAGATCTCCATCAAGGTGGGAGAATGCTAGCGACAGCTCTGAGCCGTTGTTAGCACCTGAGTGGGAAGCACTCAAGGGGTTAAAGGGAGTGCTCCTAATCTCAGCTTGTTACCTGTATAAAAGACACCTGTCCCCAGAAGCAATCAATCAGATTCCAAACTCTCCACCATGGCCAAGACCAAAGAACTGTCCAAGGATGTCAGGGACAAGATTGTAGACCTACACAAAGCTGGGATGGGCTACAAGCAGCTTGGTGAGAAGGTGACAACAGTTGGTGCGATTATTCGCAAATGGAAGAAACACAAAATAACTGTAAATCTCCCTTGGTCTGGGGCTCCATGCAAGATCTCACCTCATGGAGTTTCAATGATCATAAGAACGGTGAGGAATCAGCACAGAACTACATGGGAGGATCTTGTCAATGATCTCAAGGTAGCTGGGACCAAAGTCACCAAGTAAACAATTGGTAGCCCACTACGCCATGAAGGACTGGAATCCTGCAGCGCCTGCAAGGTCCCCCTGCTCAAGAAAGCACATGTACAGGCCCGTCTGAAGTTTGCTAATGAACATCTGAATGATTTAGAGGAGAACTGGGTGAAAATATTATGGTCAGATGAGACTAAAATTTAGCACTTTGGCATCAACTCGCTGTGTTTGAAGGAGGAGGAATGCTGCCTCTGACTCCAAGAACACCATCCCCACCATCAAACATGGAGGTGGAAACATTATCGTTTGGGGGTGTTTTTCTGCTAAGGGGACAGGACAACTTCACCACATCAAAGGGACGATGGACTGGGCCATGTACCATCAAATCTTGGGTGAGAACCTCCTTCCCTCAGCCAGGGCATTGAAAATGGGTTGTGGATGGGTATTCCAGCATGACAATGACCCAAAATACACGGCTAAGGCAACAAAGCAGTGGCTCAAGAAGCAGCACATTAAGGTCCTAGAGTGGCATAGCCAGTCTGCAGACCTTAATCCCATAGAAAATCTGTAGAGGGAGCTAAAGGTTTGAGTTGCCAAACGTCAGCCTCGAAACCTTAATGACTTGCAGAGGATCTGCAAAGAGGAGAGGGACAAAATCCCTCCTGAGATGTGTGCAAACTTGGTGGCCAACTGCAAGAAACGTCTGACCTCTGTAATTGCCAACAAGGGTTTTGTTACTAAGTCATATTTTGCAAAGAGGTCAAATACTTATTTCACTTATTAAAATGCAAATCAATTTATAACTTTTTCGAAATGCGTTTTTTCTAGATTTTTTGTTATTCTGTCTCTCACTGTTCAAATAACCCTACCATTAAAATTATAGACTGATCATTTCATTGTCAGTGTTCAAACATACAAAATCAGCAGGGGAACAAATAATTGTTTCCCTCACTGTACATAAGTGACCGAGACAGTTAATCCCAGATTAGCCTGGGTGCAAAGTCCATAGGGCTAAATGCAGCTAGATTAAAAGCATACAAATGAAGTGTTACAGTATTTGGCCAAACAGTGATAATCCTAGGCACCATGTTATGATATCTTATTACACATGTTAACTTTCAACCAAACAAGCTAAAATACAAACAAGGGTATCACAACTATTTGTATTTTACTCTAGGTATAAATAAAACTGGACCCTTAAATTGGAAATATATGCATAGCACTTCATTCAATTATGTATATCATTTATTATCACAGACTGAAAATTCATTGCACCACTGGAAAATATTAAGTAGATGAAAACTTAATGGAATGTATTTTTTTTTTAAACGTTACCTATAATTATGTCTGTCTTGTGCGTTGGCCATATGTCTTGGATTTTCTTTACACCTGTACAAGTGTCTTGAGTCTATTGGGATGATATCCACATCATGGAACATAAAGCAATCATAATCATATTCTTTCAGTGCTTCTACGAAACCAATGTTCATCAACTTTGCTCTGTTAAATTTTTCATCTCCGTGCTGTAAACAATAATTCAAGTCACTGTTATTCAATAACTTATTCTCGGATGATAATGATGATATATAAATGTGCATTCTATCACCACCCTTTATCTCTTTCAAGTTCTTCTTTGTCACTTTTGCCCACTAAACACCACAATACACAATAAAAAAAAAATGTCTTCAGGGCAAACCTCCATGGCAACTTGAAAGATGACAGTTGCACAAATGTCCACCTCCCTTTTGTACATAGGAACAAAAACATTTTTTATGTCACTCTCTTGCACCCCTACCTATCTACCCCTTGTCCAGTTAAATAATGCATTTGAATATCGTACATTCCATACAGCTGTTTTTACTTTACATAAATTAAATAATACTTACCTAGGAGGACATTAAAGGGAACAAAATCATCATACAATGTTTTGAAAAAAGTTACATTTTAAGATATTTATCTTGAATATTAAACTAATAGGAAGTGCCTGTGTGTCAGTAGCAGAAACTGCTTGCTACCTGACAAGGACACATCTCACAACTCTACCGGTGGACAGTGACACACCCACATGCTATAAAATAGCATTTTTCTTTTAATTGTAATACATAATTAAATGTTCTCTTGTAGATGCAACAACACAAAAAAATGATATCATGTTGTGATACTAAAACTGCCTTCAAGGAGAGTTGGGCAAATGCTGCAGATATGATCTTTGTTTGGTCATATGCCTGGTGAGGAGCAGTAAAAAGTCCTGAATCCTTTTTGTAACTTAGAGAAAATATAAGATCCCTCGGTTTCACAATATGTAATGTAAAAAAAGAGCGATTTTTTTTAACTCGCAGTTCACAATTTTTTACTAAACAAAAAATAGAGAGAACAGAAACTGTACCTATAAATCTGAAAAAAATTAAAACAGACCCGTGAATCCAGAAGTGCTTTTTTGGAATGAGTGGTGTCACATGACCCACAAGGTATCACATGGTCAATATGAAAAAGGCAAATCCTTAACCCACTAGAAACTTGCTTAACGTTAAAAGGGGTTTGTTGCTATATTCTTTTTTTTCAAAGATATGTTGTTGATGAACAACATTTTAAAGGGAATGAGCGCTTTCAATTGTTTTTGCTCTCTCACAGTAATATTATGATGATGACCATCTTTAACTTACACTCCTGAGGGGAATGAGTTAGTTACTTGAATTAGTTTCTTTTTTTTGTTTTTTTCATCTTTCTTTTTTATTTTATTCGTGCTATGCCGCCCCCTGCAGATTTAGGGGTTGTCAATCAACCCGATCGTATGTGATCGGGCAGATTGCTGTCCGTCGCCTCAGAGGCAGCAGACAAGTTAAGGAGCAGCGGTCTCAAGAAGGCTGCTTCTTAACTCCTGAAGGCTTGCGTGGAAACAGAGGCATTGGGGCCAATACAGGGGTTGATAAATCAGCCCCTATTAGTTTACTTATACTGTATGTAACTTAATAAGCACATTGGCGATGTGGGGGATGGTGGTTTAGGGGTTAATAGGTTTAGATAGTGTTGGCGATGTGGGGGGAAAGATGTGGGGGGAAAGATGGTTTACATGTAATAGGTTTAGTTAGTGTTTGCGAAGTGGGGGGAAGGCGGTTTAGAGGTAATAGGTTTATTTAGTGTTGGCGATGTGTTGGGGATGGCAGTTTAGAGGTTAACAGGTTTAGTTAGTGTTGGTGATGTGGGGGGACAGCGGTTTAGGGGTTAATAGCTTTATTTAGTCTTTTAGTTAGTGTTGGCGATGTTTGGGAACTGCGGTTTAGATGAACAATGAACAATTCCGAATATGAATAAAGAATAGATCCGAAAATTCGGAAACTGATTTATTTGTTTTCAGAATTTTAGTTATGGTGCCGATTCGGAAATTGAGATTCTTCCGAATCGGCCAAAATTTGGCCAAAATGAATTACACATATCTAGTTTATAAAACTTGATGTGTGCCACATGCTGGGCAGGATCTGAAAGCTTACTATTCCCTGAACTAGAGCTTTGACTTATGACATACTGTTCATTGTACTATGTTCCATTTTGTTTTCTTCTTAATTAATATTCTTTAAAGGGAGCACAGTGCTCTGATTCTGATATCTACACAGAAAATAAAATGGAAGTAGTGCATTATATGCTTATATAACTTTAAATGTAATATATTGATGAAACTGGAAAAACACACTGAACTGTAACAAAATTATTGAAACAGGATTCCTATGACTTTTTGTATTATAAAAATGAAGGCATAAAAGTCACTGAAGCACTGCCACCCTTTAACAACCAAACCCTATAGTAAAGGGTTAAAAATCCAAAATTGGTTCCAATAGAGTTTTTAAAGGGTCACCTGTCTTGCTAGGAAAAAAACTATTTGCTGATCTAAACACAATAGCCAAAAGTGTGATTTCCCTGGGAGATATAAAATGTTGTAAACTTGCTGAAACCTCTTACAAGAAGCTCAGTACAAAAAGTCTTCTTTTCTTTTTGCTAATAGTGAAGAGTTGGAATAAACAGCTTTGATATATGGGTGTGTATATATCTGTAAGTGTGTGTATGTATGTGTAGCACCCATTAGTGCATTGCTGCATATCCTTCAACAAAGGATACCAAGAGAATGAAGCAAATTTAATATTAGCAGTTTATTTGACCTGCAACCTGCCAATTTAATCATAAATTTAAGCTGCCTCTGTCGGGTTCATATATTCTCAGACATACATAGCCAGTGCCTCACCAGCCTCTAACCTCACTGCATGCCATTGATACACACACACACACATATATGCACACAAACATATACACACACACATATATATATATATATACACACACATACACACACTCACACACACATATACATATATATATATATATAATATATACATGCACACAGCTATACACACGCACACATATATACACACACATATATACAAACACACATCTATAAATATACACACACAAACACACATCTATAAATATATATATACACATACCTATACACACACATATATATATATATATATATATATATATATACACACACAATTTTGTTATTTTCTTTTTTTAATGCAGACTTGATTATTCCCCCATGGTTATATTTGCCACTATCTTAACAAAGTTTTACTGGTATTATGGATTGGATTTGCCTTCTGATAAGAAAAAAAGGATGGCTATGACTGCTAATCAATACACATCTGCAGAGAGAAACATTTGTTTTGGGTGAATTGTTCAGTAAAAAAACTAAAAAAAAAACTTCAATTTTGTTTGGAATTTGTGAATGAAAATCCATTTGTCTGCTATGGAATGTCTTCAGGACATTATAAGAGCAGTTGGTCAGCAGCTTAAAGTAGGTGCTTTTGATAACAGAAGTATGTTAAACAATGGTTTAAAAGTTTATGGTCTTTCTGAATCATGAAAGATTCCTTTTGACTTCCATTTCCCTTTAAATATGACAGATTCTTTCATTTGAAATCCTGTTTTTCAGGTGCCTTTAACTTTGATTGGATGAACAAACTTCTTTGAAATCTGTCAGTTTTGTGAGCTTCCTCAGTGAGTGGAAATGCTTCAGATTTGAGGTAAATCGATTATTTATGGAGTTATTACAAACTTGAAAAAATTTAATTTTCAATGTAAAGAGATAGGCCGGATCAGGTCCGCCAGACCTCGCTGAATGCAGAGAGCAATACGCTCTCTGTATTCAGCATTGCACCAGCAGCTCACAAGAGCTGCTGGTGCCACGCCGCCCCCTGCAGACTCGCGGCCAATGGGCTGCCAGCAGGGAGGTGTCAATCAACCCGATCGTACTCGATCGGGTTGATTTCCGGTGATGTCTGTCTGCCTGCTCAGAGCAGACGGACAGGTTATGGAGCAGCGGTCTTTGTGACCGCTGCTTCATAACTGCTGTTTCTGGCTCGCAAGAAACACGTGCCCAGAAGCTCACTACAGAGCTTGTTAAATGGGTGCCATAGAGAACAATTAGCCAAACAGATATTAAAAGTCAATGGAACAATTTTTACATAAGAATGCTACATTATTGAAAGAAAATAAATGTAATGTAAGTAATATATCTATTTGTCTATCTATCTATCTATCTATCTATCTATATATATAATGCGATAGAGAGCACTCTCACTTTCAAAGTCCATCAATGCCAGGGTGCCAGCAGGTAAGTATAAAAGATGAAGGAAGGCACTCGCTGGTCATTTAATCAAAAGTTTATTTAATCAAGAGTGACGTTTCGGGGACACACTCCCCTTCCTCAGACAAACACAAACCAACAACAATTGACAACTCCCCTTCCTCTGTCTGATAGCAGGAGCGAGCTGCACTTAGTGTTATGGCGCGGTTGGGCCGGGCTGTGACTAGACAGCTGGCCCGATGCGCTGTGTGAAAAAAACAGACCCGCTCAGAAGAGCACAGAGAGCGGGTCTGAAAAACAGCCGTTGTTTTAAAAATTAAAAGGGAATATTATGTTTTATAAAGTTTGCGCTAATATAATGTTATATAATTCTGCACTATGTGCAGAATTATATAACATTATTTTTGAGGTTTACTGTCCCTTTAAATACAATTAAATACAATTATCTAAAGTACGAAAAAAAAAAACCACTAAATTACAGAAAATAATAAAATAATTACAAGTTTTTTAAACTAATTACACCTAATCTAATGCCCCTAATAAAATAAAAAAGCCCCCCAAAATAATAAAAAGCCCTACCCGAGTCCATCTTCAAGACATCCGACGTGGAGCATCCTCTTCTTTCGACGTCTTCTTACTAAATGACGGTTCCTTTAAGTGACGTCATCCAAGATGGCGTCCCTTCAATTCCGATTGGCTGATAGAATTCTATCAGCCAATCGGAATTAATGTAGAAAAAATCCTATTGGCTGATGCAATCAGCCAATAGGATTGAGTTCGCATTCTATTGGCTGATTGGAACAGCCAATAGAATGCCAGCCCAATCCTATTGGCTGATTGGATCAGCCAATAGGATTGAACTTCAATCCTATTGGCTGATTGGATCAGCCAATAGGATTTTTTCTACCTTAATTCCGATTGGCTGATAGAATTCTATCAGCCAATCGGACATTTAATATAGTTGCGGCGACGTTGGGGGCGGCAGATTAGGGGTTAATAAATGTAGGTAGGTGTCGGCGATGTTAGGGCCGGCAGATTAGGTGTTAATAAAATGTAACTAGTGTTTGTGATGCGGGAGTGCGGCGGTTTAGGGGTTAATATATTTTTTATAGTGGCGGCGATGTCCGGTTCGGCAGATTAGGGGTTAAAAATTTTATTTTAGTGTTTGCGATGTGGGGTGGCCTCGGTTTAGGGGTTAATAGGTAGTTTATGGGTGTTAGTGTACTTTTTAGCACTTTAGTTAAGAGTTTTATACTACGGCGTTAGCCCATAAAACTCTTAACTACTGACTTTAAAATGCGGTACCAGGCTTGACAGGAGAGGGTCTACCGCTCACTTTTTGGAAGACTCGTAATACCGGCATTAGGCAAATCCCATTGAAAAAATAGGCTACGCAATTGACGTAAGTGGATTTGCGGTATTTTCGAGTCTGGCCAAAAAAGTGAACGGTGAGCATGTCATTTCAAGACTCGTAATACCAGCGGGCGTTAAAAAGCAGCGTTGGGACCTCTCAACGCTGCTTTTTAAGGCTAATGCAAGACTCGTAATCTAGGCGCTAGTTAGCCAATCACAAGAGACAAATGTGTGCAGGCACCAATCAGCAGCCAGCACTCACTATAGTAGGTTATGTGCGTATTCTTCTTCAACAGGGGATACCAAGAGAACAAAGCCCATTTGAAAATAGAAGTTAATTTAAAAGTCAATTAAAATTACATGCTCTATCTGAAGCACGCAAGTTTAATTTTGACTTTGCTATCCCTTTAAACTCTTAACGTAACATTTTTACCCCCTAAATAATATATATTTTGTCCATAATTGTCATTTATTGAGTTACTTTATTGCAAACTTGCTTCTGGAATTTGCAAAGAAGCCGGACTCTGAACTCTGATGCAGAAAGGAGGAGATTAACAGACAAAAAAAACAGGTAGTTTTCAGAGCACTCATTGCTTACGTTTGCCATCTGACTAATAATGTTTTACAGCTTCTTTATAACTGGGGCACTCCTTATTTTCTTTGTACTTTTAAGGTGATTACTGATCAGATGGTTCCCCTTAGTTTAATAATTCAAGAGGATATTACTTTTGAAAACATTTACACCAGATTATTTGGTCTCAAAATCTATATACCAATAAATCACCTATATAAAACATATATTTTTAAGTTAAATATATTTAAATTATTAGAAAATAATTAATTATTTTACTCCATTAAATAAAAGCAATAAAACATTTTTTGGTAAAAGTAATGAATAAGCCAAGCAACTACAGCTACTACTTATTTTATACTCCTGGCTCCTAACAGTGTGAATTTTTCTACACATATAAAATATATATTACCGGTTCCTATAGAAAAATTACCTGGGTGGCATCTTGATATTAAGGCTGGCTTCTAAGTTTCATATAAATTAGTCACCCCCTGCATTTAAAGGGACATGAAAGTCAAAATTAAACTTTCATGATTTTTATAAAGCATGTCATTTTAAGATAATTTTCAATGTACTTCTCTTATAACCTTTACTTCCTTCTCTTGGTATCCTTTGTTGAAAGGTTACATTGGAAGCCCCAAAAACTTCAATACACAATTGGGAACTAACTGGTGATTGGTGGCTACACACACATATATAGTTTATCATTGGCTTACAAGATGTGTTCAGCTAGGTCCCAGTAGTGCATTGTTGCTCTGGCGCTGGCTTTAACTTTGTGTTTAACCACTATGTAGTGGGTTTTTTATCCTTTAGAAAATTGTATCTAATGCTTTTCAACTAAAAAACATTATTAAAGCATAGGGAGATTTTTGCAGAAAAATAATTTGAAAAACTTTTTTAAAGGATTAGTAGTTATATGTAAGCAATAGTGCAATAATAAAATGCTCTAACACATTACAGCATTATCTTTTTGCACTTTTATGTTCCTTTATGTCCCTTTAAAGATATATTCCTTTAACTTGTCATCTCTTTTTTACACAGTACTTTTTGCACATACCTGATTGTGGAACCTATTCTAATTCACTAAAGGAGGCATGTAAAATGCTTTTTCAATCTATTAGAAATGTAATAGAATACCTGCTTAATATGTGGTTTTAACAATACACATTAACCCCTTAAGGACCACAGCACTTTTCCATTTTCTGTCCGTTTGGGACCAAGGCTATTTTTACATTTCTGCAGTGTTTGTGTTTAGCTGTAATTTTCCTCTTACTCATTTACTGTACCCACACATATTATATACCGTTTTTCTCGCCATTAAATGGACTTTCTAAAGATACCATTATTTTCATCATATCTTATAGTTTACTATAAAAAAAAATATAAAATATTAGGAAAAAATGGAAAAAAACACACTTTTTCTAACTTTGAACCCCAAAATCTGTTACACATCTACAACCACCAAAAAACACCCATGCGCTAAATAGTTTCTAAATTTTGTCCTGAGTTTAGAAATACCCAATGTTTACATGTTCTTTGGGTTTTTTTGCAAGTTATAGGGAAATAAATACAAGTAGCACTTTGCTATTTCCAAAACACTTTTTTCAAAATTAGCGCTAGTTACATTGGGACACTGATATCTTTCAGGAATACCTGAATATCCCTTGACATGTATATATTTTTTTTAGAAGACATCCCAAAGTATTGATCTAGGCCCATTTTAGTATATTTCATGCAACCATCTCACTACCAAATGCGATCAAATAAAAAAAATTGTTCACTTTTTCACAAATTGTTTCACAAACTTTAGGTTTCTCACTGAAATTATTTACAAACAACTTGTGCAATTATGGCATAAATGGTTGTAAATGCTTCTCTGGGATCCCCTTTGTTCAGAAATAGCAGACATATATGGCTTTGGCTTTGCTTTTTGGTAATTAGAAGGCAGCTAAATGCCGTTGCGCACCACACGTGTATAATGCCCAGCATTGAAGGGGTTAATTAGGGAGCTTGTAGGGTTAATTTTAGCTTTAGTGTAGGTATCAACCTCCCACATGACACATCACACCCCCTGATCCCTCCCAAACAGCTCTCTTCCCTCCCCCACCCCACAATTGTCCCCGCCATCTTAAGTACTGGCAGTAAGTCTGCCAGTACTAAAATAAGAGTTTTTGGGGGATTTAAAAAAAAATAAATAATAATTCTGCTCTGTAGGATCCCCCCTTAGCCCCCAACCTCCCTGATCCCCCCCAAACAGCTCTCTAACCCCCCTCTCTGCCTTATTATGCGCCATATTGGGTACTGGCAGCTGTCTGCCAGTACCCAGTTTGAAATCAAATGTTTTTTATCAAATTTTTTATTTTATTATTTTAAAACTACTATTTTCTGTAGTGTAGCTGCCCCCCCTCAACCCCCAACCTCCCACCCTCCCAGATCGTTAAAATGTATAATGTTCCCACCCTCTCTCCCACCAAGTACCACCTTACTTGTTGTTCCATAGTGTAGGGTTCCCACTCCCGCACGCGCGCGCACCCGCGCACGCGCGCGAACACGATCCAGCCCTCCTTCCCACCGATGGCCACCCACCCGCCTCCCTGGATCAGCTCCCACCCACCAACGAACATAGCCATTGATGGCCGATGCAGAGAGATCCACAGGGTGGCTCTCTCTGCATCGGACGGCTAAAAAATGTTATAGCAGGATGCCTCAATATCGAGGCATCCCTGCTATAACATGAAAGCAGCTGGAAGTGATCAGGATCGCTTCCACTGCTTTCAAAGACCAACGACGTACGGGGTACGTCCTTGGTCATTAACTGCATTTTTTTGCAGGACGTACCCCATACGTCGTTGGTCGTTAAGGGGTTAAGAGAATACTACAATGGTATTCCAAAACACTTAAAAAACACTTTCTGAGCAGCTTTTTGCATGATATTTTACAAAATTTATCTTAATAGATTTTACCTTTTTTTTAAAAAAATCCTTGTGGCTTCTTCCAAAGTAGAATATATTAAGACTATTTTCATGTTTTTTTCAACTGCTAAAATGTTTCAGTTCACACATTAAACACCCCTTGCTTTTATGTAAAATTGTGCTTTGTCCCACACTCCCTAAAGAAGCCAAAAAGCAAAATCTGTAAACTAGGTTTTTAAAATGCTGCAAATTTTCTAAACCAGCGCTTTGATCTGCAGCATTTGGGGGTTACAGATCTCACTAGGGAGCTTATTTGACCTCACTATTCTTTAGAAGGGACATGAAACCCCAAATTGTGCTTTCATAATTCTAATAGAACCTGTGATTTTAAGCAACTTTCTAATTTACTTCTATTATCAAATTTTCCCAGGGACGTAAGCTAGGGAGCGTGCACGTGTCTGGAGAACTATATGGCAGCGGTTTGCTGCCATATAGTGTAGTTCTCAAGACATGTGCACACCACCTATCTAGATATCTGTTCAACAAGGAATACCATGATAATTGAAGTAAATTGAAGTAAAGTGTAATTTTTTTTTAAAGTGTATACTCTGTCACAAAAGAAAATATTTGGGTTTCATATCCCTTTAATAACCCTTTAGCAAACAAAACCTGGTTTAACATAAACTTGTTTTTTGTAGTTTTATTTTCTTTGCTTACTCGATCAATTTTTTTATTTTATTTTTAATAGGTGTTCCTGTTATATCACACACATAGATCAGATGGATTAACTAATTTAAAGTGAAGGTAAACTTTGATGAATGAAAGCCCGTTTTTTTAAAATACTATTAAACAGGGGTACTCATTCATTAAACTTTACATTGCAGCCGTTTTGTTTAAAAACTTACCTTTCTCCTCACCCCCCATGCGGAGATCCTCTCTTCACATGTCAGCAATGACTAATCTGGCTTCCTCCAATCACGGCTTTCCCCCCAAGTGAATCATTGCCTGAGGCCATGCCTTGATTGGAAGAAACCGGATTAGTCATTGCTGATGTGTGAAGAGAGGATCTCCGGGTGGGGGAAGCTGCTCTGGCTGTGAAAAGAAGAAAGGTACGTTTTTAAACAAAACGGCTGCTTTCTAAACTTTGAAAGTGCCCCTGTTTTTAATAGAATTTTTAAAAATCGGGCTTTCATTCAAAGTTTACCTTCACTTTAACCCCTTAATGACCGCAGCACTTTTCCATTTTCTGTCCATTTGGGACCAAGGCTATTTTTACATTTCTGCAGTGTTTGTGTTTAGCTGTAATTTTCCTCATACTCATTTACTGTACCCACACATATTATATACCGTTTTTCTCGCCATTAAATGGACTTTCTAAAGATACCATTATTTTCATCATATCTTATAATTTACTATAAAAAAATTATATAATATGAGGAAAAAATGGAAAAAAACACACTTTTTCTAACTTTGACCCCCAAAATCTGTTACACATCTACAACCACCAAAAAACACCCATGCTAAATAGTTTCTAAATTTTGTCCTGAGTTTAGAAATACCCAATGTTTACAGGTTCTTTGCTTTTTTTGCAAGTTATAGGGCCATAAATACAAGTAGCACTTTGCTATTTCCAAACCCCTTTTTTTCAAAATTAGCGCTAGTTACATTTGGACACTGATATCTTTCAGGAATCCCTAAATATCCCTTGACATGTATATATTTTTTTTTAGAAGACACCCAAAAGTATTGATCTAGGCCAATTTTGGTATATTTCATGCCACCATTTCACCGCCAAATGCAATCAAATAAAGAAAATCGTTCACTTTTTCACAATTTTTTTCACAAACTTTAGGTTTCTCACTGAAATTATTTACAAACAACTTGTGCAATTATGGCATAAATGGTTGTAAATTCTTCTCTGGTATCCCCTTTGTTCAGAAATAGCAGACATGTATGGCTTTTTGGTAATTAGAAGGACGCTAAATGCCACTGCGCACCACACGTGTATTATGCCCAGCAGTGAAGGGGTTAATTAGGGAGCATGTAGGGAGCTTCTAGAGTTACTTTTAGCTTTAGTGTAGTGTAGTAGACAACCCAAAGTATTGATCTAGGCCCATTTTGGTATATTTCATGCCACCATTTCACCACCAGATGCGATCAAATTAAAAATAACGTTAAATTTTTCACAATTTTAGGTTTCTCACTGAAATCATTTACAAGCAGCTTGAGCAATTATTTCACAAATGGTTGTAAATGCTTCTCTGTGATCCCTTTTGTTCAGACATAGCAGACATATATGTCTTTGGCGTTGCTTTTTGGTAATTAGAAGGCCGCTAAATGCCGCTACGCATCACACGTGTATTATGTCTAGCAGTGAAGGGGTTAATTAGGTAGCTTGTAGGGAGCTTGCAGGGTTAATTTTAGCTTTAGTGTAGAGATCAGCCTCCCACCTGACACATCACACCCCCTGATCCCTCCCAAACAGCTCCCTTCCCTCCCCCACCCCACAATTGTCCCCGCCATCTTAAGTACTGGCAGAATGTCTGCCAGTACAAAAATAAAGGGAATCTTTTTTCTTTTTTTTTAAAAAATTGTATAGCATATTTACATATGCTGCTGTTTAGTATCCCCCTTAGCCCCCAACCTCCCTGATCCCCCCTCAAACATCTCTCTAACCATCCCCCTTTGCCTTTTTGGGGGCCATCTTGGGTACTGGCAGCTATCTGCCAGTACCCAGTTTACAGAAAAAAATGTTTTTTTTTTATTTTTTCCCAGTTTTTTTTCTGTAGTGTAGCTTCCCTCCCACATACCAACCCAACACCCCCTGATTTAGCTTTTTATTTTTATTTTAATTATGTTTTAGAACTCTGATCACCAAATCCTATGGTGCATATTTTCTGTAGTGTAGCGGTTCCCACCCGCTCCCTCCCGTGCACGCGCCCGCCCCCTCCCCATCGTGCACGCGCGCGTCCGTGCATGCCCCCGGTCATCCCCGCCCACGATCCCGCCCCCCTCCACATCACTGGGCCCATCGATGGCCGCCACCCGCCTCCCACGTCGGCTCCCACCCACCAACGATACCGGCCATCGATGTCCGGTGCAGGGAGGGCCACAGAGTGGCTCTCTCTGCATCGGATGGCCATACATGGCTATTGCAGGATGCCTCCATATCGAGGCATCACTGCAATAACCGGAAAGCAGCTGGAAGCGAGCAGGATCGCTTCCAGCTGCTTTCCACACAGAGGACGTGCAGGGTACGTCCTCAGGCGTTAACTGCCTTTTTTTTTAGGACGTACCCTGCACGTCCTCGGTCATTAAGGGGTTAATGAATTGGAAGACAAACAATCTCTTCGCCGTTGCAATTCTCTGTGTGCTGACGTGACCTGAAAAATGAGGGTAATGACGACACAGCTGTCCGCTAATCTGCTGCTAATCTGCTTGCAAGTTGCGAAGACGTTACAACAGGCAAAAAAACGAAAAGTGCAGCAGCACTCAAAAACACTAACAGATACGATAAAAAATACATTTTTAATGAGGCATAATATCAAAATGCAAAAGTATACACAGGTGGTGAGAATTATTACGCGTTTCGTGCCTGCTACTGGCACTTAATCATAGTAAAACAAAAAGAGTGGCTCACCTCCTATTTAAAGGGACAGTCAACACCAGAATTTTTGTTGTTTAAAAAGAAAGATAATCCCTTTATTACCCATTCCCCAGTTTTGCATAACCAACACAGTTATAATAATACACGTTTTACCTCTGTAATTATCTTGTATCTAAGCTTCTGCTGACTGCACCCTTATTTCAGTTCTTTTGACAGACATGCAGTTTAGCCAATCAGTGCTCAGTCCTAGGTTACTTTACGTGCCTGAGCTCAATGTTATCTATATGAAACATGTGAACTAATGCCCTCTAGTGGTCAAAATGTATTCAGATTAGAGGCAGTCTTCAAGGTCTAAGAAATTAGCATATGAACCTCCTAGTTTTAGCTTTCAACTAAGAATACCAAGAGAACAAAGCAAAATTGGTGATAAAAGTAAATTGGGAAGTTGTTTAAAATTGCATGCCCTATTTAAAACATGAAAGTTTTTTTTGGACTTGACTGTCCCTTTAAAGAGACAGGAACCAATCACAAATGTTAAAAAGCTAGCAACATTCTCTTATTGACTAAACAGATATGTGCAGGATTTTGCAGAACTATATGTGGTCCTTCCATGCTGGTTGTATAATGGATGTAGTTTCACTGTGATTACTGCCATTTTTTATGTGAAATGTCTTCTACCGAATGTATATTAAATGTACTGCATGTATAAGTATAACCTCAATTAAAACTTTTGGTAAAAAAAAAAAAAAAAGCTAGCAACACAGTTGCTAGATTTAACAAATGGCCGATTACATGCGATACAAGAAAATACACAGATATGATACATGAATTTAACACATAAGACAGAAATCCTTTAAATACTGATATTATATAAAGGTTATTACAAAAGTTATTACAAAATTATTTCATTGATGATTTTGACACATGCAATAGTTAATGCTAAAACTCAAAACAATAATGTGGGGTTCCTTGCTACATTAGTTCCTAGTCAGTTTGAATTATACTGTCCCATTCACGATTCAGACCAAGGGGGGTAATGTTCTAAGTTTATAGATCCAATAAAGCTCCTGCTTGAGTAACAGTTTTGTAATAACTTTTTATTTATTTTTTATTGTATCCGTTGGTGTTTTTGAGTGCGGCTGCACTTTCCCGTTTTAATGGATTGGAACACAAAATAATTTCATTTCAAAGGTTTTACAAAGCAAATTCCAACAGAATGGAATGGTAACCTTTGTTTTTAAAAGGGACATTATACTCATAACTGTAAAAAGCTGAGAAGAAAATATCACATGAACATCTCTATGTAAAAATGAAGATATTTTTACCTCAAAATTTCTTCAGCTCACAATAATCAGTGCTCAGGGAACAGTTATTCTTTAGTTACTGTCCAGCTGCAAGTTGAAAAAAACAATAACCAATCAGCATCAGCAGTGCTAAGGTCATGAGATTTCATAGTAAACTTCCTTAAAGGGACATGAAATCCACATTTTTTTATTTCATGATTAAGATTAAGCATGTGATTTTAAACAACTTTCCAGTTTACTTCTAATATCTACTTTGTTTAGTTGTCTTGGTATCCCTTGTGGAAAAATATATCTAGGTAGGCTCAGGAGCTGCTGCATATATGCATCATGTTTTTGGCTCACACAGTGTGTTAATTAGCTCCCAGTAGTGCATTGCTGATTTTTTTTTAACAAATACCAAGATAATGAAGCAAATTATATAATAGAAGTAAATTGGGAAGGTGTTTAAAATAACATGCTCTATCTGAATCAAGAAAGATACATTTTGATTTTATGTCCCTTTAAATTGAGTAGGGAAAATAACATGACTGTGCTCCACATGCCAGATGCACGCTAGTCTTGGAACTAGCATCCTGATTGGCTACTGAGGAAATTCTGAATTAAAATATCTTCCTTTTGTACATAGAGATGTTCAGGTGATATTTTCTAGTCAGTTTTTTACAGTTATGCTGCAGCACTTTCAAGTCCTTCAATATTTTGGTATCATGTTCCTTTAATGATTTTTCTATTCTTACAAATGCATTATTACTTCCATTAACCTTTATATCTCAAACATATCTTTAACATTTTCATAAAAATATTATGCTACCTGTATGATATAAATTAAATAAACCTGTAAAACCTCTATATTTATAGATCTTATACCTAACAGATAAACCTAGTATGAGAGTGAGGAAAATAATGAGAAAGATGGAGAGAGAGAGAGAGAGAGAGAGAGGAGAGACAGATAGACAGATAGACAGACAGACAGACAGACAGACAGACTGTCAGAATGGCTTTTATGCATTGTCAGAGACCAGTCTAGGCCTATTCTTCCTGCAGTCCTTTAAACTAGTCACAAGTAGACATTCGAACCCAGACAAGATTAATGCCTTTAGGCAGTTTCTTGTATGCGAAAATCATAGCCCAGACAATATCAATGCCCCTCCAGCCCATTTGATGACTGTTATCAATACACATCAGAGTCTTATAGAGTCCAATCCACATGCAGACAATTTTAACTAGTTACCAGCACTCACGAGAAACCTGGCCAGACCAGTCCCATTTGAAACCTCTTTTGTGCCAGTTGTCAGACCAGATCACTGTCTCCTCTGTTTATGCTAGTTACCAGCACTCATAGGAGCCCAGGCTAATGTCCCCAATACCCTATTTCTTAGGAATGTAGAAGGTCTGAATTCTAAATGACCTGCATGCTGTATGCTTTGATTGTGGGGACCAAGAGGGAGGAGGAAAGGGTGAAGAACTCTGGACCTAGCTGGTGCAATGGCATGACAGTCAAACCAGCAGCTATGGTGATGAGATAAAGAGTGGTACTTCCATCTAACACACGGCTGTACCAAAGTTACAGTAGCTTAGCAATTTCCCAGTATTCTGAAAGGAACATTTTTAAAAGTATTCCCTAAAAAAAAGAAGGGATTTATATGCCCTCTCCTTTCATATGCCAGTCAGTGGGACTTAAAGGGACATTAAACACACATTTTTCCTTTCATGATTTAGAAAGACCATACAATTTTAAGCAGCTTTCTAATTGGCTTATCTTATCAAACTGTATTTGTTCTCCTGGTGTCTTTTGTTGAAAACAGAGAGGTAAGCTCAGGAGTGTGCATTTATCTGGAGCACTATATGGCAGCAGTTTAGCTAGCATGTTATCCATTTGCAAGAGCACTAGATAGCAGCACTATTCCCACACACACCTACCCAGGTACCTCTTAAAAAAAAAGAATATCATGGAAACAAAACACATTTGGTAATAGAAGTAGATTGGAATCCTTTTCTTTTTTAAAAAAAAGCATATTCTCTGTATGAATCACAAAAGAAAACTTTGGGGTTTCATATCCCGTTATATGTTGCTGAAGCCCTAAAGGACCCCATGTATTGGGAGATTGGAATATTAGTAGTGTCTTAAATTGTGGGATGGTGAGACTTATGTTTCATCTCCTGAACTAAACATCTCACATATGGATTGGGTCATAGAGAAGCCAATGTTCCATAAGACCTTCCTGTATTTTTTTCCCCTTAAAACCTTAGTTGAAGAACAAAAGACATATAACAGATAAGAATTATGATACTCAAAAGGAATGTTTAAAATAATCCTACAGAGAAAACAGTAATAATGCACATACACTTTACAGGATAAGAGTCTTATGGCAGACCAGCTGCTTGTACTTTAGACAAGATTACGGTCTGCACATTGCTTCAATAAACAGAGTTAGGTGTGGTGCACATCAGTTTTTACAAGGCTTTAACTAAATAAGGAAATAGTCATGGAAAGGTTAGTGCATAAGGAAAGGACGGTAGACACAGAATTAAAAAAGTAAAAGCCTGTACTAACTTAGAGCTGATAAACTTGATAATGCTTTAGGGTTGAAATAGATCACAAGGCAGATACACTTGAAATACGAACCATCTGAGCAAGTTAAAATATATAGCTATGATATTTAATCTTAATACTTGATGTCTGGTTTCTTCCACCCTATTTGTATGATACTCAGGGTTTTCATTAGCACATGCTTGATTTTTGCACACTTTTAAATCAAGTTGGAGATTATTTTTTTTCTACCAGTGTGGGGATAACTACCTGAATTTTACCTGGTCCTGAATATTGGGGAGATACCGGGGGGAAGCCATAATGATGCAAGTGAGGCTCATGTATCAGTGTCATAATAATAAGGTTTCCAGGGCTGCAGACTCCTGTAAAGGTGAATCCATGTAGCTAACCCTCTCCATCATCAAAATCCTGACCTTAAAGTGATGGTAAACAATATCTAAATTCATAATGTCTATTGCTTTAACTACTTCAACCGCTTGTTTTTTTGTTTTTTTATTAAACGTAAAAAAAAGTGGATTTTAAAAACACTAACAGCACCATAGGTTTTCAATCTTCCCTCCGCCCACCTCCTCTATATGTTATAGTTGTTGCACGCTTCCGAGAAGGAGTACACAAATGCCCATGCACTGTTTGTAAATGTGTATACATACAAGTAAACAGCGGATCATGAGCACACGAAGGGGCCGATTTATCAAGTGACGAATGGCCCCTGATGCCCTTGTTTCCGCGCAAGCCTTCAGGCTCGCCGGAAACAGCAGTTATGAAGCAGCAGTCTTAAGACCGCTGCTCCTTAACTGGTCCGCTGCCTCTGAGGCTGCGGACATCCATCCGTCCAATCCTATACGATCGGGTTGATTGACACCCCCTTCTAGCAGGCCGATTGTCCGCTAATCTGCACGTGGTGCATTGCACAAGCAGTTCAATAGAACTGCTTCAGCAATATCTGGCGGACATGATACGCTACAGCGTACCATGTCCGCCAGACATAGGTAAATCGGCCCTGAAAACTGCAGAGAAAATCAGATGACAAACCTGTATTGCGCAACAAAACGCATGCGCAGAAATAACTGTTATTCGCTTCAGCAAGCCAGTTGAGCAGGATGATGATCAGGGCTGGACTGGGAATAAAAAGCAGCCCTGGAAAAACATGAAGACCAGCCCTATTTTCTGTTGAGTCAGTAGAATGCACATATCCCATTTTTCTCAAAGGGGGTTACTGGGATACCCCTTCCTCCAATAATTTTTCAGTATTAAATGTTATTAATTTGTATTAAATAAAAGTGCCAGATTATTGTTATATAGGCACACTACAGTTCAATTGCATCCATTAATCTTCCCTTTAAATTGTAGCTTTCCAGTCCCAGCTGCTGCAGCCCACCGGGAAATGTCCTGGTAGGCCAATCCGGCCTTGATGATGATTGGCAAAGATTTAAAATGTCATAAAAAATAGATTGCAGTTAAAGGAAAGTTTTCATGACTGAAATTCCCCTTTATTTGTAGCACTGGTAAATCCTAGCGTTTCAAAAATGCTAGGATTTACCATCACATTGAAATTGAGTGACAAAGTATATTGTGGAAAAGTGATGTGACGAGAGCTGAGCTCTCATTCTGTGTGAGATTTCGGCACCACACATTGCCACCACAGTTCTGTGACAGTGGGCATTCCCATATGAGTCTCACTAGCTCATTGCCATATA